>NW_027210697.1:997500-1526331 GCF_029030835.1 Brachyistius frenatus
AAAGACACAAACACACACAGGTGGAATTTCTCTGATGTAACCAAGATTCAAAGGAAACACCTGTCGATTAAACATGTTTAATAGTAATAGTTGTTACAGTTTATCTGCATCTAAAAACAAAACCAGGACCATTTCTTGTCATATTTAATAGCACGTACTGTACATATTCTTTGGTGAGACACTTTTAATGAATGACTCTCCCCACTGTGCTCGCAAATACAACCTTCTCCTGGACATTAACACGACAATAAATTCCAAAAGAACATTCGCTCTGTGCTCTTTTCTATTTTCCTCTCATGAATATTCAGAAAATTGGGGTATCAGATGTGTCTTCCGTGAGCGGGGGCAGGGGTGGATGAGAATCTTGTACATGAAACACAAATGAATGAAGAAGCAGCTCAAAGCCTCTGGGGCTCCGTACCCCACCTTCAGCATCAACACGGCCTCAGGGCAAAGTGGATGAGAGCTGCAGACTTGAGGAGTGTAAAGGAAGCTAACATGCACTCAGTAAATACTCAAGGTTAGGTTTCATCTCGCTCCTTAAACATACATATCGTCTGACTACAGAGTGGGTGCTGTTGAAAGCCTTCCTCGGACCAATATTACAGGAATGCCTTGTAGAACAGTACGCATTACTGCCCTTAAACCTTCCTTACAGTTTTTTCTTCCATATTTGTAATCGTAATTTCTTATTATATACAGTAGCTATGCCATCTAGATATTTGTAAGCATTTATTCTGTTGTTCACTGGCTGCACTCTTTAAGCAATGCATAGGACATAGTGTGGGTTTTATACTGGAGCATCATTGCACACTTTCTACAATAACAAGTGGATAATTTAGAGACAAATTAAGCTTAATGTCACGCTGACAGTTGTCAAAGAGGACATGTGAATACTTCTGTAAGTACTTTATGACAATTCATTTCTGTGTATTTCCATTACTCTTTTTTTTTTAAATTTTTTTTTTAAATTTTATAACCTTCAATTGAATCCTTTTAATGGCACATTGAATGCCATTGAAAAGGCACTAAGTGTGCTATAAAATGCCTCTAATATCGAGATGGATCAGCCAATTAGCTATTGTGTCTCACAGCGTGCTATTCAAATTCACTAGAGTGAAATCAAAATGGAGTGAGTCAGAAAACACTAGCATTTATTGCTGCAGCCTACCTCACTATTCCTCAAAGCAGTCGATCCACTTACGGTGCACGGATCGTCACGCAGCCTCGCACTGTGCGATGGAGCGAGTAAAAAGGGGCGTTAAGTGTGAACGTTAGACACTTATAAAAAGAAACAGAGTGAAGAGTTAAAGTATCAGTGATGTGATGTACTTTTTACAATTCCAGATCATGTATCTTTCATAAATCTACCTTAAAAAAAAGACAAATTTCAGTTACTCTAATTTGCATGTGATCATTGACAATCTCACGAAATTATATCATGAAATTTCATTTTAGAAGCTAAACAATTATCTCTTATGTGGATCGGTTTCAATTAATAAAGCTATCAGTTCAGTAAGTCTTTTTGGAGCCCAAAATTGGACCAACACCTCAGTGCTTTCTCCATGACGCATCGACTTCAATGTCTGACGGTCAAATAATGAGAATATCAAGTTGATTTGTACAACTGCCTTCAGAACGGACCACGCAAATGGTCTCCAAAGAGCTTTCATAATAGACAATTATCATCATCTGTTTATCTGCCTGTTCTGAGAATCCTTCTCTGGCCGTCTCCCCTACAGTCATGGAGCTTCAGGACTTGGCATTTGAACATGGGCCCTGGAAGACGCTGGCTAATTAGTTCCTGAGGAAGAAGCAATCCATCTTCCTTAGGAAGTGATGTGCCCACTTCTGCAGCTGTGGTCAGTGCTCTGTAAATTAATATGTCTCCAGCTCAAAAGAGTAAACTAGAATAGAACATAGATAAATAGAACATAAATAAAAAAAATTATAAACTTTAAACTAAACTATCTTGGCTTACAGGCATCATCAAAAACACATGCAAAACGCTCCAATTTCTAATTAAATGCCAGATTTATTACCTATTATTTTTCCATGTTTTCAAACCTTCTCGACCTTTCCGCAGCAGACACAACTCTTCAGACTGAAAAAAGCAGAAATCAAATTAAAATAAATAAGTTAACAGACTGGAATCTTTCTACGGAAACTCGACTGATTAATAAAAGCTTCATCTGCTTATATGGCTGCTCTCTTACCCGCTCAGATTTTCATATTCAATTTGCAATAATCATGTTATGAATGTTGCACAGCTGCAGGGAAAATATCTGAATTACATTTACCTGAGGTCAGGTCAACGTAAACATCTTAGATTGGAGAACGGAGTTGGCAAGAAGAGTGAGCTTATCTTAGAGGTCAAGTGCATGTCAATGTGGACTAGTTATGTGTGCTGTGCGTGTTATACAGCATGTGCATCATTTCTTCTCATTAGTATTTCATTTGAATTATTTTAAAAGGTGGACGGCCACCTTGAAAATCTGAAAGTCGAAGGTTTGGGAAAGGTAATGGTTTGGGTAAAAGTTATGACTCGAACTGTGTTGTGCGTTGAAATGAAAACTTCCTTCAAGTGATGCAACCTTTGTCACCATGGCAACAGTAGAGGTGGTCTTAAAAAAAAACTCTCCGTAAACGGGAAGTGAGCAACGGTCTTCTGCATCCATGTCAGCTGTTTTATCGAACCATCTGGACTGTCGAACCAATCCGACTCCTCCCAAAACGGAAAAACCTACATCATATAGTTATCATCTAAACTGCGTCACTACTCTGCAAAACCACTCTGCTATAATAAGCTGCTAGCAATATGGTTGTTTTTGGGAGGAGGACAGTCTCATGAGAAATCACTGATGCTTAATATATTACAGCTCTAACCGAAAAACAGTGTCTTGATGTTCACCCTAAAAATATGGTAAACAACCATGTCTGGGCTGTTAAGGATGATCACTGTGTCATTCAGCATATTCACAATTGTATGATAATTATTGCCATCTTAAAGAGAGAAAAGGTCACACAGAATGGTAGTAAACCATGCAGCGGGCCGATGTGCCATCATTATGCTCTTGCTGTCCAGACTGTCAGGAAATATTAGTATCAAAATGTAGATCTGAAACCTAACCCTACTAAATATTATTCGTATTACAAAGTGACCGAGTTGGTTTTTCGCCACAGTTGTGATTGAATGAAAACAGTTACAATAAAAAAGAAATTAAAAAATCGGCGTGTACAACATTTTTTATGGGTAATAATGTTGTGTACTGTCCTGGTTTTGGTTACAAACACTTGGGGATCTCATGCCTCTTTTTTCATGAAATGCAATTCACCATACTGTTCATTGTTTTAATGCTTTTAAACCATAAGGATCACATTAATATGGCGACATGTTAAGTGTGTAATGTGTTTCAGTTCTGCTTCCCATATATTGTATCACAACATTAGCACAGCGTGTGTCCATTTATTATGAAAATAAGCTTATGGTTATTATGTATGGCTTAATATTACCTCATTGTCAAAACGCATGTAGAATTTCTAGTTGCATAACAGTGAAAACAAGCACATTACCTTATACCGCTCATTACGGTGTAGAGGCTCTTAGGCTGTGTCCTTGCTTCCATACATTTATTACAATAAAATCCACTGGGTGGGTGAACCGTGGTCCGGGATGCTATAACTGAATGCAGCGTAAAACGAAGGGGCCCATCTGCAATGGAGATCTGAGATGGAGGCAAGCAATCAAAGCTGACTAAAGGCATTACCAAGTAATGAGTCAGTGGGTGGGGGATCTTCCCCCATCTAGAGTTATTGGATGAGGGCTGTTTGTGTAACTTCTAATCCTCAAAGTGGGAGTTTATTGAGGGGAAAATAAGTTTCACGGTAGAAAACTATAAGCTTGTTTTTCAAGCATGAATTTGAATGTCTTCTAGATGCAGATATAGGAGGGCAGCTCGCCTTATACAAATTGCCTTTCCACCAAAGCATAAAAGTCATTTTATCTATCAAGAAAAACACACAAAAAAAGGATGCACTCTGGTGCCTAACTTCAGATTAGGAAAAACAATATACAGGATTTTCTTTACATTTGATTTGGCATTTCATCGTTATTTTGAAGGGAATATGTTAAATATAAATAGGTACATTTCACAGATAGGGCTACTAATTTATAAAGCATGTGAATTTCACAATGGTACATTTCACGTGACTTTTCTTGTGTCCATACATTGCTCCTGTGGTTAAAACCGACATGAAAACTGTGTTAAATCTTTTTGAACTTGATCATCGGTGTGTGGAAGACACTGGAGTTTTATGGCTTGAGGAATTGAATTGAATTGAATTGAACTGAATGATCTTTAACAATACAAAACCTGGTGACTTAGAAATTATGCTCATTCATGACCAGTTTGCATTTGTGGTTTCGAGGTAACATTGAACCGTCCTGGATCGTGTTTGTTGATTCTGACGAGCTCTTTTCTCCGATCTTAACCGCAAGGCTTTTATTGCATTAATTTAACCATTGCAGCCAATACTGTTATGTTAATTATACTGAATTGTTCTTTGTTAAACTGACACTTGAAGGTCTTGCATAATAGTCAATATTCATGTTTTTATTCATTATTTCTAAATGTAAAATATCTGTAGAATTCTTCTTCAGCCCACTTCATTTCTAAAATCTCATTTTCATGCACTTCATACTTCATTCCTTCATAAGACGAGCACTGGGATATAATCCACAGTTCTTGTTCTGTGTAAAATTGACCTCTAAAGTTTAGCTCAAGTTAATATGAGGCTGAGCCAACCTGGATCAGACTTGTTCCCGCACATCCACCCAGCGTTCACGGTTTGTCCCTCCTGCAACCGACGTCAGTCCTCACCACTGCTGACAGGGAGCACCGTTGAGCCTCGTCGTTTGATGCTCAAATCCAGTCATCTCGCCATGTCGGTTTGGCCTTGGTCAAAGTGTCTCGGCTCTTCACTCCTGCGTCTTTCTCCCACAACCACAATGACTGCGAGAACCGTCTGCTCACCTGGAGTCTACCTTGACATGTTTTATTCACTTTATTTGTGAGTGGTCGTAATGTTTTGGATCATTGGTGTGAATAAGGTACTCAAGTGGCAGCTCTATGTAGCAGTGGGACTGGTGGCTAAAAAACTTTACAGGCTGGAAATCTGATGAAAACAATAGGTAGGTAGGTAGGTAGGTAGGTAGGTATATACTTTATTAATCCCCGAGGGGAAATTTTTTCGCCACAGCAGCATACATACAGGAGCAATAATAGAAACAATAGAATAAAATAATAATAGAATAGAATAATATAATAGAAAAGCAATAAAATATATAAATATAAAATATAAAATGCACAGTACATACAGTATATATACAGTACATTAAATATCTATATATATTATATACAACAAACCAATAAACACAGTCAATATATATATATATATATATATATATATATATATATATATATATATATATATATATATATATATATATATATATACATACGGTACAGTATATATCTATATATATAATATACATACAATATACAATATACAAGCAATCAAGAATATACAAGCAACCAAGAAAAATACAAGGTATTAATGTATAGGCGACAGTTGCAGGGGGAAAACTACTGTCATAATCATGCGCGCTTTTTTTTTAAACATTTTTTTTTACACAGATGCTGTAACAGAGTGTAATGTAGTGCACAACAGTCAGACATGATACAGCCAGCTAGATATACAGATAGGCTGCCAATCTAAGACAGGAGTTGTGTTTGGTTGAGACCTGATGATACAGGTGAGCCGACCAACACCGAAGTTGTGTCCTCTGTCTGCTGCATGAAAGTTGTTGTTGTGGGGGTGGTCTGCAAATTCCTCTGCACCTGTGACCTATTCAGTCAATTTAACTTAGTGCAAAACAACCAATACTACAACACCAGAGGAAGTCTAACAAATATTGTTCCTCTCTCTCTCTCTCTCTCTCTCTCTCTCTCTCTCTCTCTCTCTCTCTCTCTCTCTCTCTCTCTCTCTCTCTCTCTGTCTTTCTCTCTTTCTTTCTGTCTTTCAGCACCTGACTGAATACTCACCACAGCAAAAACGAAGGACGTCACAATACCTGAAATGCATGATGTGATTGGTTGATGCCATTTTATTAGCTGTGTGAACACTCAGGAAAATACATTTCTTTCCGAAAATATAAAATTTCTCCTTTTCGCCTTGCAGTACTCTTGTTATGTTTGAAAGTGCTAATGACAAAAACGATTTGAAACAATTTTGACCTTTGATTTAATCATGTAAAAAAAAAAAAAAATTTTTTAAAAATTGTGGAAAGGCCTTCAATCTGGTATTTATTACTCTGTTTTAGAAGTAAATACTCTAAAGAGACTGTTTTTAACTTGAAGTGAACTCTTTAGATCAACAAGGACATTTCTGACATGAGTGGATTTTTCTTTTAAAAAAACAACCATTCATTCTTCTTCACATGATTGAGACGAGTTCACTTCACGTTCCCTAATATTAACAGACTTGTACAAGGCAGAAATGTACAAAAGAGAAATTTAAACTAATTGTGTAACATGTGTCAACAACGTAATAGTGAAATGTGATCAGGCCACCGTCTGCAAACTCAGGATGTCACTGGGGTCAAAGTATTTATGAATCTGCTCTATTTGTGCAACTTGACAAGACTCTCCATGACTTAAGCATTGTGATATAATGTAAAAAAAACAAAAAAACAAAACATGAGTATAGATAAAGTATAGCAGAGCTGCACAGTTTGAAGGGAACTTGCTCTCTCCACTGGAGCCGCTCACTTCCTTTACAAATGTGTGCGTGAGAGGGACAGAGGGAGACATGGGGGTGGGAGCATAATTACATGCTTTCAGGCATAAATAAGCAAAGTGGTTACAGTACTGCTTTGGTGGAACTGAATTCAAAATTCTCTCTTTATCCCCCATCAGCAACTTGACACACACAAAATGATATTTTGTTTTAAGATGTGTTGTGACCCAGATGCGGTGGCAGTCTTGTTGTCAGTAAAATTATTCAGACAATTAAGACTAGAAGGCTGTCAGCCTGTGCAATATGTCTAAAATGTGATGAAGATATTTACCTCCGTCTACAAATGCTGCGATAATTTCACTCATCTCTTTTCGTCTGTTTGTCAGCAAGAGATCCTGAAAGTTAATCTGTGGGTTTGGATGGAACTTGGCGGCAGATGGCCGCAGGCCCAAGGTTCAGTTGATTCGATTTTGGTGATGTCTGGGATGACTGCTACCTGACAAGTATTGGCATTTAGCCGCAGCTATTATGGTGCGTTCGCCTGTTCAGCTCAAAGAGATCAGAACTACTGTACATTTATGTGCAACAGTATGGTCATTTTCAACGGTAAACAGCTTGCAAAAAAACATCTAGTTGATACTATTTCTAGTACTTTCATTTGCAGCATCACTGTCAGGGTTTAGTTTTTGATCAAAATGGTTTAATCTTCTTCAGAGGCTTAATTAATGGATGGTTTTCTTCTCTTTGATAGACAGAGCACGGCCATTATGTGTCAGAATTATTGCTGTATTTTCCTTTGAGCAAGTATTGATGATATAAAAGCAATTTAAATCATGACACAGTTACGTATATCTTCCATAGACCTTGCTGGGAACCAGTAAAATCATTTTTTTTTTTATCAAAGTATGTCTGTCAGCTGTGTCGCTGCACGGTAAAAGAAAACATGCAAGTGCTTAGTGATGACACAACAAAACAAAACAGAACGGTGACAAAACAGAACGCAAAAGAGATTATGTCTGTGTGCTCTTAAGCTCGCAGAGATTTTTTTGAAGCTAACATGAACCTGTCTGTTCACAGGTAATTTAATGTTAAATAAGTCATGGTTTAAACAGTTCTGTTTAACTACTGGGCGAATATGACGACTTTTATAATGTAAATTCTAGGTTTTAAAAAAACGGGGTCATATTGCAGGTTATGAGACACCGGATGCAGGCAGTGTTGGTGGAGTTAATTATGAATATAGCAGTGAATGTATCTCTAGTGGAACACAACATCCAGAGGCATGCAGAAAACTATGTAATGAATACTCTACAGTATACACGCAGTAGTCAATTATTGTGTGTTTGCTTCAGGAAGTCAGCTTCAAGAAAGCCCAATTACACCCACATGTACTATGGGGCCAATTTTGGTGAACTACATGTTTTTTCTGCCACAGGAAATAAATCAGAAACAACTGGGTGACAGATCACAGGTAATAATAACTGTTAGAACAATCCTGCGAAAAAAAAGTCCAAGCTGCAAATTGATCACCTCCAGAAGCTTGCCTGGGAGGTTGGTTGAATATGCGACCAAACAAAAATGAGAGCAAAGGTTTTCCTCAACATTTTTACATGTTAATTTACTTTCAAAATGTCTTGATGGCAAATTAATGTCAGGTCCCCAAACAAGCAGCCGTTCTTAACATTTACATTGTGAGCTCTGTGGTGGCCTATTGTTGGGAATAAATGAGGAGGCTCAACTGAAGCTTATTTCAGCTGTTGTGAGGGCATTTATTGTGACACCATGTGCAGCAACAACCATCAACTTAAACAGCCATCTTTTCTAGTAACTTATCTGTGTGGCCCTACTCACCAGTGGGGAGGTCCATTTTATATTGTACATGGGAAATATGTAAATACCAGATTTGAAAGAAATTGATATTCACAGCTCAAGTATTTCTGCTCAGAAATCACAAAGCAATTATAAAATCAAACCTCTGTGACCAGACGCCTCAAGGAAAAATGTTTGTGTCCCAACAGAGCCATCCCCCACCCCCCTGCTCCTGTGGCATGGTACAACCAGGAAGTATAAATAAACATGGCAGTCTCTGGGGACCATTTTGCCTGAGGACCAAGGCGCAGGTGAGTAACAAATGTAACACAACACAGTAGGATTGTATTATCATGTTGGTTGACATGGCAAGCTAGGAAATGGTAGCAAGCAAGCATATTCGGGCTGTCTACATTAACCTGTCTGTGCTAATATGTAATGTGTAATAATCCAGCTGTGAGGTTAAAGTCAACGGGAATTTTCCATAGTTTTTATGTTTGGTCTATGTTGCATCCATTTAATAAGCAGTAGCCTCCACAGTGGCTCTTTAAATTTCGGAGAAAGTTCGAGAAGTGGGCAGAAATTTGGAGCTCTCAGACCAGACTCCTCAACTGACCTTGGAAAGGCAAAACAAAATTACAGTGGTTTTAAGTTGTAATTGGCCAGTTATGTCAATGTTCCATTTGGCTTTCAATCCTCTTCTCTCTCAAAAGCATTTTCAGAAAGAACTGCCTCAAAAAATAGGTGTAAGCATCAACATTTTTATTTATTTATTTTTTTTAATTTTAAAGCTCCACCTCTAAAATGAAAATAAAATAGTGTTAGTGCTACTGGGGTGAGAAAAACAAACAGAAATTAAGATATTTCAGGAACTGTAAAACATTTCAGATGCTGGTTTTGATATTTACACCTGTACATGTGTACAATGAAGCTGTTGCCAGTGAACCCTTCTCCTTCCTCTTGGAAGTGTTTTGTGTGCCATTACAAACTCAATGATCACGAGTATTCTGTAAAGCCACCGCAGGGTATCACTCTTTTCAGTGAGTCATGTGAGGCCAGTCGCTTCAGGAAATACTTGGAGCTGACGTCGATGTTGTATTTCTCCCGTATCTGTGTGTCCTGCAAATAAAGTGTTATTGTGCAGCTGAAGCACGTTTACAGCTGGTTCCAACCTGGTCAACCCCGCAAGCCTGGTCTTGTCCCATTTTAAGAAGTCACCCCTAATCTCTGTTGATGGTTCAGGCACACTGCAATGTGTTCCCCACTGGCAGACTTCTGAGTTGTCCCCCATGCATAATAGCCATGCAATTCTGCTTCTGACAGATATGTGTTGTAATCTCTTTGAAAATGAGCATTTGCAACATGTAAGAGCCTCAAAGCTGCGAGTCTGAGGAGTGTGAGGGAGAAAATGACATCGAAAAACTGCAATGCCTTGAGTCTGGCCTTTTATCCATGTCTTAATACAGAGTTTGGTATTAATTTATTCGAAAACAGTTGGCATAGCACATCTATTATAGATTTGTTTTACTTGACATAATTCATGCTGTGTTAGCACTGATCGTTTAACAATTTATTACAGATTTACTTTAATGTGATCACCTTTTGTTAAACATTATGTTAATGTGTACCAGGATGTTGGAACACAGAAAACCTGCATACAGCTTATGATTTAACAGAAAGACAACTTGCAGAAACTTTAAGACAAATGTACAAATATCTGATCAGTCAGACTTATTTTGTAGATCTGCTTTTGCCCAGAAAAAAAAAAAAAAAAATCTCTTTTCATATCTGCATAATGTTCCTCTTTGCATTTAGAGAACTCAATTCAAGGGCTGTGAAATCAGTTAAATGTCTTTTTTCAATATTTAATCTCTTTCCATGTTTTATCGAGTCTGTGAACAAGCATTAAATGGCTGGAAGCAAAATGATCAAAACGACTGACTACAATTTTTTGGTAATAGCCAGGAAAGCGATATTGATGATGACACTTTCTTCCTCAGTGCTTTGCAGAGCTCAGCCTGCCACATTTCACTAATGGAAGCGTAAGAGCTTTTTCAGACGTGATTGTCTTATTAAAAATTACTCACATGTGACTCTAAACATGGTCGCCATTTGGATTGAGTAATGAAGATAATTAAAATCAATCTTGGTGTACCTGAGCAATTAAATTCTTCAAAATTGGAAGATGGTTCATGCTGTAGCTGACTGTTCATCTACATCGGTGACACTTTTACATTCAGGTCAAGGTTTCAGAAGATAAGAGGCTATTCCATTATCACACATTTGAATAGTAATTTACCATAATTATTAATTTGGGTAATACATACAGACTATTAAATGAGACGGCATCATTAAACTGTGATATCTGATGTTCATCTGTAGGCAATGTGTCCCTCCAAAACTTAATGACTCAGACACCCTTTGAGAGAACATGTCCCAGATGCACAGGTCCATTGCCCTGAAATTAAGCTGTCAGGGCCCATGGCAAAAAGCTTAGTCGGCCATTGAAATTTCCGGGCTGAGTGACTGTCATCTGTAGTTTTTGTAGTGTGTCCAGCACTATTAGCTTTGGTTGGCCGTGATCGGTGACCGATTAGCCAGTTTAGCAAGTCAGATAACAGCTGCATCCAATACTGCCACTTCAGTTTAAATGCATACTGTGCATTGCACAAAGCAGAATGACCCAATCGGAGTTCATTACTCAATACAGATTATCCATGCAGATTCAGTTAAATGTGTAACACAAAATTTCAAGCATGAGTCTTTACTATGATCTGTGATTTTTTT
This sequence comes from Brachyistius frenatus, assembly GCF_029030835.1. NCBI lineage: Eukaryota > Metazoa > Chordata > Actinopteri > Embiotocidae > Brachyistius > Brachyistius frenatus. The sequence goes on from NW_027210697.1 coordinate 1,008,895, forward strand.
TATTTTTTTTTATTGGCAAGAATGTAGAAATTGAGGATGCTTCCAAGCTACAACATCCCAAATTTGTAACATAACTTCCATCAAATCACCGTAATGCATGTGAAATTCTTTGGCAGATGACGTAAGGAGTTTGCCTTCTACCGGGGCCTGTGTGGGATTTCTCCTGGATCCTTTGGTTTCTTCCCAATTTCTCACCAAAATCTTTTTGGCAGCTTAATGCTCATCAGTCCCCTCATGAATTCCCACATGATCGCACTACTGCTGTTTGCAGGTGTCTGACAAAAACAAACTCAAAGGTCGCATCAATGGTTTGTGTGCACAACTTGCACAATTGATTCATGTCAGTTAGTGCCAGTGACGGGCCCGTTTAAGCCTCGTGTGTGTGTGGTTTCCACACAATACACTTAACACTACATGAAGACATGGAAGCAAATGAAAATCTACAGTTCTTAAAGACGTTTGGGACCACCTACCTGCCTTCATTTGATTTACAATTTACTGCACTTTGTGGGAAGTTTATTGATGGATAGGAATTCATTACATTGCTTTTTGAAAGCATTCTGACTTTTAGTTTTGTACATGTTAACAGTGCGTGTCCTTGGAGATATTTTTAGAGTATGTTGAATCAGGTGGATTGTGTCCTCTGTTCTGCTGCGGTGAACATTCAAAAGCTCTTGTAGGTCAGTATGGCATCCTCTTGCTTTCCTGTACAGCAATCATTGTGCAACAAAGTGTGCCATGACTGCTGTCCATGGTGCTGATCCTGCCCACAAATACGGATATAATCCCCATTATTACTAAACTATCTTAGCAGCGTTTTAGAACTCGTATAACAAAATTGCCTTTGGTTAAAATGCTGCTGTGTGGTAACCTATACCTGATTGCTGTGTTAGAACAAGCACATGTTGAAATCACGCAACTAAATCCATCTTAACCACCCAATGCAGCAGGTGTGATGGAGAACCTCAACATGTTCTCACTGAGGCTGGATGTGCCAGCATGCACCGGACAAATGACATTACAATGGCCATCGATATATATCTCGAGGTGTTCCTGGTGTTATTGATCTGCATTGTGTTCTGCAATGGTTCAACTGTTCATGTTTTCATACTGTGTAGAATGAATCACAATGGATGAAAAATTACACTTGCAAGTGATATTGTGTACGTGATTATTGAGGTTGTCGTCCTTGACACTGATCTGATGACTCAATGGAACGTTGGTAACAAATGTAGTTCCACCAGTAAATTATAATAAATAAGAAACTATCCATGCAGTTTTTTTTGCCCATCTGAAAACCTGATCTTTACAGAACGTGTGTACTTGCACTTGGAAATTGACTAGTTGATTATTATTGTCCTAAGTATTTTAATCAAATCACATTCTAGCACATTTACTACTTTGTCTTCTTCCAACTCATTGTATTATCAATGTGAGAGTAGCAGCTCTATGGGATTTGCCGTTTGAAGCACACATTGCATTATTATAGTAAAAAAAACTGTAATTGTATCTGTTTTGTTTTTTGTTTTTTTATTGGGCCATCAAAAACACTTCCTAAAATGGACTGTGCATTAGACCAAGAAAACGATCTGGAAATACTCCAAATCTACCTGAATAAAGGGAAGCCTTTTCACAAGACTGACAATTTAGAAAATGTCTCCCCACTTTTGGCTGCAAAAAAACATCAAGTTTCTTTTGTTGAGACACCGTCCCGTTTCAAAAAGACCACCTGATACAAAAGGCCTTGACTTTGGTTCGGACCAACAATGTTGGCCCAAACAAAAAGTGAATTTCACAGGCACTGCATCTGGCCTGTCATGCTGCCGATGACATCAGCTGCGTCAATTCTGCATACCACAGTGATGTTGTGCAATCGGAGGTCTGGAGGAGGGGAAAGCATGAAGCAGCTTATCCATGGGACATTTGCGCGGCCGTGCCCAAACCATTTGAATTTCCCTTTGATACATCAATTTCCTGATTATCTTTTTTTGATGACAGTTTTTATTGAAGTGAACCAGGCAAAGTGTAAGCATGACCTGCACTTGGCCAGTGTGTGTGTGTGTGTGTGTGTGTGTGTGTGTGTGTGTGTGTGTGTGTGTGTGTGTGTGTGTGTGTGTTGTAAAAATACTGATTTGATTGATCATTCATATATGTATATCATGGGGGGAGATTAAAATAACATTTGAAAATAAATGTAACAAATATTTGTGTTACATGTTCATCTTATGTAGCACACAGGCTAAATGTATATGTGATGCTTTGTTTTTTTATAGAACATTTATGACAGTGCACATGTGCTTACATTTGCATTGGACTACAATTCTTTGTTGAAGACCGGTACTGAATATAACTTCCATGTTTGTCAATATTTGCCATCAGGTTTTCCATCCTCTCAAATAGCCTTTTTTGCTGTTCTCATCTTCTAGATTAGTTTACTATGTTAATTTAAAGATAGCATGTAAAGTTGCAATTTATACACCGTTCCCTAAATGTGATAAACAATTAAATCATTCAAATGTTATAGGCAATGCAAAGAAGCCCCTGAGAAGCCACCTGGGTAAATGCTGATAATGCCTGAAGCCAACTTAAAAAACAAAACAAATTCTTGCCGATACTGCAGTATATTTTGATGTGCATTTAATAAGCGGAAATTATTCATCACATATTCAGTCATTAGTTTAACGGATAGAGAATTAATCAATGACATTCTTAAATAGTTTTATATGATGAGTTTCTTTTAACTTTTTATCGACACACTCATTAATCCAAAATAGATCATACATGATTAAATGATGTGTTATTGGACTATAGCTCTGAGAAATGATTAATCATTTTTAACACTGACATTTTTATTTGAACATTTTCAAGTTTTATGATTCCCATTAATTCCCATGATCCTCAAAACACAAACTCGAATCCATGGAACAAAATATGCACTTAAAAACACAAACACAACAGTTTTGATTTTGTTTCATGTTTCGTTTCTTCGTCCAGAAGAAACTATTGGTTCAGTTGCTTTTAATCCAAGTACACTTTGCAATTCATTTAACATCTAAAACTTTTTCAACAAGATCCCAAGTGAGTCTTGTCTGGCTCCACATGGGATCAAGCACTAGACCATCAACTTAAGTGTAGCCTGCAGTTCTGCGTGCTCAATCTGTGCATTTGGTGGTTAAGTGTTTCACTGAGTTAGCTGAACTTAATTTTAACTTTATTTACATAAAAAACATGCAAGCTGTTGCTAAGCACACTAATGTGCATGCTAGAAGGTGATTAGAAAATAACTGCCCACACAAGATCCATGAGCAAGTGACCAACATAGACACTCATTGGACGCTTTATCATACCTTTAAAACGTATTCCAATCCAATCCAATCCAAGAAATATGCCTCAAATTTTACATTTAGAAAGAATATCTTTATCTTTTTCTTGGCAGTAGATCATCCAATTAAGTGTTGGTAATTAGTACAGTAGTAGGTGGTAGTACTAAATTGCATTGTATTCAAATCTGTCTAAAATTCTTTGCCACTAAAACATTACTAATACCTCTGAATAGATTTGGTTCAATTCATCACTTCTGCAGAGTTCAACCATTAAGATTAAAACATCTCTTCGCTGCTGGCAGCAGCACAATTAACAGGTTTGCAGACATGGATATAACCATTTACAAAGAAAATATAAAATAGATGACAGAATCATAGAATATCTCAAATATTTCCAAGTGTTTTCCGAAGGCCAATGAGACGAGCTAGACATCACCGAGCTATACCATGACCTGGATGATGGAGAATCTTCAGACATCAAAAAATATTCATCAATATTCATCCAAAGTCATCAACGTCAGGGATCAAACAGGGGGCCATATGAGTCAGTCCAAATATCTACAGCCAGATGTGTCTGCCTGCAAGTCATTTAGAATGACTTTAAATGCATCCAGTGAGACCAGCCTCCAAAAATTCAGGTCATTTTGGCAACTGATTCCAAGCAGAGGGAGCAGCATACATAGCAGCAATGCGTCGTGGGAGTGGAGACAATATTTTCTAATACTTTCCTGAAGGGTGTAGATCCCTAGGTAAGATCATGACCAAGCATACAAAGGGCAGTGGTGAGTACGGGCTTTAAAATTTGTAATAAACCTCAGAGCTCTATGAAAAACAGTATCATAATAAAACCCGGTATCACGCCAAAAGCGTGCAACACACCCCTCTGTCCGATACAGGATATTGTGTGAGTGTCACATTTTGCTGTGCCTATGCATTTATGCAAAAGTAAGATGCCTTAGGTTTGACCACCAAAAAACACATCGTACTTGGTCAGAGATAGGCACAAAAACTACTTAAAAGACATCCATATTGCTTTCCCTTGTATTTAAACTTTTTTCTGCTGCCTGAAAGCCCTTCCTTTGATTACTCCGACCACCCCGACCTGCCTCTCTAGTTGGACTTTCTTTGTGCTTTGTCACATGACCTTCTTTGACCCTGGTCATACAGGCGTGTACTTTTCACACTTGGGTGAGGCTAAACATGACACTGATACATTACTACCCCTTTAGTAATTAGTGGACTAATGGGTGTTTTACGTGCTGTGGCGTTATAGTAATATGCATAATAACAATAATAAAAAAGGAATAGGTGAATTGAACCGTGTCTGTAAAGGCTGAACATTACGATCTTTGTACGGGTTGGAATTTATGGCAGTGCTGCGGAATTGAAATGATTTACAGGTGTATCTACTAAAGTGACCACTGAGTGTATATGTCAGATTCCTGGTTGGCAATTGGCAAACACTGTATGTGCTCACAAAAATGGTTAAGTGAGGATGATACAGGCACCACAACAAAGTAATTCAAAACAACAAGAGCTTAATGATAACAGGGAGGACGAGAAGAATGAGAGGAGACAGAGTAATCCTCATAGACGGAGTCAGCTCTATACACGTGTCAGGCTTCCTCTTCCTCTCAATTCCTCAGATCCTAAATACAAAGCTAAAAAAAACAAAAACCCACTTGCAGACTTATTGATTTGTACCTGTGGTATAAAGAGAAAAGTAAGCACATAACGACAGTGTGGACTCTAATGAGACTGAGGACCCCTCTTTGTTAGTGAGCTGGATGCCATATGGACAGCAACACATTCAGCTCTGTTACCCCAATAAATTGTTGTTGACACTGCCCTCTAGAGATGTGTGATAGTGCACACATTAGTACTGCAGACCTTAACCAAGAAAAGCCTCCTCTCTACGCTGTCAGCAGTGAGGGGCAGCTTGTGTGAGGGTCGCTGGCGCTGCATTTCCGCGTCCTTCGGTGGCTGGATTTGTATGGTGGGGACACCTTTTGTCCTATTCACAGTGTTGTCGTATGAGGAACAGCTTGTTCAACTGGTTGTTCAGTCTGGTGTTGTTGTGCTGCATGGCGAGGGTGTTATAATCGCAACGTGCGGACCACCCGATCTCTGTCTTCTAGAAAACAGCTTTCCTACAGGTTCCTGTATTGGTAAAGGTCTTACTGGTCCGCCGCCTCACAGATCGATACGAATGTATGGTCTTCATATATCGAGTTGGCTCTGCAGAGAATGGGAAACCAATGGCTTTATTTTTATTTTTTGTGTGGGGGAGAATGAAGCTGGCATGCTAGTGGCTGTCTTTCTGAATAACTTATTGCCTGGACTTAAAAAAAAAAAAAAAAAAGCCCAGAAGACCATTTCACAAAATACTTATAGCGCTGCAAACATCATTTCAGAGTAAAACCGAGTAGCAAACCAAGCCTGACCTTGCTAAGGTGATGCTGATTCGAAAGACATCGCCTGAAGCACCTGTCAAACTTCAGAGAGTCTTGAAGAGTACAAAATACTTCTAGTCCCTTTCCTCTTGGGCACTTTTGTTCTTCTGATTTCAGAGATGACCATAATGACAGAAAAAAAAAATTGAACTTCCTATTATTGAAGTGTTTATTTTGCTCAAATATGACCGACGTAAAACTGGTTCATGTTTATGAAAACAGTGGATATACTAATTCGATTTTTTTTTGTTTTAGGAAATGTCATTGTTATATTCAAGTATACATGTGGGACATTGTTTCGATGCAGGTGACATTTGCAAATGAGTTTCCTGTTTTGAATGACGCGTGAAAAAAGCAGGGCTGCAGCCAGTGAAAACGGATATTGTGAGAGTGTACAAGTGTCAGTCTTCTAAATATGAATGGTGAACACATCTCAAGTGAAATCCATGAATCCACTTGCTGCCTGCATGATAGATGCTCATTAATGAGATACATGATCGCAGCCAATTTGAACCAGAAGAGTAACTTTAACTGGCCCGATCAGGGCAATTAAACAGATACCTCTTAAGTTCAAATAAGTCTTTAATGTCGTTCCAGCTTAATATATTTGATGACCATCTTTTCCAGTTGGTGGATTTTGAGGTCTAATTGTAAGACTTTAAATGTACAGCAATTAACTGGGAGCAGCATGCTAAGTACTGTAAAGGAAATGAAAGTATGTTGCGATAAATATATTTACACTTATTCATTGCATTATTGCAAATTTACAGGACAATAATGGTCAGTTAGTTCCTGTTCATCAACAGCAGAGAATGTAACTCTACTACTACCACTACTAATGATGATGATGACAAAGAATGAAAGAAGGACAACAGTCATTATGCCATTCCTTTTAAAATATGTATTAAAATACAGTGCAACACAAAAAAAAGCTAGACCTGAATAAACTTTGACCTTTACATCCTGCTGAATGATTCACGTTTTAATGCGTCATGAGATGAATTATAAGGCAAAAGTATAGTTGAAGCACCTTTTCATTCGCATGACAATTAATCTTTATTTTCTGTACACAAATTAAGCAAGCAACCTGTTCATGAAATGTTTTCTGAAAATTGAGCAGCTGATTGATCAGGCAGCTTCCGGCTGCTTAGTTTTTTTTTTTTGTAACGTACACCCTTGTAACGTATAGGTTTTACAAAGCATACAGGGATCTTTAGAAAACGTTTTTCACAAGGGGAAGGAAAAAAAAAAAAAAAAAAAAAAATCCAACGCAAATAAATCGGCTTAATGGGTAGAATTAGAGTGGTCTGAATCCAGGGTAGAATTAAGGAAAATTGTGTGAAATAAAAGAGCGAGTGATCAGGAATGACTGAGTCTGTCTGGAGGGCGGGAGGAGAGAGAGAGAGAGAGAGAGACACACACACACACACACACACACACACACACACACACACACACACACACGGAGAGAGAGAGAGAGAGAGAGGGAGGGAGGGAAGGAGGGAGAGAGGAACACATTTTCATCCAAACCTCTGTTTTTTCCAGAGCCTATCTCTGCTCCGCGGCTCAGCGCAGCTCCCTATTGTTTAAACTGTGAGGGGAAAAAAAAAAAAAAATCATTCCGCTTGTTCTCTAAGCGCATCCAGTGACTCATTTTTTTTTCTTTTTTTTTGATCTGATGTTCGATTCTCGCCGCTCTGAATGCTGCATTCATTGTCAACTTCTCCGATTTCTCTACTTAGACTTGAGCTGCATCATGAATAGTTTGGGGGCACCTTTCCATCGCATACCTCTGGAATGGTGGGGATTACACGGCCGAAACCCGGAGAGCATGTAAACGCAGATGGAGTTTGGGATTTATTGCAAAATAAGGGAAAGATGACCGTCTTCTCGCTGTGCTTGCTCTTGTGCGCGGATCTACTGGATTTAGCCGTCGGTAAGTCTGACCTGTCATGTCATTTTCACGCATTGGGGACCTCTCACAGCACCACCCTCCCCCTCCTCTGATCTATGCGTGGGGTCTAACAATAGCCAAACTGTCAGTGAGTTGAGGTATTCATATGTGACAGTGGAACAGGGCTACTAACTGGCCATTAACAAGACAGCCGGATGGAGGCGATCGGTGCCATGCTCGCCTCATGCCAACTTTCCCCCTCCGCGCCAACCAAGTCGTGGAGGAGCCAAATCAATGAATAATGGTCGGATTCAGTTCAGGCTGCAAAATGCGTGGCGTTGGCGTGCTCAAAGGAAATGCAAAAAAAAAAAGAGCGGTATAGCAGTAGGCCTAGTTGAGTATTAAGTCTTTATTCATCTGCATCGACTATCACGACCAGCATGCATGACAGCGCCTATACTTCTGTGTAACTATCCACGGTGCTCAAGCGCACTCCTCGGCGGGGTTTTTTTTGTGTTTTTTTTTTTGGGTGATCGTGGCTTTTTGCACACGCATCAGATAGCGCCCGGGCTCAACAGATATGGAAGTTGTTGCCTTAAAAAACAAAAACAACAAAACAAAAAACATTCAGGCGCGTATTTATTTTTTTTCGTGCAGATTTCTGCCCACAGCGCGGACTGCACAGCTCAGTGGTGGCATCTGTGTCGCGTGTTTCTTTTTCATCCTCCGTTGACGTGTTTGGAAGATGAAAGCACAACCCTGATCGTTTTTTTCCCCCCTCATAATTACAATCCTGGATTCGAACCAGTACATTTTTTAAAGAATTATTAACGTGCAGTTTAAAGGCTTGTCTTGTTTTTTTTTTTTTTTTTGGAGACAGTGGTGATGGGACTGGGGATGTTGTACTGCAATTTAGGGAGAAACCACCTTAATTCATATATCTATTTTTTAACAGATATACACCTGGAGGCAGACATTTAAGCATGCACCTTTATTAAGATGTTGCTTGTGGTTTGTGTGTCTCTCTACACGGTGATGTTCATCAATAAGAGTTTGCATTTACAAGACTGCATTACAAGCCCTCGAGTCCCTTCCCGAGAAAGCGAGCTGTGTACCAGGCTCCTTCTCATTCTGCTGGAGTTCCAGGCTCCCACTCTGTGGCCGTTAGCAACCGTGTTGTTTGAAAGGACTTCAGAAGAGAGTTCACTCCTGGCTACAACATCAGCGCAACATGCCGTACAGACTAACCTGTTAACCTGCGGTGATAGCCCGGGATAGGGTTGTTTTGATGTGTTTTTGACCTTCGCTGACCCACATAGGAAATCATTATGTCAGCTGGGCTTAACATAATGTTAAATGATAAAATGCCTCGGGAACTTTCTTGCTCAGGTGATGGTCAACTGCACGGAGGTCCTGCACTCTGCAAGTACACGGGATTACTTTGGTTTCATTACATGTTGCAGTGGAGATTTTCGATGCAGGTGTTACAATTGATCACCATGTACACAAACAGTGAGGAGTAGAATTGGACTATCGGCAGGAATTGATTCGTGGTGACTTATGTTGAGACTGATTGGCTTTTGTTCGTCTTTCTCGGAATTAGTTTCAACCAAATAGATTGCGGATAGACCTTCGGATTTCACCATGTCTGTCTTTTCCTCAATAAAAAGTGATGACTGTTGTCTTCTGGAAATTTAAATCATACTAGTACACAATTTCTTTGTGCGTGTGTGTTTTACAAAGAGGAAGACTCTATTTCAATGTGTGCACGGGTATCTTCAGTTAGATTTTGAGAGGGCCTGTAATCAGTAATTCCAATTTCATGATAAACATTTTTTATCATTCACATTAGCAAAAGTTTTGACAAGCGAAATGAAACTCATGTTATCCTCTCAGTTACAGTCCATGCACTCCTGCTGTTTACCAGATGTGTTCTTCTTTTAGATCCTTTGGCACCGCTCAGCTTAATGCAGATGTGTCTACAAGGTAGCGTTATAGCTAGTGAAATTCAGTAGCTTTTAGTTTGGCTGTTAAACATTTCACAGTCATTGTAGTCACAGGCTACATATTCAATGTTTGTATGCTTGTGTTTCTCCTGGAGTTACTTTATTAATACATATTTAATGCTTGCCCATTTATAGATCAGCGTGTGTGTTCCCCCACTCATGCAATGTAAGAGAGATACATTTAAATGCAACACATGCTTAACAGGACACCATGTAGGTGATTTGTTATGTTTTAACAGGGCGGATGGCTCAATGGGAGCATTCATCAATACAATATGATTTATCGATGCACAACACAATTAGACTGCTGGTATTTCTGTGCCCTGGTCTGGGCCATAGATTTTTAACTTGCACAAACTTCAGCCAGATAAAGGATCAATGAGTCAAGCAGAGTAGATAGATATATTCAACCAAACAACCCCGCTGTCCCTGAACTCTCTCTGCTACCAGGGGATGGAGACAGGGAAGGACGGGTTACCAAAAGGGGAGGAATCCCGGTCATTTGCTGACGAGGGGAATGGCCTCCCCTCTTTTAATTGCCTACTGAATACACCACACGGGAGCAGTGTGTTCCCGAATAGTTGCTTCCAGTAGCACAAAAACTTTTGGAAATTAGGAAACTAGTTTGGCCCATAAGCTCCCATCCCCCCAAAAAACACCTACATATTTTTGACAGTCAAGATGTTTCCAAACAATTAGGCTAAGCTATTTTACGGCATTTTACTGGCAGTAGAATTATTGGTACCAGGAAAAAAAAGGAAATGACCACCGATCTCAACATTTCGAAAGTTTACTAAAAGAGCCACACCATGATCAAAACACACATGGAAATGCCTGGAGTTTTCCGCTGTGTCTCAAATATAATGCCACAGAAGATGAAAGCGACGAAAGAAAGTGTTTGTTTTTATTCGTTAAACACAACATGAAAGAGGTGGATTTTATATACTTTTTATAACGGAAATGCTGCTGTACACATTTACAATTTAATAAACTAGTTTCACCCTACTGTGAATGTGAGCTTTTTATCCTCTTCTAAACCAAAGCAGCAACAATCTACATTCAGACCTCAATTGTGGAGTCTTGGATCAATGGAGATATGCTCCCTTAAAAAAAAAATCACCACATAGATCATTTTTAAAAGCAACTTATTATGGTCCATTGTTATGTTTTATTATAAGTGACTTTTAGAGGCCGTGTGCAGAAGCCATTTCAACAAATGGCGTGTTAATGTTTAAGTGACATGACAAAACATCAGATTATGACAGGAGAAAAGGAGGAAGTCAGGTCGATCAGCAGTGTCTGCATAGGGAGGAGGTCAGGGTGGAGGGATGATCAACCAAACTTTGGAGTTCAACATGGCAGACTGCTATCCAATTCCCATTTGAATCTCATAGTCACCTTTGTTTCTTTTAACTATAAGATTTTTTGATTTGATTTTGATTTTATACACTTTATTAATCCCCGAGGGGAAATTTCTTCACTACAGCAGGGGGGCTCTCAGGGGGGAGATGCTGCAGCAGGCTGCCACTAGCGCGGCGCCAGGTAACCTGACCTGAGGTGCATGTTTTTGGATGATGGGAGGAAGCCGGAGAACCCGGAGAGAACCCACGCAAGCACAGGGAGAACATGCAAACTCCTCACAGAAAGGCCCAAGACCGGATTCGAACCCGGAACCTTTTTTGCTGTGAGGTGACAGTGCTAACCACTGCACCACCGTGCCGCCCCCATAAGGATGAAGCTCCTTTAACTTTGACAAAAACTTTGACAAAAATCTTATTTTAACCCAAATCATGAGCTCTTCTTACCTAACCAAATATAGTTTTTGTGCCTAAACCTCACCAAATCTGTACCATAGAATATTCACATTATAAAATGGTTGTTTAATTTGAACTGTTTGTTTGCTGCAGTATGCCACATAAGTATCTTATGAGAGGGCAGGGACAAATGGCATATATGGCCTTTTAAGTTGGAGGACTTGTTTAAAAGATGATGATCAATTAGTCAAAGTTTATTTCTCCCAACCAATTACACCTGCTCACTTGCAACCACTTGCTACTTTTCAAGAGATAGTAATAACAACTGATCCATTACTTCTTGTTCGGAAAGAATTTATGAATCCAACACCGTAGACTTTAATTGGGTAAATGTAGTGATTCATCTGAATATGAGATAGCGAGGATGGTGTGCTTTTCTCTGTGGTCCTATTTGTGATTTTGGTACATTTGCGTAGGGCATTGCTTTGTATTGAAGTGTTGTGCAGGGTACCTTGATGGATTTTTTTTTTTGGCCTTACAGACTTCACCTCTGCTACCCTAAAAAAAAAAAATAAAGAAAAAAACGTTCTAATAGGCTGGCACATGGTAATACTGCCAGTATTACAATGCAATTTAGAGAGGAACAGACTTGCTTCAGAGAGCTCAGAGATTTCTTTAAGAGATTAAGAGCTATAGATAACAGTGTTGAGAAAAGGAATTGAAATGATATCAAATTGCAGCTTTTTGAAGCTTTTTTTTCTCTGGCAAGAGGAGTTGGCTTATAGTATTTCCTCTCATTCCTTTCTGGCCTTCTCTATTTCTTAATAGAAATCAGTATCTCTCATACTGTAACACACTCCCTCTTTTTTTATTTTTTTTTAACTTTTTAGACCAAGCTAGGGATGATGAGTCGTGCAGAATAATATTCGAAATATCCTTTGAATTCAGACTGAGGATAATTCTTTTTCTCGAAAGCTACATGAATGGTATCCCTCCTTGTTTACTCTCACAGCATGTGACTGTTTTCTGTCCAATCAATTATGCATCTTTCCTCAGATGTTTATATTTATTGTTTTGATGCTTTACCAATTAGTGTTGCTGCAAATAAAAGCTTTTTGTGTGTGTGTGTGTGTGTGTGTGTGTGTGTGTGTGTGTGTGTGTGTGTGTGTGTGTGTGTGTGTGTGTGTGTGTGTGTGTGTGTGTGTGTGTGTGTGTGTGTGTGTGTGCAGTATTTATATGCCTAAATGCAAATGTGGTTGAAATTGCTTTAGGTTGAGGTCTGAACAGCTGCATGTAGGTTCAAAGTGCAGTGCAGTAAAGTACAAGGCGCTCTAATTTTATGCAGATCAGGAAATGGGACAGGCAGCCTCTAGTGATTTGCTACCAGTAGAATCTGGTAGGAATATTACAGGGATAAGGAGCAGAATAATCAACTTTCATGGACTCATGTTGGCGATGGTAAAGGTCAAAGGGATACTAAAGCATTATGAAAATTGGACTTAAACAGCACCGTCCAACAGAATGCTTTGGTTGTTGGAGTTGTTGTAGTCAAAACTGCAAAAACATTAAGTGTAGAAACATGTGTGATATTACAGCTACACATGGTATAGCTGTAAAATTACATGACAACTTGACATGGCATGTCTGAAATAGACCAACTGTCAGCTATATGTCTGAGTCTGCGACAAGTTAATCAGTTTTTAATGCCATATGTTCTTTCAGTGCAAGTTTATCTTCAACCCATCTGTTAAAGCGTCCAAGAAAATATCTGCCTCACTCCACAGCACTGAAGGTTGGCTTGCAAATGGTGTGTCACAGCAGTGTTGACAGATTTAACAGGAACTGGGTCTCTGTTAGGTTTACGGTGTACCGTGTATGTTTGCTACTGATGGCTGGTCTTGACTCACAGGAAGTGAGAGGAGATATGAGCCTGGAAAATGGGTTGTGGTTATGCCACTATCTAACAATCACCGAGCTTTGAATCACATTGCAGCTCTCAGCGGTTACATAAAATGATTATGCACAGATTAGAAGCCATTTTCACTGTCTTGATCCGCTATTGTGTTTTTGGTCAGTCAGTCTGACTGTTTGAATTATTTGTATATATAGTTTTAGTTTGGAGACAGTGTATAAGACGATTGTATTTATTGATTTATTTCTCACGACTCATTTCTTGACTCTTCTCTTATTTTTGATTCACAGACCAGCTTCGACTCATTGTAAAGTATCTTGTACGAGTACAATTTAGCATCACACTGTCTTTTGCAGCAGATAGCATCCCATTTCTCTTTGAGCTCTAATATATTCTAGTGGTATGTCTGATACAACGGTAAGTTCACTCTTCCAAACAAAATGAGGTCTTAGCAGTTTGTAGAAAAATACAATATTAATTTCTGTCAAGTGGCAGATTAATCACAAACAAAGGAGTGCAGGTCTCTTGGACTTGGGCATGCAACACAAACTGCTTCAAGTCTCTGGTTGACCTTGTTGAGAGTACTTTGACCGAAATTACAGGAGAAATACAATGAAAAGGTAGCTGCAATGCATCTAATAGTGCCGCTTATGGAGGGAAAAAAAAAAAAAAAATCCAGGATCTGTCCACACAGCTGTCATTGTAGATACTATGTGTGTGACTACCAATTGTCTACTTCAGTGATCACCTTCAATTAAAGTATAATTTTTGTTCGGCTCACCTTTTAGTCCAGATCTTTTGTAACTTGAAATCCCATTTAAAGTAATGAAAGAGCTGTATTAAAGCCTGAAACAGGTTGGTGACCCAGAAATGGCAGCTTTTGTTGAAGGGCCTCAGCCAGCTTTGTACATGTAGACTGTGGTGCTAAAATGAAATAGCTTTTACTGCGAAATCAGAATGACCTAAAATTGTCTTTGTGGTGCCATGCAGTCCATACAGGACTTCAGTGAATATTTTAAGTTGATTGTCTGATTATTAAGTACAAAAGCTATACCTGCTTTAAATCGATTGTCTCTTTAGCTCCCGTATTGTGACGTATTTCGGAATCAAAAGGAAAATGGGTGAGAGATATAATTATGATTAAGGATTTGGTGTAATCTAAATCTGATTGGGTCGCCGAAAGGTTGTTGTGCCTCGGGCAGTACAAAACAATACAGAGCCGTAGAGGACTGTATGTCTCGACTATGGATGGGATGTGATTTTTGAATATTCAAATGGTAGTTTATATATATAAAAACGGTCTGTTAGTATTTCCGTCTATCATTCTTTCTTATTTCCCCTGTCTTTACCGGCAACTTGTTGTAATGTATTATTTCTGTCAGAAGGTGACGGTAATACGCATAAAAGATTTTTAGCAAATTTGGAAAAGTAATTTTGCTTGAAAAGCTTATCCCTCGTGTCAAACCACACCATCCCCTTCCTGTCATCTTGTTAGATTAGATCAGGAGGAAAACAAGGGTTAACTTGAAAATAGTTTCAAAATTAAGGTCTCTGCTATCTACCCCCAAAGGTTACTGGTCAAGAGTAGTTAGGGTAGGGGTTAGCTAGTCACACCAGATCATTTAATGATTTCATGTATATACTGCCAATTTTTAGCGTGGTACTACCAGATGCTCCATTGGGGCTCGTTTCCAGTCGTTTCATCCTAAAGGGCGTAGACCTCTGGTTAATTTAGAATCTATTGGAGCAGACTTTAACTAATTGTCATTGACCGCCATGTGACTTATATTGGCCCCAAAACTCAGTAACCTTTAAACAACAGACACTCTCCCCCCATATGAGTGTAATGCAATGTCATGTCGCTAAGAGACCAACCCAGATTTTAAGAAAAATTGTTCACATTGTTCATGCTCCAGCTTCAAGAACTTGATATTTGCTGTCGTTGCTTTAACTGTTCATCCTGCTTTATCTAGCTCTGCCACCAACGCCATTGTTGGAACTACATTTGTAAACAAATACTTGACTTGAACATCATCGCACTTAGCAACCCCCACTGGTCTCTGATTGGTCCACCCTTCAATGGATTAGCGAACCTTAATATGAACAGGGTTTCCAGACTACATGCACAGAAAAAAACTATGGCTGTGAGCAATAGGTGGGTGGAGCCAAGCTACCTGAGACCAAAGAGAAATTAAAAAAAATAATATATTTTGATAAATGTACAGTACACATTATGTATATAAAATAAAAAAAAGAACAAAAAACTCAGAATCGGAGCTTGACTAATGCACTTTTTTTTTTATAATGTGTTGAAACTGTAACGGGTCAGTTTGCTTAAATCGCTGAAAGGAAAAATGTGGAAAAATCATTTTCCCCTTTTCTCCTTGACCCCAGATGATATCTTAGAAAAAGGGACAGCTATTCAGTAACCATTGATTTTAAAGTTATTTCTTTCACAGTCACATTATGCTGTTTTGCAGAGGGACTGTGTAAACCTATTATGCTATTATCTAACAAAAGTCGGGTACCAATGCTACAAATTTTTCAACAGCATGGCTAAAGTGGTTTAACACCTTCTAACCATGAGTGCTTTTGGTTTTCACACCGAGGTACAGGTGTTGTTCTCGAAAGACATGCTGGCCTTTTAGTTCTTCAAAGTTATCCGTCCCAGTAGCATGACGCCTCGAAATGCCTCAGACAGCAATAAGCCACATGTGGAAAAAAGTCTGAGCAATAGCAGACATGCCAGCTAACTGTTTTTCAGTGTGAAGCCAAATCATCTACTTGACATCTTTGCAGTGAACCACAGACTGGAGAGCCATTACCATATTTTATTTACAGCTAGGATCCTCAACTATGGGGTTTGCATCCAAGATGACTTGTTGTCTAGTAGCCTCAGGACTTAGGGGGTGAACCACAGGGCGCATGTCTACCACAATGCAAATAGTGTAACAGAATCCGTAACCATCGTGACAAATTTGTCTTCCCCCACTGCCACCACAACAGCCTCTGGCATGGAAAGTGGTACGAGGGAGAATCAAGGAAAACAGTCCTGGAAAAATGTACTTTACTTTGCCTATATGGCTGAAATACATTTGTGTTCTGCAGCGGTGATGTTCCAAATGATCAAATGATAAAGCCTGTGATTAGATGAGACAACTAAAGGCTTGGGGCAAGAAGTTCAAACAACACAGTAACTTTCCTCACTACCCTTGTGGACCGTCGTACGCACATGTAGGCTGGCTTGCTGATGTCTCTGGCTTGCGTGGGAGTTTGAAGCAACTCAGATTCCCTCAGCAGCCGGTGGTTTACAGAGATAGAGGAAAGAGTAGAGAAGCTTTACTCAGAATGGTCTCCCAAGATGGCTGCATAGAGAAACTACAACATTCCTGTTTGTAAGCTACAGTGAGCTATAAAGTACTGTCAAGTAGTGTCATATGTTCCCTGAGCAGAGCTGTTATCAGCGAACGTGTTATAAAAATCATATTTTAACATCAGAATTTTATCCTTCTAAAATTATCAGCCTGCATAACCGGGGACTCCTTTACAGGCTTTATCGGCAGTTTCTCTATATTCTTGCCTCACTGTTTCCTACATGCTAATGTGGATTATGCGATTTTGCTTATCGGGTCCAAACATGGCTGCTGAGTAATAACAATTGCTCCGCCACTGTGTCCCAACATTAGTCTACGTATTAAAGACTGTGAGTGCTGCCTTGTACATGATACATGACACTTATCTCTGCATCCATGGTTCATTACAAGGGAGCTTGAGCTTCCAGGAGTAACACTGCTGTGCGCAGATGATTTTTCATACATTGAAATTCTGATTCTTTGCAGTTTGTTTTCATTTTGCTAGCTAGGAGTATTTTTTTTGGAGGATCTGATGAAAGAGGAACTATTCAAAGTCAGCTTAAGTCAGATTAAGAAAAAAAAACTGAGCTTGTGTTTTTATATTACAGTATCTAACTCAGGACGTTACATTGAATATATGTTGTCAAAACAGGTCTCTTTAGTCGGTAAACAATAGTAATATAGCTCTATGTTTATGTAAAATTACATTAATAATGCGTTGCATTAATATTTATAACTTACCCCCATATTTTCATGTCATGCTAATATATGTAAACATCAATCTTTTCTATATTCTTGAGTATTACTTAATATAAATATGAAGCAATGCTTCAACCTGACAGGAGAATCCCATTCTTTTACTTGTAATTTAAATCCTCATTTTGAACTTTCACATAATGTAGTACCTGTAACTGTCCCAATTACTGCTTTGCTTCACTCTTCGCTCTACTGGGTTTTTTCTTTTTACTTTATGTGTGAATGCAGCATCGCAGAGGTTTCATGAAAAATCCAGATTAGGCGTGAAAAAGGGAAGAGATGGGAGAGGAGGGGTGGGAGGATGTGGGCAGGGGCGGGGGAGGGCTCTAATCTGCACATTGACGTCACTTTGGATGGGATGTAGCTGTGCAGATGGGAGTAAGGGAGGATTGTGTGGGCTATGTATTTTATGACAACAGATTATTCCTTTTTTGCATGCTGACTTCCTCCATAAGCACCACAGAGACCCTCCGCCCCTCTCAGGACAGCGTGCGTAGATTTTCTATCACCAAAAAATAAAAAAAAACATGACGAGATCCATCTCCAGGCACACGAGCAGGTATTAGTGAAGTTTCGCAGACAGAGTCAGTCCATGATAGGACAAGTCTCTGTTCATCCTATAACATCTGTCATTTACGATAACATTTATCAGGAAACCTTTGATCCGCCGCAGAACTTGTCATGCAAGTTCAGAGAATTAATCTCCCGAACACGTGACATGAATTGTACAATAACAGGAACTGCGGTGGCACATGGATCACAGCCTGCTTTAGAAATGATTATTTTTTTACTTCACTGTTTTTCAAGTTGAAGCTTAATATTGCTAGTCTGCTTCATCTATTAGGGTGATTACACTTAACTTTTTGCTGCTCGCTCCTTCATTCTGTATCTTTATATAAAAGGAGGATTGTGATGATCTAATTTATTCTTCCCCAATAAAACTGTCAGTGTTAATTTAACTCTAGACGGGAGCATGGCTCCTGCCTTCTACCTGGTAATTCTCTGCTAGCATACTACATTCTCAGGGAAAGTGGAATAAAATGTTGTCAGGGAGCAGCTGTAATGACATCACTTTTAGCTGCTTCTAGTGTTATTTTTCTTGAAATAATTAACTTGTAGTATGAATATAAGTGTGTAGTTAAGGTGTGAGCCTGTCCTTTTCTGAATATGGTCTCTTGAGGAATGCAGGCATGAAGTTGCAGGCTGTTCATCTTTACAAACACTGGTGCTTAACCTTTGCACAGTTATCTTTAGAGAGCAACATTTTTTTCTTATCTTTATTTTATCATGGCCATTATAAGTTTCTGAAGACTGAACTGTACAATGTCTTGTTTTTGAAAGCTTTGCTAAGTTATAAGAAAATAGTCTGTCATCACAATGTGGAGTAAGTATTTGTTTAACCCTCAGGCCATGTCTTTTACTTTGTTATGGCTTCTGATAAGGCAACGAGCTCTTGTGCTCTTATTAATTTTAGCCGTAACTAACACGTAAAGAAGTCTCATTTCTTGATTTATAAAAAAAAAAAAAAAAAAACTAAATCTAATTTTACCTTGCAAGTCTGTGAATTCTTCACATAATACTTAAACATTTGACTGTAAATTTACCATAGTGGAGCCAACTCGGTATCATGCCAAAGTGTGTAATACAGCCATCAGACCACCAGAGGATACCGTGTCAGTGACTCGCCTAGAAGAGACACACCTCGTGGTTAGGTTTGGGAAAAATCATGGTCTGGTTAAAGGTGTCATTTGTAAGAAATATATCCCATTTCCTTGTACATCAGGGGGCGGTAGTGGGTCACTGTAGCATCCAGCAGTCTGCCCTTAGTTCAGTGTAAGACTGAAATCTGTGACCCATCAGATTCTATATGTTGGCAAGTTTGTAAAATGGTGAACATTTAAGCCTATAGTTTACGTTATGGCGTGATCATCACCTTTTTTTTTCATCAACCATTGTAAAACCATCGATGGACTGCATTTAAAATCTTTTTCAGAACGATTTGCGTTGTCAGTCGCTGCACTAACCGTTCATTTTGAATTGTCCAAACAAAGTCAGTACGCCCGGTTTGTTTGCTACAGAAAATGACCTCAGTTTTGTCGATCGATGGATAAAGAGCTAACTGAGGTCGTCACCTCAACTATGACAACTGGTCCAAACCGCCTATCAATAAACAACAAACTGAACATATCAATGCTGTCAGTAACATAGTGGAGGTGTACCGTGTAAAGAAACTCAGCCTTGAACTCAGCAGGATCTGATGTTGGACTGAGGGCAGACTTTACGCTACAGTGACTCACTGTACCATCTTCTGACACAAAGTGTATTACGAGACAGGCTGGGCCGGCGCCAGCTGGTTAGCATGTTAACTTCAGTAGATATCTTTGCAGCACAACATTTAAACGTCACTAACTAAACATCGACACTGCTATTTCTACACATACTGTGGGTCGGTTTAGTTAATATTGGACTGTTTTAAACTGAACATCTTACAGATTGCGCCTTTGTAATAATTACTTTTACGTCAGAAGTATTACATACGTCAGGCAAATTCTTTGACGTGAGTTACGCAAGTGAAACACATTATGTTATTTAGGTAACTTCCATACTTAAATTCACATTGACTTTTGCTTTCTCATGGACTTGAACCCTGGTCTTCTGGGAGAAAGTCCTGTGTTTGTTTCGTCTAATAACCCCTCCTGTCCTGCCATGCGGACCTTTTCACTCTTTTTACTTTGTCATTAGCCTGAAAAAAGCCAGACTACTAGTTGCAACAGTGATACTGTTTTGGCGCATATGGTGTTCAATGCCGATTTGGTTAAAGGCTGCTCCAAACATTTCAAAATGAAGCCGTTGTCCACGCCCTTTAGGATGCAACAACTGGAACAGATTCTCTACAGCGTGTGGCCCAACACTTATATTCACAGTGAATTTGGACCTGAAAACCGCCAGGTACTTTGTTAAGTTCCTTCTTTGATGTTTGCATGTACTCATCACGTCATGGCGAGGCGAAACGTGACACTTATACATTGTCCTCCCAGCATCATTATACAGCATCACATGCTTTGACGTGAAACCGGGCTGGCAGGGCATAACGTGACGACCTGCTGTGTCACTTTTTAAAATGTTTACATTGTACAGAAGTTTGAAGGCTGTGCCAAAGCTCATAACGCCAAGTGCATTATGGGTCATTTATTTGCTTTATAGAACAAAAACAAGAGAAGTCCAAACGACATGTGTGGATGATGTTGTGACTTTATAGGGAACAGCACCTGAAATATAGGTCCTTGAACATATAACAAAAAAAATTAGGTTGACTGGTGCTGTGGAAAATGTCCTTGTCCAATAATGTCATCTGTGGTATGTCAACCAACACTTGTACCAAGATGTATTCGTTCAGAGGCTGAGATGAAGTGTTGTTAGAGAGTGTTTCCCTATTATCTTAGCAGCTCTGTCTCTCTTTGTTCATTACAACTGGAATGATTTTTTTTTTTTTTTTTTTTTAAGGTAATAATTCATTTGACAGATGTCCAATTCTCAATAAAAAAAATATATATTACACTATGAACAGATGGCACATCGGTTCTAACTCTTACAATGGTATTTATTCAGATCATTCTATTATGTCAAGTTTGTTTGTATATTAAGTTGCAAAAGCAGTAACACTGGGCTTTATGTTTCACCCCTTGGATCACATAATTAGAGGGTCTGCCGGTGTGGACTATTGGCATTTGCTGCAGATTAGAAGCCACTTCTGTTTCTTTTAGAAATAAAACACTCTAAACAGAGACATCTCCCTGAGCAAAGTCACAGTATCTGTAAAAGAAAAGGAACTCGATTGCATCAGTGTCCTTTACAAAATTTCTAAAGCTTAGCTGCTTAAATTGCTTGTCATTAGCTTCAATGCTGCTGCTTACGAGGCCATTATATTTACAGTCACTCAGCACAATGCAGACCATGTGTGAGTAGTACCAGTGACACTTACTAATTATGCTGACCAATGGGTTGATGCAGTGTAATACTGCGCTGCTACATTAAGCAACTCTTAGTTCAGTGGCCTTTTAGCAGTTCTGGTGGTTTGGTTATGTGTCACTTCAATGCCGTTTGTTTTAACCATTATTAAGATGATTGAAGTGTACTATCTTTAATGTTGAAGGTTTATATGAAGGTTACATATCCAGTTACATATCCAGGCAGTGATTTATCTTGATAGTGGAAATCTTCTTTTTAGCTAAAAAAAAAAAAAAAGGTAAGAACTTGAAATGGTGGTTGGTAAAAGCTGGTTTTGCAGAACGTTGCTGTGGAGATATCTTTTTTTTTTTTTTTTTTTTAATGTTGTTGTTCTGTGGATCAAATTTTGTTGTGATCACACAATTCTGTGTTCCTTGTGCTGATTGTCCTTAAATATTGGGTAGCGAAGCCCAACAGGCTTTAGAAACTAATTTATCTTCTTTGTTATTAGACCTCATTATGTTGAGATTCTAAGTATCCAGACTGTAATGAAGGTGATGAATATCAGGTGGGAATAGGGAAAAGGAGAGCTTGCGCAAAAATATTTGGCTCTGGTGCGGCAGAGTGAAGTCAGCCCTGGGCCATGGATCAAGTTTGTGCTGAAACACCCCCACTGGATTGTACTTAATCAAACTTAGAGAGCAGTATGGAGAAGTGATGGTGAGAGGGAAAGGGAGTAGGTGGGAAAGGGAGTAGGTGGAAAACGGCCTGGAGAGCCGTGCACTTTAGCTGTGAAATAAGTAGATTGACAAACAAGAAATTTCTCTCTGTGCTTCCGTCGTGACTTGAAACCACCTCTTGAGTGAAGCATGCAGATGACAAAGAAATGGAGGCGCTTGATATGGTGTCTGGGGCTTGTTCTGTGTTCTCCTGTGTGGTCTTATGCAGATGAAGTTGATTTCCTAAACTGATCCACAATGTTTGAAACGATCAGTATTCTATTTTAAGCCTAATATACAATAGTTCGCACGAGTGAACTACAATGCAAGCCACGCTGATAAAAATCATAATTTTCTGTGAAATTGTGGATTATATCCAATGATTTTCATCTATCTCCTAGATCAGGGATTCCCAAATAACAGCAATTACATTCACATCACATTACAATGATGTTAAAACAGTGAAATCTTTTGAATATCCTAGAAATCTAATTTGCTTGTGCTTAGCTTCGTAGGGTGACTCCCACACTCGACAGAGGCTGTTGTTGATTTTAGCTTTTGAAATGTGTAAAATAAATAAAAAAAATGGCCACAAGGCCCAATAATCAGTCGATAGGCGAGTGACATCCCTGGACCTGACAGTTCAGAGAGAAGAAAAGATGAAAATTGACATTTCAACGGGAGCGTTGTGTTGTTGTTATTCAGCCTTTCTGACAGTTTGCATGGTCAAATCTATGAATTGTTATTGTCTGCAGAAGGAGTTGGTCCTTGGGAGGTCTGATTTGGTACATAGTGGTCTAAGGTCAGTAGTGTTTGGGAATTTGTGTCTTGGAGGATGTGCAGGTGCAGAATGCAGCACATAATTGAGAATTCTTTTTGAACCTCAGTGGTGGACATTTTTTTTTTCATACTGGGAAATAAAATAGGCTGACCGAACTTTCCAGTGTTCTCATGTTTTCTATCAACACTTGTTTTAGCTCTGCAGCTGTGTTACATAAGAAAATCAAAACTACATATTGGATGCAACTACAAACTAGCGGATCCTCAATATTTAAGGGTTTGAACGGGAAAAAAAAGTATTCAGATATTGCGAATGGATCACGTTGGTGCTGACAAAACTGCAGCAACTCCTTACCCCGTAAAGGTAATGCTGCTTTCACATTCATGAAATGACTGTGTTTCACTATGTATTTATGCAGTTATCTTGTCAAGCTTGCATAATAGTTTTACGATATGTATTAAATGTTAGTTAGGCACCTGTTTGGCGGGAGCAGCAAAGAAGTTGAATTGAATTGCTTTCCTGTCATTTCAGCGGTTTGATTTACGCACCCACTCAGCTGCTCAGTTTCCTCATGTGGCTGCCTCTTCCAAGGGGAGTTGAATGTAAGAGAAAGCTCACATTAGTCCTCGTCACAGCTGACTGAACATTCGGCTACATTCTGCAGGATAGTGAGACCTCCATCATGTCACAGTAACACTCAGGGATAGAAAATGCCAGTTTCAGGATGCAGTCAGATTGTAGATTCAATAGAGTGTATTATCAGTTTTGTTTGCCATTTTATCTAATCCCCTTTTCTATGCAAACTCAATAAATATGTATGTCATCCTCAATTTTATACCGGAGCAGCACTGAAAATGAGAGAAATTCAGTGCACTTTGACTGGAATGAAATTCAGCGAAATGTCCTTGTTATCAGATGTTGGACATCTGATGCCACAAAATCAAAACAGATGTTATATAATGAAAAGTGTGGCATTTTTATTTCATTATTTAAAAATATGGAGGGCAGAGCTGTTCATGTTGCTGTGCAGGAATCCCTTGCAGATTATCATATTAGACTCCGTCATTCAGGTTTTTTTTTAAGACTCATCAAATTTCAGTCCCTTTAGATTTAAATATCTTCATCACAGTTGAGATAACGTTAAAGATATGTGCCATTTGTGTGACTTTAAGAATTAACCAATCTCCTTCTGGTATGATAGATTCTATGAGTTTGGGACATGACTATTTACTCATCTTTCTAGAATTAAAGGGTATTGTTAAGTAGACATCTGTCATGCTCCAGAGACAGTCTGCAGATGTACGTTTCATCCCCTTCTCGCCCTCCTTTCCATCCCATTCACCCCGCCCTCCTGATGGGTCCACACTCGAAGCTGTCAGTGTCCGGGACAATAATCCCAGAATAACAATCCCAGAATATGAGGCTACGCAGTGGTTAATATTAATCCTGTTGTTTAAGCTCCACCCATCGGGAAAGGCATCAGCTGACAGAAGGATTAAACTACATTTGGCCAGGAAAAAAAAAAATAGATCTATCTGAAACAACATTGTTTACGATTAGTCACTCATAGGCTGGAAGGGAAAATGACCTCTATTGATAAAGACATGCACAGTGGAAATTCAATGAACACCGCCTCAGCCTATACGTCCACACTCTATTACTATTTTAATTCTCAGTTTAAAAGACAAACAAGAGCTTTATGACCAAAGCTGTTATAAACGTGGACATGACGAATAACTTCCTGCAGTAATACATACAAACAGCCTGTTGGCAAATCACATTCAATCATAGACAGTTAAAGGTGTTGAAAGAAGAGACCTGCTGCTGTAGCTGGAATCGGTAAACAAGACACATTGGCTCTCTTTTTACGTTTCTATCTTAAATATGATTAAGCATTATATTTACAGTAGCTTTTCTTGGCATCTATTTTCACTTGTCTTGATTCTATGTACTTTTCCAATATGTATCAGTGAAGGAATCCATGCAAAAAGAACAGAAATGGCGCTATATATTTACTGATTAGTGGTTTCTATAACAAGGGGAAATCTAGGTTGTTTTTCTGATAGAAAAGATGAATTTGCATGCGTACATTTGTATAAATAACCATTAAGATATATATTCCCCCATTAATGCAGTAATTACTCCATTTGTTAGACAGTTCTCCTTGAATTAGATTCACTGTTATAAGCGGTTTTAGCTGCATTCAGTGGCTGTCAGTGTCTCAGCATATCCTTTTTTGACATTAAACTGCACTCATTTCTTCCTGGTACTTATTACTGCTGCTGTGTTTACTACATGTTTCATATTATGTCAGCTAGCATTAAAAATGTCATTCCAAAGAAGACCAGCAAAAGTATGATATTACAGCAGAAGATTTTTCAGTGTAAGTATTTAGTAGAAACGGAGTGATAAGAGATGAACAAGGACAGGATTACAACATGTGACTGGAGCGTGCATTCACAGCCCAGTGAAGAAGGTTAAATCCTACAGTAGATTAAAAACAGAGAGGTTGTCAATGACATAAGTGATGCGATGAAAAAAAAAAAAAAAAAATGAGTGTAATTATGAAGAGAGTAGTGAAGGCTGTGACTTCATGCTCTTCGGTGTTCTAATGAAACAAAGACGGCTTTCTGGGTTTCTTTGAATGTGATGAGACTCGTCTAAATTGCCACCTCAGGAAAAGCAAGGTGATTTTGCTCCAAGGTTAATAAGTGCTTTTATCATCCCTACAACCTATACAACTGCCGAAAGCCTTGTGGAAAATTTTCAGTCTGAGGAAACAACATGGCAAAAAATATGAAAGGAATATTTCAGTTTTTTATTTAGACTATTTTACAACACACATTGTGTTGCATTACATAGCTAAATCGTTGCTTTAAAACAAAAAATAAAATTCTCGTTTAGTTTAATGGTAAAAGAAAACAAATCAAATTTACACTCACCAGATGAGCTTTAATTCCTCCGAGCAACCCTCTGGGGATATAGAGACATTGGGAGTGTACAGTATTGCAGAATGTTCTACTGATAACATGACATTTGTTAAATGTTAAGGTCAGGCAGATGATGAGATTCCAAAAGCGTTCTGAAGTGTGCACATCTTCACTGGCCAGAAATCACCATAACATTTTCTCAATGAATCTTCTGTCATTCTCTTCGTGTTGACTATGCCAAAGCAGACATGGCACATTCATTACATATGAAGAGCACATAATAATGACCGCAATTACCACAGATATTGGGGCTGGATTCATTATAGAAAAGAAGCTTAGGCGTAATTGTTTTTCACGTTTTTCCATGCTTCTTAACAAAGGGGTTTGGGGAATGAGATGGCCCCATCACAAAGGAACTGGATGGAGTGGAGAAACACCAGACCATCTATATTCAGCCAAATGTCACACTTTTGTTTTCCTCTAGTAGAGCATTGATTCATTTTTGGTAATTGAAATATGTGGAGTAAACTGTAGCTGTTAGTGCGATTAATGTTTGTCCAAATTCATACAGTACGCTACCTAATGGAAGCCAGTCAGTGGCAAAGCAAATGATGGTGAACAAATACATTGCTGCTACACATTAACCCCTTTTTTTTTTTTTTTTTACCAACGTGGTTGCCGGTGCCTTATTTAAAACTAGTTTCACGAATTTACACCAAAAACAACAACAACAAAAAGATTGGGTCTGGTGTTGAAAAGCTGACATTGACATCACTCCACAATATTGTTGACCCAGAAGTTAAAACAACTGACGTTAGTGGAAATGTGAAGGTTAAGGACCGAGAGCAGAATACGCAGGTTGTTCAAATTGCAGTGAATGAGGCGTTTAGGAACTTTGGAAATTGTAGGAAATGTCATCGTTGGATTCTCAACGCTTTAAAAATGAGACCACACAGGATGTTTTTAATCAATACATTATATATCCTCACTTTATTTTTTTTTTTTTTTACGTTAAATTTCAAACTGAAGAATTTGGAGACTTTATGAAACGTTAAGACTTTGTCGTGGTTCAAAATGCAACCATCAGTCATCAATAGTCTATCAAAACCATCTGATGCACTTCTCAATAAATCATGGCACAAACAGGACGACAGAGAAACCCAAATACTATGAAATTTACAGCGATGAAAGTAAAGCTGCACAAACAAAAGGTGTTTAAATGGCAGACTTTTTTTTTTCTTTTTCAGAAAAGTCATTGTAATGGATAACGCAAATTTAGAGTAGATTCCCTTTCACTGTTTGTGTTTGACGAAATCCACGTGCTGCAACAATTTATTAACATACTAAACCTTTTCAGTCTTAAGAAAGACTACATGCCATATTGATCCCTACAGCTCCTTCCACCTCGATGTCTTTGCAGCATTTATGTGGGATACTGCGTTGGCTGGAAACTACAGTCAGGACAGTTTTTTTTTCAATCTTTATGAAAATTTCATAACCCCTGACCCAGTGTCGAGATCCCCACCATTTATTACATAATGTAATACGTGTCAGAAAGCAGGCTAGTTCTCAAAAGGCACCGGGCCAGAACTGGGTCCACACCGGTCACGTCCTGATGGGAAAGAGCTACTAGATATGTTCACGGCAGAATAACATGGTAGTTATCCATTCTGATGAGACGGCCAGACTGACTAGTTCTCATAGTGTGTTTTAACTGTGTACCGTAACGGTCAGTTCTGTGTATGAAATCCTGCTGCTCTCAAGAAAAGGTTCAAGTTTGTCGTAGTATATTAAATATAAACTGGTGAAGGTCGCCTCATTTTTTGGTCAACTTCATTGAATTTACGTTTCTTATAAATCTTAATAATTGCAGATGAAGGTGCAATAAATTAAACTAAACACAAAGGCAGGTGTTTCTAATAAAACTCAACTGTTGAATACAGTATTCAACTATTTTCTTGTCCAATGACTTCTATGGTGATCCTCCTCTAAAAAAGACTAAGATACAACAAGTCTGTATTATTCCCCTGTTTTTTTTTTGATTGACACCAGCTCTTTCAGTGCTATCTGCTTCCTCCACCGTCTCCGGAGGGAAAATGAGTTGAGTTCCACAGAGTTCCATTGAGCATTGATGCCATTCCATTTGTTTTTGCAGTAACTTCCACAGCATTAATTTTATGTTCAGTAGGTGCCCAGATACGGTTTTTTTTTCTCAGGTAGAGTGGAATTGCATCTGAGTCAGTGGTTTATGTAGCTTGTTACTTCGTTGCTGAATATTTCTGTCAGATAACTCAACAGATTTGACTTTGTTTTCTGAGCTTATTGATGTCTCCACATCCGGTGCATTCTGCAGCTGTATGGCATGCTGCCGCTCTGCTTCAGTTTGCCCAGAAGGCAGTCTTTTTTTTTCTTCTTCTTTTTTTTCCTTTGGTAATTAGCTGCTGTCTTGGTAAATTAGATACTTTTACACAGACTGTGAGCACAAATACAATGAAAACTACAGCAGCCTCCTCTATGTGTAATGTTGCCCATTATTCTCTTCACAGATGCACAAGTTTCATCCTTCAGCACATGAACATTTTCTAGAGACTGTCTTCTGCTGTCAGAATAAGCATATATAACTTTCGGATCATGCCACAAGTAAACAAGTAATAGCAAGTAAACTCAATTCTACCGAGTTCCACTAAAGCAATAGCCTTTCATTTTTAAAAGCTATCGCTGTGACTCTCCAGAGAAAAGAAGCAATCATCTAAAAGTGAGCATTTGTAAAAGAATGCAGGCTTCTGAAAAAATAAATAAATGGGTCCAGTTAACCTTCTCTGGCTTAATGATAAATAAAGATGAATTTGTAGCCTCTCCTGAACTGTCACCTGTTCCAGATTTGTGTGGATGTGCACGGCATTTCTTAAATTAGTGATAGCGGTTGTCACACAGACAGTCTTTGGGCTACCCCTGTGGTCGTGGCGAGTTATCCTTATCAAGTAAGCAGAAATAATTAGTCTAAAACCCACTGCTCTTTCATCTTAGCCTCTTCTGAAGCTACTCACAGTTGGCACAGCGTGATGCAAGCTACAGAGTAGTTCATTTACTGTAAGGCTTTACATACTGAACTGGCAGTACTGAGACAATACTAAGCTAATAAATGGTCCTTTTAGGGAAACAGAATCAAATCTAATTATTGTTATTATTATTATTATTATTGGTGTTATTGTAATGTTACTAAAACAGGCTACTTCAGAAAACGGGATGCTGCTTTCGATTTTTGATATATGCTAATATGTGTTTAATACATGTTTGAGTTTTCTGTCCTCTGAATGTAGGGAAGTGGTCTCTCTTGTGGTCCACTGTGCTGACAATACAGTCAGAGACTGCAAAAGTATAATCTCATATAAATTCCATGTTCCAAGGGCTGTGCCCAGACAACACTGTGATGTATGAAGTCACCGGCAGAGAAAAGGGCAGGTGACAAAGCTGCAGACTGTTTGATATTCAGAGGGGTAGACTTCCGCCGACTGACCTGCGTGAGTACTAAACGCCCTTGCAGTTCAGTCACTAAGGGGACAATATACAATAAAAACAGTCTCTCCTTTACAATGACGTGTGAATTATTTAATGATGTATTAACCAAGGACTACTAGTTGCCTCTTCACTACCTGGATATATTGGATTTCGTCAATCTGAAATATTTGTAGCACCGAAAGAAAAATACTTGAAGGTGATGTTAATCCTCTTGAATGCAGATTTTTTTTTTTTTTTTTGGGGGGGGGGAGGGGTTTTCTTGAGGCTTTATTAAATGGATTGTAACTGACCTTGCTCGGGCCTCCTGCAGTCGAAATTTGCAGTCGAACCATAGAAGAAGAAAAAAAAGAAATATCGGTTCATCTGAAAAGAAGGTAGCATTCATATTCCTGTGAAATCTTTACACGGTCATAGCGTTTCTTTAGAAAATTGCATAAGGGACTAAAACAAGTGTTACTTGGGATGATGTGTTCTGAGTACAGGGAACACTCTGGTCTTGAGCCAAAACTCCCCTGTTTGGCTTTGTAGTCTGTCCTCACTGCAAAATGCCACTTCCCCCCCACCCCCCTCACCCTCCCAAAGTGCTCCTCCATCAACAGATGTATTTCTGCTTTGAACAGCACCCAGACAAAATCAACCTCTTGCCAAGTGCTCTGCAGCTAAGAGTCAGCAATGGGTAATCAATAGAGATTTACAGGGGGAACTTTTCCCCGCCATCAGCGTGTGACATCTTCACTGTCACTTGACTGTAAAAACATCAAAGTTCAGCTGTAGGGCTTCTCCAATTTCTGTCTCTTGAGTTCAGACATTTGAACTCAAAGATAGTTGTTTTACTGTCTATATAACTATCGGCTTAGTAAACACAACTGTACATAAAAGCAATATTAATTACTCTGTTTAAAACAGCACGGGGAGTTTTTAATGTACTTAATCTATTACTATGTTGCTTTATTATGTTCTTGTTGTTATGATGTTCTGCGTCTGGGCTCTTATTATATACTTCTTTCATTAAGTGGCTGGAGATTGAATCATTATTGTGGCGAGTAGCTCAGCAAAACGCATTTAATTGAATGTATTGTGTTGCTACTTTACACACTTGTGCGTGTGAATGGATGTTGAAACGTTGCAGGTTTGTTTGTGTGGAAGGGTTGTAGGAATAGAACATCGGGGTGAGTCAAATAAGATTTCCACACAGCATTGATTAAATGCTTGATTAAGGCGGAGGCGGAGGAGTCTGGCAGCTTAATTCAAAAGCATATGCAAATATTGTTGTTTCGTAGATTATTGCCTTTTATGCGCCCTTTCTCACACACACACACACACACACACACACACACACACACACACACACACACACACACACACACACACACACACACACACACACACACACACACGCGCGCATGCACACATGCTCATGCTTTCTTGCACGTGTTTCCATACACACAAAACCTGAACAAATTAAGTATAAATATTTCCAAACATTCCAAAACGTACAGACGAACAACGAATTTAGGGCAAATTAATTTGAGTACAAAGATACTATCCACACAACGGCAAGCAAATTCTGTTTCAGCAAATCAAGAGATATTCATATTACCCACACAGTCTATAAGAGAATTGGCTTCATAAGAGGCCACAGCACATTTTGTTGAAGATTACAGTTTTTCCGAGTTTCAGCAAGTACACAGCCTCAGGCAGTGTTCACCAACCCCTTTTCCTGCCTTTGCACTCTTTCTCGGTTCGAAAGATGCCCAGGCACACCACTCACCCATTAACCGCAAACATGCTGCTAAATATCACACGCGTTGTCATCGCCTCCAGACACGACGTTGCGTATCGCAGGTGAACTAAACGTAAGCTTTTTTGACAAGGAAAATGAATGGAGAATAGGAAAGAATTCTAGTAAATGCTAACAGTGTTAGCGTCTAGTTTTTGCCTATCATATTGCAAGCACATGCATTTATGTAAATGTCCACTGAGAGACCAATAAAAACCATCTCAGATCTTTTAAAGGAAAACGGTATTTTTTTTCTCCACTGCTTCACAGCATGAATAGCTTTAAGCAAGCGATATAGTTTTTTTCATTTATTGCAACAAAATGTGAAACACTACAAAAGCTTTCATAATTCATAAGTGATGATTTCTCTTGCTGTGTCACATTCACATTAGCCAAGTCTATCTCATGATCCAAGGCTGGAAATCACTTTGATACACAGTAAATGGGCACACACTTCAATATCTGTGTTTGATTTCCCATTTTTGCTATTTTCACAATGTTCTGATCTACTGACTCCTGTCAATGCTTCACGTTCCTTTTTAAAAAAAAAAAAAAATTTAAACTTTTTTTCTTTAAGCAACCTGCTGTAATGAAGCCAGTTAGAGCCAAACTGCATTACTCTTAGAGAGGATCTTTGAGGAATCATTAGCTCTTATTGTGCTATCTTAAGCAATCGTGTGTAAGGACATGAAAATCTGATGAGCTCAGCTCCCCGTTGTGCTGCTAAACCAACACGAAAACCTTTCATTACCTAAATCAATAACGTACTCTGTGTCACACTACTTGGTAGTTTATTTATTTCCCAAACTAAGAGATTGCATTTTTACTTCCTTTATGGTTATTTTAGTTGTCTTATTTTCTGTTGTCATTGTTTGATGAAGGGAGCTTTAATCATTCCCCTTTCATTTTTTTTCATTTTTTTTTTTAATTACAATCTGCAATTTGCATAATACTGATGATTTTGTTTTATTTTGTTTTAACCTCCGGGTAACAATAGTTTTTTTTTGTGATGCTGTTATTTAGTAGCTTTTATTATTTGTACCCTTTTTGTGGCATATAATTACAGGTAGTTTAGAATATTTCTGAAACGTTTCGAAGTAGGTGTTGCAAAATTATCCTGAAATTATATTATAATATTTCTCAAAGCATAAATTGGTGATGTGAAAAAATGCTAAAAAATGTTTTTTCTTAATTTCAGTAATATACAATGGGAAGAAAGTAAGTGTAATAGTTTTATGTCCGAATAAACGCACATATGCCTTCAAATATTTTGCAAAAACTCAACAAAAATCTGCTTTCAGGCATAATTGTTGTTGCTGCATATTGTTGCACGCTTATAATAACATCATTACGCCAACAGATCAGAATATTGCCATTATGATATTTTTTTATATATTAAAAATTCTAACAATATTATGGAAAAAAAATCAATATGACACACCCCTTGCGTGCAATGCACATTGATTTGATTGGCAGATGAGAGGTGGTGCAAATTCAAACAAAATAACCAAAAACAAAGAGGCTCAAAATTTGAGTGCATATACTGTACTTCCAAATGAATGGAGCCTCTCTAGACGTTGACAGAAGGCCTTTCTGTGCAGCGAAATGTGCAGAGTAACCAAAGGAAAATTATATTGTAAATATAAGCTTTTTACCCAAAAAAATATACTCAATGTAACCCTTTAGTGACTGATTGTGATTCTCTCGTACCGATCACAACCAACAGAAAAGGGAGTGATTAAAGCACTTATTATTGTTTGGATCATTGGGATACCGTACAGTGGCATGTACAAGCCACATTATTAAATATGCACCTTTGAATGACATATCGGAGTCTACGATGACTGTCGAGTTCCAGAGGACCACAATGAATACCACGGTGCCGCACACAATGTTCGAAAACGTGTCTGGAAACTGTACATTTCAAAGATGACTTCAAACAGGGAATGTGTGTCTCCAGGATCTGTGTTTATGTAAACCCAGCCAGTATCAGAGCAGATGACTAAAATTATCATTGAACCGTACATAAAATAAGCCAGAGACAGTCATTTGATCAGACGGGATGACTTGGCACAGTACAAAAACATGTCCTCTGTAGAAGATGATTCAATAAGCACAGAGGCTGAGTGTGAATACTTACCCCCTGATTAAGCTTTTAAAGCAACTTTTTGCTGTATTTATTTTTTTTCCATCTTCCTTGGTAGATGTCCTTAAAATTCGAAATGATCCTATACTTTAGTGGAGAATAAGAGATAATGTGAATAATCTCAGAATATCTTTGGGCCAAAATGGAGATTGATTTCTCCGAAACACAATGTTTAATGACTCATTATTGCGGTCATCCACTGAAAATAGATGAGATAGACATTTTATCCTGATTAACGCGCCTAATGGGTTTGCCCATAAAACCAAACTGTTCCTTCACTGATGCATGCTGAGTCTGTCTCTCTCTCTCATATTTCCGGGTCGATAATGCATACACTAATCCATCAGGATTGACAGTGATCATTAGAATAATAAAGAGAGCAGATATTTGATATGAAGTCTTCGTGCCTGTTGCCAGTTGAATAACATTGTTCCAGACAAACTGGCAACCTTGACAGCAAAAGCCAATAACTTGGTAAAATTCATCATTCATCCCCTAAAAGTTCATCCCAAAGATAAACTTTTCCATTTGCAAAAAAAATGCAGATGTTTTTTTTTTTTTTTTTTTTTCTAACTCTGGCACACACCGACATTGTTTGTGGTCCCTGCCCTTTTCTCTGAGTAGACGCGTAGACACAGCTGAGACTATAATGCACTACCCATGAACAATCTATATTTACAGAACTGTTATCAACCCACTGCTGAAGGCATAAACATAATTTGTAATGCAAGCAGAAAGGTGTGTGTGTGTGTGTGTGCGTGTGCGCGTGCGTGTGCTTGATTGTGTGTATGCACTGTATATCGGTGTGAAATTTCAGGTGTGGGTATTTGTAAACAAACTATCGTGTGTGTGTGGCTCAGAATGATTTGCCAGTGAGAGCGAACAAACATTTATATATCTCAGAGCAAGATTTATTTATCATATCAAATATTAGTTGGTTGCGTGCTTGAAACTCTAAGAACTTTGATCCTCAACAAATTCAATACTGAGCTTTATACACAGGATCATCCTAAGTCATTCAGTACCCATGTGGAAACAGAGCATAGGTCATCATTTATTGGGTAAGTTTAGCACCAGAGATATGTTGGTAGCATAATGAAACTAATGGAACCGGCAGCCATCCATCTTTCAAGTACCTGTACTCGTATCAGGAAATGAAGCTTATCGCGATACAGATACCTTCATGAGCTGCGCTTCAGCTCAGTAGAATACTTTTCTCCGTGTTGAGGATGGAGAGGTGAAGGATCGAGCTCACAGCTGGAGACAGAATAATACCAGAAGTAAGGCATTCTTAAGTGCACTTTTCTACTGTCTATGAGCTTGTCCCTAATGATCCTGTCAAAACCCGCATTCTAACTCATGACTGTAATACATCAGTTACAGTGTACTGCACCGACACCATGAACATATCGCTGGGACCACCAGCACTTACCTGTACATTAACACACATTTCTCTGTGTTCGCTGAAAAAAATAATGTATTCATTTTAAAACAGATCATTTACTTGGGAAGTTTTTTTTCTCACTGTCATCAAACATATGAAAGTGTGTAGCTGACTCGAGCGTGCGCCATGGTCCACGGCCACCGTGCAAATGCACAAAAAGCCGACAAACGCAGGACACCTAACATCCACAAAAAACTCAATATCAGGAATATAGCTCTTTTTCTGTATATATAAAGCACTTATAATTTAAAGTATTTTTGCAACATGATCCCACGTGGGTGACATCACTGACGAGTAGGTAACGAATTGGTAAACTTTTTCTTTCTGATTGGAAATAAAGTCTTGTGGTTTTACTGTGTTTTTCACCACCATTATAGATTATGAAAGCTCTATTGCACTTGAGATTTATATAATATGTTTAATGTATGTTGTTTTATGAATCATTCTTCAACTGAGCCCTATGAATAATGGTGGAGGTCATTCAATTTCAGGTCACGCTAATTATTTCAGGTCCGTTGGCATTATGTAATTGGAAAAACTGATTTGCAAATTACAGCATTTTCTTGTTAAAATTAGGTTCTAATATGATGTAATTAAACTGACGTCCATGTTAAAAAAAAAAATATATGCAAATTTGTAATACAATACACCTTTCGGGTCAGATACCCTAAAGGTGTATTGTATTACAAATTTGCATATATATTTTTTTTTTACCTTGCAGGTAAGTTAAGGGAATACAAGATAACATTTCAGGACCTGCTGCTGCTGGACCACATGGCATTAACAGGCAATTTGCATTTTTCTACAAAAGATGCCAAAATGTTTGCTGTTTTTAAAAACACTTTATGCATTGTCCTTTGATCATTTCATGGACATGGCTCAGTTAAGTATCCCTGCCCCAACTGATGAGCTATATCCTGTGAGATAATGTGCCATGGCTGTCTTTATCGGTCAGTAAATTTACTTGGTTTAAGTAATTTAGAGATGACAAAAATAGATTTTTTAATTGTCATTGCATGGTTTGTTGGATTGAGGAATATATTTTGTAAACAGGACTGCGATAGCTTTTGGCTAAATAGACACTTTTCTAACTTTTTTTTCCTCCACCTATAAAAAGTCTATATTAAATTAACCTTTCAAAAACTATAAAATAAGTTATGTAATGAACTCAGTAGTCATAAATTCAAGTTTTATCTACATGTTTAAACTGCTGACTATACAATTTTTGCACTTAGACTGTGAGGGTATAGCCTTCTAACTTTATTATTGTCATTATTCCTCAACAACTGTCACAGTTCTGGTTTTCCCCCAGGAAAACACTGTCCCTGAGTGCTCCATAACGACTGCTTGCTGTATTACGTTTGCGCAAGTACATGTGTACCCCTGGTGGCCTACTGGAACCCATGATTGTTGATCGTCACGTAGAATCATCAGTTTTCCCGTAATCCTGCTGACAAACAGACAAACAAACGGCACCAAAAACATAACCTCTTTGGCGGAAGTGCAAATGGCTAAACAGGCATTTATACAGCGTGGATTCCATAGATTTACATCAGCTTCGGTTGGGAACAAATAGGCGACTCAAAACTTCTCCTGTTATTTGGTTATTCACTGAGGTGTGTGTGTGTGTGTGTGTGTGTGTGTGTGTGTGTGTGTGTGTGTGTGTGTGTGTGTGTGTGTGTGTGTGTGTGTGTGTGTGTGTGTGTGTGTGTGTGAGAGAGATCTTTTCTTTTTTCTACTTCAGAGTGAAATTCTCTTTTCACCTTATGACTGCGGTGCTTTCCAGTTAGTGCAGCAGGTAGGGGTTAAGAGTCTCACTCAAGGATACTTCCTCACTTATGAATGCACAGTCATCATGCTGAAGCCCCGCAGCTGGAATATGACCTTACTAACCACCAGTCTATGCAGCTGGAGGAGCTAAATTGTTTCATTCCTGATATCTAATATAAAACCAAACACGATGGCTAGAAAACGGCACTTTTTACAGGATTCTCTTACAAGTCAAATGGCTAGCTCAAAATGAAAAATCTTTGGAACACCCTGAAAATTACAGTGCAGGGAGAGATTTGAAGATACCTCATTCTCAAGGTACATGTTCTTTGGAAATACACCCCAAAGAAAGCAATTCATATATTCATAGTATTTCCCTGTTGCCTTAAGTATACATGTATACATTTTTCATGTGGCTTCTGAGCAAGACAAAATATAAATTTGATATAAACAGGGAGATGCCTTTCTTCCCGACCTTGAAAATAGTAAATTTCCCATCTTGTGGCGCGTACCATTGGTGACACATGAGGTTCCACCTGCAGGTCTTAAAAGTCTTGCTGGAAGGCCTCACAATTGCACTTCAGTTGGCCCCAAAAAAAGTGTTATTTCATTTCATTTCTTTACAACATTAGTCCTACATACATCACATTACGATGATGTAAAAATGTTTTTGTTGCATGTCATTTCAATGTCAGAAATAATTGTTACATCCAATATAGTTTGACGCAGTCAGATTGGGACTCCTCGGTCATTAACTTTAGCATTTAATTTGATTAAAAATCATGTTAATTGTTGGAACAGTGAGAAGTGGTACATGGGAAATTGTACAAAGTTTGGGAATATCTGATTTCCATTGTTCATTTTTGTGGTAATAAAATGGCCAATGCTCTGATTTTGGGGGAAACATGCAACCAACATATATCCTAGCAAAAACTACCATGTTATACGGTTTTATGGTAAACAAACACACACAAAAACAGCTGCCAGGGAACATAGTTGTCATGGTTCGTAACTGTGTCACGCTGTAGAAGGTGACAGTTCTTACCGGCAAAATAGGAATGAGATAGTAAACCAAGGTAAAACATTCTCTCTGATTTAAAATGTATGTTTCATTAAGTTAAACATCTACTCTGTAACTGTGTTACAGACACCTGATGTTGATTTACTTTTAGTCTTTTTACAAAAATATGTATTTAGTTTCAATTAACTAGTTTTGTTTAGTTTTGGCTTTGCTTTTGTCGTGGACATTGTTATCAAGTAATATTTTTCATCATAGTTTTCATTGGCAAAACTAACATGGCTCTGAAATATCACTGAAATTCATGAACACACAACCTTGCAAAAGTCAATGGCAAAAAAATTAAATAAAAAATGTCAAGCTCTCAGAAAATGCCAGAAAAGGCCATTCATTCTCCTGTGCTCCCTTTTCCAGCATGTGTCACATGCTGGTGTTCAGCCTCCTCATTAGACCAGATGAGTGGAGTGGCTGTCATGGCTGACATAGGTATGAAGTGCCCACGAGGGCAGAATTTGTGCTTGTGTTGGCACCCTGTCTTGACTGTGACTGTCACCCGATCTGGGCTGTCGTTGGGTGGGGCTGTAAGGCATACGAGTGCGGTGCTGACACTTAGGAATTATCACATCTTCACGGAGGCCTGTAAGTCACATCGGGATCCGTCCAAGTCTGTGCGTACAAGTAAACCATGCCTATGTCGGACACAAAGCCTGTAGGAGGACACAGTCTGATTGATTGGCAGATGTTTATGTGTGGTCTCACACCACCAACTCCCAAAGTGTTCCAGCCTATTAACTTCAGTTAAGAGTGATTTCCTTGGAGACATGGCGAAAAAGCAGTTTTTTTGGCAAGTGAGCTGGCATGTCAAATGACTCAATTAATCAATTCCGGTGCCAAATTGACAGCATTTAGAGTATGTTGTTTTATCATAGCTCTCCCGCTGTTTCTCATTACATATACTTTCACACCTTGAGATGCAACTTGAATCCCAATTATAAGGAAGGAGTAATTCTGTGCATGGACTAAGGGTCCATTAGACTCTGCCAGCAGAATTCCAGAATTATCTGAGTCCCCGCGACATGTCGTGCGCTATCTAAAATAGGTTATTATAATAGACCTCTTTACACGTGTTGAAAAAGCCATTGGTTTTTCAATGAATTCTGAGTGACCAGTAATGCAATGCATCATTGTTTCCAACTGACTGCTCTGCAACTATGGCATCTGCAGATGCTATTTTGGATAGTGGCTGTTAGTGGGGTAAGCTTCAATGATCTTTTTTCCCCCTCAGTACATTCAATGAAAACTTTATGCACACCAGGGCGAGCCTCACGGCATTCTGAATCTACTGAAAAGTAAAATTGTGGTCATTTTAGCTGTTAAAAATGGCGCTGCCATAAACATATTGTGACATTTTTAGCTGAGCACACACTGTAATATTTTAAGAGTGTGCTTTCAAAGTAGTCATCATCAGCATATCATGTGTTTATGATGGAATACCAGCCTATCCTCTCGATTATTTACCTAGGTGGGTTTTTGGAGTCCATTTCTCCTGTAGAAAAAATACACTACATAACCACAATTTAAGATGGTTCCAAATAAATCCAATAGTCTTCTGCTGAAGTGGCTTACTGTATTAGTAATTTTTCAGCATGCAATTGTAATACACTGTGGACTCTTGGTCTAAATGATGATTATTCTATATGAGTCATGAGCAGCATCAGACAGCTTAATCCATCACTGAGTTCAAGCAACCCCTCTCTTCCTCTAGTTTCTGCCGGCCTTGATGAATCTATGCCACCTTTTCCGAGAGCCTCATAACTTACTGGCTTTAATGTTAAAATCTCTCTTCACAGGCCTCGTTGTTTTTTTTCCTCCCCCGTCTTTGGTTTAAAGAATGAACTCTTAGCGACAGAGAATTCAACAGCGATAAGTCATTGTTTTGGATAGTGTGGAAGCTCCGGATGTTCTGTACAACACAGATTCACGGCTCGTACACGACAATTACTTTTGCCATTCCATCACTTTTCGTGCCTCAATCAAACTGTTGTGCAATCTGTAAAATTGGTCAGTAATCTTCTTGTGTAATAATCATAGTCATACAATGTTGCTTTCACACAGTCTTTACAGAGAAATAGACACATAATCTGTAAATCTGTGAGGTCTAAATCTCTGTTTTCAAATTCCGTTGATTTATTCGTTGAGTAAATTTAATTCAAATTCAATTGTACACAGAGCCAAAAGTAATATGGATTTGCTAAAAATCTGGTCAGCAGAAGGGTGTGCACTTACATAATTCTTTTGTTTTGGTCACATTGTCGGGACTGTAGTTTAGTAGTAGCCAGAGTAATGGCTACTTGTTTACTTCTCTGTATTTTACTGTCAATTAGTCGAGAGTAAATTCTGTATTTCTATAGTCCAACATCCAACATCATCCTTTCGGGTGAAACTTGAATGTTATGAATAATGGCAGCATAATTTTGCATAAAACAGAGCATGGCAAAAGTTAGCAGTACTTTTAGTCAACCCACATCATTACATACAGCATAGACATGTCATAATAACACACTAGAAGCTTAGATGTATAATTGAACGCTGAAGCAGGTCTTTTGATAACATTAGAGGAGGAATCTGCAGTTCAAGAAA
Source organism: Brachyistius frenatus (assembly GCF_029030835.1). Classification (NCBI taxonomy): domain Eukaryota; kingdom Metazoa; phylum Chordata; class Actinopteri; family Embiotocidae; genus Brachyistius; species Brachyistius frenatus. The sequence continues at coordinate 1,049,041 of NW_027210697.1, forward strand.
ATTGGCAGGCAGGAGATCAGAGAAGCAACAACTTGTTTGTTGTTTATGTGGCCCAAACTGCATTAGGCAGAAGTGCAATATTATTAAAACCATCTTTTCTTTGTGTAAAATCCATTAGTCCTCTTTCTCTTCTCTCTCTTTTCTTCATAGTATAACATTTTATTCCATGACGTATGTTGAAATTAGATTTGGTTTTTTTTCCAGCAAAGTGGGTTCAAATACAATCATTGGATTCACAAAATTTGTTGAATCAACTTTGAGTTTGGAAGTTTTGAAACCGAATATAGTCGTGTTGTTGTTGTGTGTACGGTGCGACTGATACAGCGTGCCGTTTGCTTCATGGGTAGCATCATTAACTCTGTGCTGTGACCACAGCGTAGATATTTGTGTGAAATTTGCATTTCGTAACACAGACCTTTACCACCTGTATTTCTCTGTGTGCTCTGACAGTTCAGACACCGTAACTGTGTCTCAGTTCCAGTACTTCCATTAAAATAAAATTATTGTATTCACAAAACATTTTGAATCAACTTTGTGTTTGGAATTTTTCAAGGTACCTATTGGCATTTTTGTTAAGTAAACGTTGCTGTTATTAGTTCAACTCAACACCTGACAGCACACCTGAATACCGGGACTGGGTGGAACGACCCAGAGGCAGGACAATGCCGAGTTGTATTGTCATTGCTGGTATTTCATGGCTCCTCTTTGTTGTTGGCTGTCAATCATCATTCAGTTCATTCAATAACTCAGAACATCACTGGACAAACGATATGTCTGAATAATCTTTCCCTCTGTCATCTCAAAAAATGTTTTCACTGGTGTAAAACTGCGTCCTCTACGCGTTCTTTAGTTTCCACTCCGTCTCCTTCTCACCACAATAATAAGAGCAGCCGTCTCTCCAGATTTGGCGCACCTGATTAGTACGTTCCTTTCAGTCGTAAATATCGTTGCAGGTGCTAAATTGTTCTATTTGCATGTTTCCCTCCCAGTATTTTTTTTTTACCTTCAAGCAGAAACGCCCAATATTACACATGCATGCAGGCAAACACGCAAAATGGACAACGTGTGTTAAATCGCACATTTGAAAGACGCAATCTCTCACTGCACGTTGGAATTTTTTTGGTAAATCGGGCCCTATATGTTTGTACACTTCACTTGCGCAGTGCATGCATTTCAACAGAATAGTGTTGTTATAAATTGCACACGGCCGTTGTGCACTTACTGGAAATGACTAACAATTGAATTTGGTTTGGTCAGTCTACTAAAAAAGGAGCGCGTAAGTATGGAAGAGCGCAGATTGAGACAGCCTGCAGTCATCGTGTAGGTTCACCACAGACACTAAATTGCTTCTGTAGCCCTTCAACAGACTGGTCAATGGTCCACTGTCACTGTCCCTTATCTTTTACTCAGCGCCTGGAAAGATGGACTTTACTCGTGTTCTATCCCAGAATACAATCGGAGGTTTTAGAGAGCAGACAGAGGGATGGACAGGAAGAGGAGAGACCTGGTCAAGTGAAATGGTGAAAGGCTGTACCACTTTGGAGGATTGTAAAAAGAAATGTACGAGGGAGCCTGTGGTACATTTATCCTTCTTTAAAGTTTGACACTTAACTGAATTATGCGAAACTGGTAATGCCTCCTGCTATGGCCAATGCGCCCTTTTACTATGCCAGCCCAAGAGGAAAAAAAAAGAAAAACTCTTTCAGATCTCAGGCACGATATTGCAGAGTGACAGGTTTAAATATCACGAGCTGCCAGAGGTCTTTCAGCCCCCTAAATATAATATTCAACTCCCATCTCATGGATGCACATTACTGCCCACTGCAACGCATCAATGAGCGTTACCAAAATATCTCGTAAACAAATATTACACAAAGACATGGACATTGTTCATTCTCTTGATACATTTACTTCATGTTTGTCTTTTCTTTCCATTGACCAGAAGCTATCAATGACAAAAGCTTTGTGGAAGATTAGTTAAATGAGACAATGAGGGCCTCCTGGGGACCTTTGGTCCTGAAGGACTCAGCAGAATGCTCCCTTCTATGAAGCATAGAGATAGAGACAATGCCCAGACATCAGGCAGGGGATTGTGAAGTAGCCTATTGAATCTATTCATCTTACCCACATGCACGGAGGCTTTTTCCTGCTCATTAGAGCTATACTTTTATGCTCTAATGAGGAAGCAGGAGGGGTGTTGGCCATGGGGTGGAGACACACAGCGGTCATTTTATTTTTGTTTGAAGGTGACCAGGGTATTTAATGGAGGTGTACCACTCACCGCGTGTAATCTGTCTCCCCTGAGTTGTTAAACTCGTCATCACTTTGTCTCTATAAACTTATTGTGTCCGTGTCCCCGGTCTTTGGCTCTGCCTCCCTCCCTGTCATGCGCCTTCTGTCTGTCATTCACTCGCACGTGTTCCTGTTTAGCTCCCGCGTCTCCTTCACCGGAGTGAAGGTGCATGTTGGAGCTCTTCCTGTCGTGAATAACGCGCATCAACCGCAGAGGTCAAATGGAATGGGTTTTGCAAGATAATGACTGAAGTGATGGTACCTGGGTGCCACCAGATTGCCGAGTGTCTGAGCTTGTGATAAAACGACAGGGGAGGAGGACGCTGGATGCTCACTGTGTCCTTTAGGCATTATGAATGTCAGGAAAGGCAATGTCAAAATGGTCCTGTTTTCATACCGCCGCTCTCCAGCTCCCTCCACCTCTCCATCTGACACCAACAATCCCTCTATCATTTTCTTCTTCATCCAAGCAGAAAAAAAAAAAAAAACTCAGTTCATGCATAGGTCACACATCCATGATTACTAAATCTGTGACTGAGTGACGGCCCCGTCGGACAGCTCCGTGTCATCATGCGCTCGAAGCTTATAGCTATTGCATCTGTATTATTGTCATTGAATGACTTTGATGTCTTTCTCCTGCATTAAATAGTCAAATTTGCCACCTCCTTGTGTTGGCCCCCCTCCCCCTCCAACCTCCAGCCCCAATTATCTTCTTGCAATATACAGCACTGTTAAATGTTCCCCTTTTTTAACCTCTAACGCCACATTTAAAACCCAAGGAAACATCGCAAGTTAAGGGAATCGGGGGCATCACTCTGCTGTCTTCCTCCACTTTGCTGCTCTAAACACTGAGTTTCAGCTCAAATTGCATCCCATTAAAAGTCAATGAGCCGTTGTCACATTATTACAGGCCCTGGACTTGACAGCTCACAAAATAATCTATTAAAGCCCACAAGTCACTGTGATGTGTTTTTAGCTTGTGAGCAACATTGAAATTGATATTTGGGACGCAGGATATCACCTGTCATTGGGAGAGTGGAGCCATCGTTGAATAATAATTAGATGAAAATTCGAATGAATAAGTGAAATGAGAGGAGACTCGAAAATGCTGTAGCATTTTTTATTCAGACAGCTGGATGTGAAAAGCGACATTGCCGTCAGAAGAACTAGGGAAAGAAGCAGGTTGAGAACAAAAGGCGATGTGTTACACGATCTGTCTTCCCCACCACCCTGGCAACCATCACCAACCTCACACAGTTGCATATCTGTCAGAGCGCCGCTGCATATCTGCATTTGTCAAGGTTCAGCAGTTAAACTTAAGAACTGAAACATATTTGTTTCTTCATACATTCTGGAATTTGTAACAAAAAGATTAAACCTTGTTTTAAGGATTTTTGAATGAATAGATTAAATACTTTTCAGTCAATTCAGAATACAATATTTCATATTTATCTTTAAACCACACTGATGTTTACTTTCGCTCAGACATGGAGACCACTCTCCTGGATGAACCCCTCCCCACCTTGTCTTCTCTTTGTGGACTTTCCTTTTTTTTTTTTTTTTGGTCCGTCACCTTACTTCCTCCTTCAAATTGGGCGTTAACAGCACCCACAATAAAGTGCACCTTGTGCGTATCTCTTAGACGCCAGTGGGCTCTGACAAAACGCTATAAAACCATAAAACGGGATGCCGTAGAAGCCAATCCTTACAGTCTTCATTGTGCTGATTCAAATTCAAAACCTTGCCTTGACATAAAAATCATGCATTTTGTAGCTTTGTGGATTGAACTGCTTTAATAATTTACATTGGTAGATATTTCCACTGGAACGGTATGTATGGATTCTCTTCGCAGGTTCATAGCATTGTGTTTTGAATCCCTCGTAATACACGAGTTGCCTCATTAAAGTCTTCACTAGCGTTTCTCTTGCAGACCTTTCGAGCCTCGGTACAATCCTCACTGCCTCGGCTGCCTTACAGAAGTGGAGGTTCTCTTAGTGCAGATGTTCACACCTGATGCCTCACACACCCCCCCCACCCCTCATGATGGTAAAACCCGGGGTCCCCGGTGGGACCGCCGACCTTGTGGACAGGTTCACGGTTTTGCGAAGGATGGCTTCTGTGTTCCTTATTTAGCCCGCTTTGCTAAAGTAGGAAGGCTGAGACAGATGAGCTTCCTGAGCGAGCACGCTGCAGGGATGCCGGGTGACATCAGGCATTTCCATCATTTAGCTTTATGTCCACACTACTCTGCCTCCCCAGCACCCATCCTTCCCACCCCTACTGGCTTGTGATAAAACAATCACACTTCCTGTTTGCATAAGATTTATAGTGAGAATGCCTCGACGGTAAACATGCACATACAGCGTAGACACGCTTTATAACACAGACATTGACTGATCTTTCACAAATGTGTGTGTGTCATGACAGTGAGAAGTAGGTAGGTAGGTAGGTAGGTAGGTATATATACTTTATTAATCCCCGAGGGGACATTTTTTTAGTATGGCCTTTAAACAGTTAACAGTTACTTTGTAGTACTATGAGCACTCGTGAAATGTAATTGTGTGGCATAAAAAAGAAAAAGAAATCCACTCATATATATGTCTGCTTCTGTCCAGTCGTGTCCACAGTGCTATTAATGAAGTTAAATGAGGGATGAGTTGACGGTATTGTGAGTGTTGTTGCACCCTCTGCTGTGCACGGGGATAAAGCCTGTCTGTCATAGCGGTGAGTGACGGCCACACATGGCACTGAAACACTGCAGAATGCTGCCACCCTGACCTTCCTAGCAATTAGCACGCTTGTTTGTGTACTTGTCAGTGGTTATTTACAGGGACTTATTGTTGTTGTTGTTTTTTTGCCCCCTGGCTGATACATGTAGTGTTTGAAACAAATTTAATTATTTTTGATGCACGAGAGAAAATAGATGATACATAATTGTGTGGACAAACACAAGTCAAATAAAATAGCGAGCGAATAAGCAGGAAAAAAAACGTATTCAAGCGTTTAGCAGACTCTATCTGTGTGACACATGTACCTGTCTGCTGCGGCTGAAATTCTCTCATCGCACTCGCTACACACAATTATTGCCTTCTTGGAGGCGTGAAAGCAGCTGTCAGAAATGATATTGTCTTTTCAAGTTGTTGTAAAGAAAACTTTTAAGCTATTTTCTATTGACCAGTTTATAGCTGTACTCACCGAAGTATGGGACAGTTGTCGTCTGAGCTGTCCAGTTTGTGATGATTTTCATTTTTATCACACAATTATTGGATTCCAAATTGCATTGGCTGAGTCTCGCATACACCGGGCCTGTTTTTTTTTGTGTGTGCCGCACAATTACAGCAAGACTAACCTACTCGATGTAGATATTGTAGATGACTAAACCCATTGTTCCCTGTATGTATACTTTGCCTTTAAATAAAGAAAATGGATATGCGTATAATTTCTGAACACAGTGCATAATACCATTTGCTACATGGAAGTAAAGTCAATGTTTTCTGTTCTGTTTTTCATAGAAGCTAGAATAGAGAATACTTCGCTCTTCTGCAGTTTTGCACTGAATAGGCAACATTTTGTCATCATTTATGCTTAATTCCCCAAGGATCCCTTGTTTGTAGAGAATTATTGTACCGGACATGTGGTGCGTTGCAAGGCTTAACCTTTTCAACACTGGCTCTGCATCTTTCAGTTCGGAGAGAAAGGTCCGTGGAGAGGCTAAGTAGCTCCCTTTCAAAAGTCCAATTAATTCATTAATTAAATAAAACGTATCATTAACTGCAGCAAGTGAAGGTTCATTGGCAAATATACTGACAAACATGTCAGCGAATTGTTAGGAATGATTAGCCTCATGATGCTACCTGTGTTGAGTGTAAAAAAAACCAACATTAATTTGATTTGTAGCAATAGAGATGTGTGTGTGTGTGTGTGTGTGTGTGTGTGTGTGTGTGTGTGTGTGTGTGTGTGTGTGTGTGTGTGTGTGTGTGTGTGTGTGTGTGTGTGTGTGTGTGTGTGTGTGTGTGTGTGTGTGTGAATGTCTGTTTGCACTCAGTGAGAGGGAGCAATGCACTCAAATAATGGTACTGCAATATTACTGCTGTGTCTGATGGTTTTGTTGCTACAGGGGAAGTAAAGATATCAGGATGACTTTCATATAACTTATTGATTTGTGTTCTCTAGTGGTTAACTGAAGACTTTGCCTTGACTTTTCTGGAAAATAGTCATCTGTTCTGCTATAGTTGAAGAAGCTATAGAATTATTTAATACTGTCTCAGATTTGTTTTGATGCAGACATGAATGTGATCTTTTTGACAAATGCATATTATTTAATAGTTTTCACATTTGGATTTAACTCAACTAATAATTTTTTTTTTTTTTTTTTTTTTTAAGTTTTAGATTTGGTGATCATTTTAGCTTCTTGGTTCCCCTTCAAACATTTAAAAAAAAAAAAAAAAAAAAAAAAAAAAAATCTCCAAAACTAAGACTAGGGGGATTATAACTTTTACAACTTTTTTACTTTTTTGTTTAGATGCAGCTTGTTATTACCTCAAAACATGTAAGACACCCGTTTGTCCACCAGAGGATACAGTGTCAGTGTGACGTTTTGCCTCATCCAGGCGTGAAAAATACACGCATGTTTGAACAGGGTTAAAGGAGAGAGGAGACTTGGGCAGGTCAGAGGAAACAAACTCTGAACTTTCACCAGGGAGAATCGTGTTTTTCGAGTCCATGACAAAGCAAAAGTTAACCTGGATTATTTATGTAACATACTTAATCTATGTATGTCAAGTAATTTAAATGTGACGTAACGTTACTTATGTAAAATTACTTATTTTAATCCCAAACAAAATCTTTTCCTAAACCTTACCAGTTTTTTTTAGTTTTTTTAAAAAAAAAGGCAGCTTAATTTTAAAGCATGGGGGAGGCTAAACTTGACACTAGTAGAGTATCCTGTATGGATCAGGGATGTTTTACACGCTTTGACGTGATACCAGGTTTTTAGATAAGGTTGTTTAAATCTATGAATTGTCTTTCTTTTGTAGAGTTGAAGCTTGGTGTGAGAAACCACAGATAGCCTTACTGATAAAAGTGTGATTTTTCAATACAGATTGTAAACACAAGTGATTTTCACCGAACACAGCTTGTTGCCCAGTTGAGGAGACCGGAACTAAAATGGCACAGACAGATGCACTGTACATCTTCTTTGATCGCATAAACCTGGCAGATGTGATTCATTTATGCCTGTTTACTGCCTTGCATTAATTTCCCCTCCCCTCCCTAACACAGTTTAGCCCAATTAACACAGTGGCTCTTTTACTAACAGTGTGAGGGGGAGATGTGCATGTGTCGGAGCTGCAGTTGGCTGCAGCCAAGTGCCAAATGCGATCCAAAATGGAGGGACAGCTGTGAATACCAATGCTCCGTACTTCCCCTCACTCCAGACGTGTGATAGGTCGTGCTCTCCTTCCCTGTGTTTCTTTCACTTTTGTTTCTTCACGCTATACTTTGTCCTTCATTGCACCATAGAAAAACTTCAGGTCAAAAAAGATGAGAAAAAAACAAACCATTATGGCACGTAGAAGTACACGATTAGAGAAATAATTGAGAGGCATAGTGGAAGAAGTGAGATTCGAGGAAATTGTGTAATTCTGGAAAATCACTTAAATCTCTCTCTTAGTCGTGTCCACTTTCAGAGAATCCATAAAGGTAATTTTCTTCCGTCTTCTTCCTGTGTTTTTTCCTCCTCGGGGACTTGAATCAGATTTGGGGGTCTTTAGGAATAGTTTGGTCATTCCAGCTTATGGCTGTGGTTCCACTTGATAAACCACACCTTTCAGGCACAAGAACTTCACAATACTGGACATCAGGGCAACAGCAGTATATCCATAATCGTAGGTGTATGTTGCCGGGCCTTTCCAAAAACCGGCCTTGACGTTGCAATGAAAGGATGGAATCACACTGATCTTCCAGAACTTTGATCCTTTCACCCAGTGCCACACAAATCTGCAGTATGTCTAATCTGATCTGTAGATCGTGACTTTCATCTTTCTGCCGGTGCCCCACCAGCTGACTTCATGACTCCGTTTTTTTCCAGCAAGATGTGAACATGACTAAAAGGAAATAGCCGCAGGATAGACTACGTGGCTCCTTTGACCGTCCTACCTGCCAGTGGGAAGGGGAACCATATAGTTAAAACAGCAGAATTATGCATGTGATACCAGAGTTAATGAAGAGTGATTAGTGCTTGGTGTAACTGTAGCCACAGGGGAACAATGCTTAAAAGATGATCAAACCAGTGTCTGTTTAATCAGTAAAAAAAAATCCTTCCGTTCAGGGACCGACACTAACTTGTCCCAAAGAACATTGGTCCTGAAGGTAAAGTCATACATTACAGGATGAGGACAGTGGAGCGCTTCTGAAGCCGTGATAAAGCCCTGTTCAGTCGTGACTGTTTCGTGCTATGTCATTGATGTCTGTTCTTATGAATGATATAGCAATGTTGTTAGAGCTGATACAGGAACAAGTCTAACAGCCTATCTTTGATAGGCCAACCTGATATCACGCCGCCGTGTGTAATACCCCCGTCGGTCTAAACGGTATCGACGTGAAAAGTAAGGTGCATTGAGTTAAGGCACCAAAACCATGTGGTTGATAAGGTTTAAGAATGAAAAAAATGATGGTCTGGGTTAAAATATTTAATATTTTTACATTAGTAACATTATGTAGGCAACTGTAGCTCAACAAAATTGTCATATAACCTGACCTCCACACAGCAGAGCATGTCGATTATTTGATGGTTAAAGACCTAAATGAAAGTGGAAAAACTCCAAAACAAGGTAGGAACGTGGCCGCAGTACAGGTTTGGGAGAACATGAGCAGAGATACTGTGTATTCAATTACCACACCATTCATCTGATGTGAGTGTAAACAGCTTCAAATTTAATATTGAAACTCAGCATTTTGCCCTCAGAGTCGTTATTTAATTGGTGTGTGGTAGTATAGGATCGAAACGGCAAAAACAAATTGTTTTTCACATATTTTCAGCTCCTCATGAAATCTTTTTGACCCTTCTAACTTTAAGGTATTGTGTGACATTTTTGCTGAATCCATACTATAACCTTAATGTTTGCTGCGGTGCACCTGCACAAAGGACAGGAAGACAATGTGAAGGTCACCATTTTGGCCAGTGGGACACTCGATTCCCCAGAACAGAGAGGAGAGGAGCTGCTGTGGCAGCCTCTAATCCTCTTTAATTTGTTTTCAGATGAGGCTTTGGAATACCAGCCTGCTCCCTAAGCAGAGATCACATAAGAACGTGGGCAGGGACAGCTGTCTCCTCTTCTGGCAGTTTTTAATACAGGTCTGGTCACCTCCCCACCCCAGCCTGCAGTGAATAATTCTGTTGCTGAGCTGAGTAGTTACTTTATGTGGATTTTGTACTAAAAAGGAGATGCAATTCCATATAGTACAAAAGCACGGTAGTGCCACCACGGCCATGTTTAAAAAAAGGAAGAAAAAAAAAACAACTGAAAATGAAAGTGGGTAGGGGTGGAGATGAGTGTTGTTTTGTTTTTTTCTTTATCAGCAGTCATGTGGCCTTCCTTCTCAGCTCTCCACACAAAACAAAGCTTGTAATTGGGTTTGGGTGTGTCCCCTTTCTCCTTTGTTTGACAGTAAAGGTTGAATTGTAAAAGGAAAAAAGGAGACTGCTTTACTCACCTCCACACGTGTGTACCTTACCAATTCACCCACACGGAGGTGAGCGGTATCACAAAGTAAAGGGCTACGCTGTCTCCTTCTGCAGCACATTTTAACAGCACTGTTGGTCAGATGAAGGCATGATTCCACTGAAGTGATGAAGCACATCTTGAGAGACAGAGGGGGTTTAAAAGCTGCTGAAACAAAGCATGCAGGCAGTAGGCTGGTGATGCAGGCAGGGGACTGGCAGTCCTTTAATCCTCACCACAGTGCTGATAAATCGGCATGTGAGTTTCATTTTTATCCCCCTTACCAGTTTGCTTGGCTCTTGAGTGATGAACAAACCCCCACTCGCCTTTGAGGCCTTTTGATGTAATATCCAGCCACGGATTATACGCCCTCTGCACTGGCCAGATTGAGCTGAGGCATCGGGCTAACAGGTGGATGGGCTCAAAGTCCAGTCAGCTTTCACGCAGACAGACATAATGGTCATATCACTGGAGAGAAGACAGATGTCTTGTCAGAAAGCTTTATTGATACCGTGTTTCCTGGTAATTCTCTACTTGTAATTGGACTATAGTGGATAAAAAAAAAAAAAAACTTGTAACCTTAACTGGAGCTTGATACATCTGAGAAAAAAAGGAAGAGGAGCTAACTGATTTCTTTCAGTAATCACTTCCATCACTGTCGATGTCCCATGAACACAAAGCCTTGCTGTGAATCCTCCAAAACTATTGTGTACTCAGTTGGGACTTCAAATGACGCATACTTGTATGTAGCTTTCAACTGTACTTTTTTCTTTCTTCTCACTGCATTGTTTTCAGCCCATTTATACCTTGTACAAGACACTTTTAAATCTCAAACAGTGGCATTCATTCCTACTCTCATGTATCTCTAGATAAGCTGTATGATGATTGTGTAAAAATAGATGAAACGTTATGCTCTTCAGTTTTTCATTGCATCATGCACAACATGACTCATTTTCCCCTTAATAAAGTTAGCTTAAAGATGAATATCCTCTTTTTTTTTTTTTTACTCTCTTCACGATTGTCTGATTTGAAGAGAGAAAATCTACTTTGCCGTTAGAAAAACCCCTGAGGACAAAGTAGCATGGATACTCATTCAGAGGGCCACTACAGTTAATAGAAATGTAAAATACAATAGCAGAAATCAGTTGAGGCACCAGTACAGCCCTTCAGGTTTGGTTTGTTAGGCAAACCCAATACACTCTTGTATATATATCTTAATTGAGGTCACTTTGCCAATAGTTTTTCTTTGTGTTTTTGTTCCCCCTTTGACACAATAAGGGGAAACTGAATTTCCTCCCTTTGGCCTCAGAATGAAATGATTTTGAATCACGAGAAATACAAAACAATGCTGTTTGTGTAAGACTGTGTTTGTAAAGTGGTTGAGTAGAGGCTTCAAATGGGAGAAAAACAAGAGCAAACCAATGCACAGCTGTTGTGAACAGTCAGTGCAAAAACATGTAATGGCCCTCTTGTAACGGCAGCAGAAGGCTATGATGAATTGAGTCTGCGGTTTGCGCTCCCTGCATGCTGGATACGCTCTTAAAATCCACCCGTTTGACATTCAGAGTGGACATTTCTCCACATCGCCCTCATCTCCTCCCTCATTTATTGCCATTGCTCGTGACCTGTGGTGATGCAGAGGACCACAGATTGAATGCAAAAACAGTGACTGATACCCTTGTGAGTCTATGGCTGAGTTACCAGGACAACTCGCTTCCCTGGTAACAACATGATGACTTCTCTGAGGTCTCTGTTAATTGGGCAACCTGCTTACCTTGTTAAAAACAGATTGAAATACCTATTTTCTAGACTCATTGACATTTTGTTTCTTTGAGCTCTAGATTTTGGTTGTTGTTGCCAGGTAGTTTTTATGAAAACCTTCCAATTATTTTGTTGAGGGTACACAAAGGGAGGGTGTAGAAGTTTAGCATATTCCCTACCTATTTGTTAGCTCTTTTTTCTTTTTTAAGAATTTGAAAGCTTTTATGAACAAATGTGTAAATTATCTATTTTTTGTATCTAGCCATCCATTATAATATTTGGTATGCCCGTGTGCACCACTGAAATTGGACTGTGACTCCTGTTCAGCTTTAAATGTGTTTACCTCATGAAAACACCCACATTCATTGTACTGCAGGCTTTTAAGGAAATTGAAATAAAGAATAGTGAATAGAATCATAATATGTTGAGGCAGTATTTTGGAATCCATTTTCTCTTTGTGCTGCAGGTGTCCACTTAATTTATCAGGCAAAATAAACACTTCCAAGCTGAGCAGACACATCAGCTGCGTCCTGTATCGGTTCATATCTGCAGCTGTTTTACCAACTGCAGATACACTGTACTAAACCTTGCGTCAATTTCCTATACTCCCGGTTACTTCATGCTCAAGTGTCAAGGACCTCATTATATAAAAAAAATAATAATTTGATTTTGCTTCAAGTTTGTTTAAATACTATTGAAATTTATACAACCACCAAATACCATAATACAATATCAGCAATTCTGCAAAATCCAAATACTTCAGTCAAACAGCTGCAGTCAGCTCTAAATGACCCATATTTACCTCACTGACTTTTACTCATTTACAGAAGCTTATACAGATCCGCACTTTAGTGAATCACCCTGAGCCAGAAGTCTCTGCTTGCATGCACTTCTGTGTGCACCATCCGGACCCACCTCAATTAAAGATACAAAACATGCATCTGTTCTTCAAACAAACTTTTTTTTCTGGTCGCCACAAGCGCTGAGAAAATGGCCGAGATGCAGCTCTGGTGGTGACTCCCTCGATCCGGGGACATCAACTCCTGGCATTCGGGATATGCAGACACTCCAGTCTTGCTCCATAAAGTATCATTTGCATTTTCAAAAAGTATTATTCTAAGGCCGTACAGAGGCACAGAAATTGAGGGGGGGACTCTCAAAGCTTCTTATCGTGCCCTAACACATTTTCACTTCACTGAATAATATCGTTCACATGCTTGTAGATGCATGATTTTTTGAGTGCAGCTGTTTTAAAAAATCAGAGATATGGCCCCCCTCTGAGCAGAAAATTTTAGATTTCTTCCTAAATTACTGAGATTGGCAGCTACGGAACAATCTGGAGTGATGCAGGTTTGTAATATCCCCTTAAAAACAAAAACATGCATTTCATTCCAATCACGTCAGAGGGCTGACATGTCTTCTTAAAATCTACCAGATACCTCCTCGTAATGAATCCCTACAGTTAGACAGAAGGAGATTGCATTTTGTGTACAGCTTCACTTCAGCACCATTCACAGCAGGAGTGGCTTTGTGTTTACCAAAGACACAGACGTAGTTTTGATGGCCTTTAAAAATTCGGAGGAAAATCAAGTTAGTATAATTCTAAGTTTAAATCATGTTTGCAGGCTTTTTTCTTTGTTTTATGTACACGTCAACATCGTTTGCTTTGGATTCTGTGATTGTCAGATCGCAGTGTTCAAAACATTTACTTTTGTTTTTTTCCCAGTATTTACTCAATTTTATCTGCCAGCCTGTGAATTATATATTCTAAGTGTCTTCGTTGACATCTCATTGCCAAAGTGAACATTTTATTTTTTAATATTGTGGCACCAACAAAAAGAACTGGGATGAAACACAGTACTTTAAAAAAAAAAAAAAAAATACTCAACAATTATTTTTACGCAACTCTCTTCAAACATACGAATAAACAAATGGATGATAAACTTCTCAGGTTTTTCAAATCTACAGCTAAAACGCCTGAGCTGGTTTTAGATTTGTCCTTGCACGTACAAGTTTCCAGCTTGATCATTTACAGCAGACATTGCTGTGTGTGTGTGTGTGTGTGTGTGTGTGTGTGTGTGTGTGTGTGTGTGTGTGTGTGTGTGTGTGTGTGTGTGTGTGTGTGTGTGCGTGTATGTGTGTGTCATTTTTCCTGATGGTGTGTAGCCAACAGATATCTGGTACTACAACTACTCCCCGAGGGCCACTTACATGCTTCAGCAATGGTCATCCTCCGTCTTCATCATGCAAGGCTTGTGTGACTGCTGTTCAGATAAAACCTTGTCTCTCCCAGAGGTGTTTTTTGTCTGTTGTTTTTTTTTTTTTAGTGTCTGAGACGGAAAAAACATGTTTCCTTGTTGGTGTTTATTATTAAAATTCTGAAATGATCCTGAACCTCATGAAACTCAGTCAGCAGTAAAATTATAGCTTCACATCAAATAGGGAAAAAATAAGGTAGATAACAGAATCTTTTTTTTTTTTTTTTGCAATAAAAAATACAGAAATGGGAAAGAAAAAGTGAGCTATTGAGAGATCAGAGATGTATTGCTTTCTAGTTGGCTAGCTAACACTGCTGCATATTACTCAACTAACTAACCCTTGTGGGAGGACTGGCTGCATTTCCTGTGTGGCTCCAACGCCTTCGCCACCAATGACATGATCATTCCATATGCCTTCAGCCCTCCAGAATGAGGGCCCACCGATAGGGTTCCTTGTGATTGCTATCCACTGTAGGGATTCGGGCTTGTGGGAGGACAGTGGATTACATTAGACGGGTCGCGACACTCTTCAAGCCGAAGCATGTCATCAAACAGTAAATCATTTTGATTGAAAAAACACATCATCTCCCAGCTTTGTGTTTACAAAAGAAGACCTTCTCAACGGGCACAGATTGCGTAAGCATAAATCAACAAGCAGCATTCCAGATTCTCCCGCCATCAACCACTTCCCAAACTCAGCTTACATGTACAGTTACAAATCACTACCTGAGAATGAGTTGACTGTACTGAACGCTCTTCACTGCTGTGTTCATTAATCCACAGTGACTGTCAGCGCTTTAAATGTGCTGAGGGTAGTATAATGGTGCGATGATAATAATACCTCTATTTTTTCTTTTTTCACCTTTGATCCAATTAGACTAGGTGAGTTTTTTTTTTTTTTTTTACCACCAGGTGTAGCGATGATGGTAGATTTAATAAGATAGGGTAAGATATTGATTGATTGATTTTGTGCATTAGTGAATGCGTGGACATCTTTTAATGCCGTCACCTGGTAGACAAGCTGCATGTTGCCAAAAAGGAAACACCAGTTTCTTCACAAGCTTTTTTCAAATTGCTTGTGTGCCTGCTGTGAGCATTATGCTTGTGATGTTTTGACCACTAGGGATGCCACATGGCCACAAGTTGGCAATAAAGCAAAGCTGTACTGAAACTTTATCATCATAGTTAACAAAAAGTAGGCCAACAGATGCATTTTTTTCCCCATATTGTATACATTTTGATTTAAATGTATTTCTTGATCTTAAAGCACGTATAGGTACTTTATAAATACTGTGAAAGGGTCAAAACACTGAGAGTCCTTATTCACAATTGTGCCTTTTGCAGAACCCGCTTGAACTTCCGTAACTTTGTGATGTCACAAACTCATGCTCATGTCATAACCGTCCTCAGCACGGCCCACTGCCCAACCTTTTGGACAAAAACAAAAATCGGTCATTTCGTCGCAAAGCTAGCAAGCTACAAGACTAAAGAAAAACTGTGGCTAGCGTCACTCGGTAAGAGTCAGGCAATCAGAAACTGATAGTAAAACTATATTGAGAACCACACAAATATTTCAAGGATGTCAAGAGCACAAATCAGAGAGTCCAAAAAAATGGGACTTTAAAAAAAAAGGTGTAATTTACTTGAGTATTAACAAATAATATACAAACTTTGTTCATATTTTGTCGTTACAATAAAAGTAAGGTGGGGAAAATACTAATTGGGGTACAAGATACCCCAATTAGTCTTTTTTTTTAATTATTTGGGGGGGGGGGGTACAAGATACCCTTATAGATCTGCATTAAAAAAAAACTATATACAAAAACACCAATAATTCAGTTGCTAATTTTCCTCAACCTTATAACCAAACCTGGAGATTGTTTGGACTTTTTTGCTTTAAAAAAAAAAAAAAAAAAAAAAAAAATCCCTTTATCCTTTTATTGACTCTTAGTCATGTTCTAAGAAATGAACAGATGAGTAAGGAAAGGTATTTCTCGAATATCTCCAAGGTTCTTTAAAATTCGATAGCAATTTAATTCTTCACTTAGTTTACCTTATTGGGAATTATGTGAATATAAATCTCTGCTCGCTTTACATAATCTATACCCTTGTTTTACTTAGGCTTTAGACTCAACATTTTTCAGGAGAGACCTACAGAACATTGACTTAATGCACAGCTTACAAATGGAGAGGTTATTGCTGCGTAAACAGTGTAAAGCTTTAACATGTCAGCCACGGCCTTTCCAGAGAGCCTCCCATCCTATTAACAGCACATCGCTGCTCACATGCCTTAAGCCACTGCCTTCAAATCAACCACATGGTTTTAGAAGTGCAGTTATTGAGAGAATTTATTGATTACCACATGGGTCCACATCGCTACACTTTTATAGCTGCCACTCTTGCAGGACATATTGTATGTGTTTAATTACAGATGGTGTGTACAATGACATGAACAAATATATGAATGCAGCATGCTTCACTGGAGCCGTGGTATCGTTTCTGTATTATAATGTTTCAACATGAAGCACTACATTAATCCTCCGTCCTCCTTGCTTTCCGTTTTGAAACAAGAATTCCTTATATAGTTTTCTGTTTTTTTTAAGTGATAATGCTTAAATGTGTGTTTGACACTACAAATCAGCTTTATTCTGTTTGTTCACACTGCTCAGAGGCACAGATGAGGAGGAGAGCTGAGGAACTGAGCCATCTATTTTTCTCATACATTTAGTTGCTCTGACATCTAAGCAAAGGTAGGCCATAGCCATAAATCACAGAGCACAATAACAGGCACATTTTGGGCCGGTCCATCATTGGCTGTGTTTTGTTTTCTCATTGCATCTTGGCAAATTGCTGTTATTAATGGGAGAAAGCATAGTTTGCAGCCCTCATTAGATGTTGTTCCAACAGCGCCTCTGATGGATTAAGACAAGCCGTAGGCCTTGTCTGCCTCCACAACCAGCTAATATGAGCCAATTAAATGCAGTGCACTCTCTGACCACTCCACACTTGCTTATGTGCTCTTACAATGATTCTGCTTCAGTATTCTGCGTCATGGCCAAATAGATTTTCAAGACAAGGAGATTTATTTCAAGGATTTTCTGCAGAACATTAAGCTTAACCCCACATTACATGATAATAAATGATGTCCCTATTACCCTCCTATTCTGTTCAAAAAGGGTTTTACACCCTCAGTGTTTCCGGGTCGAATTTGACACGTATTTGATTTTATTAGCAAAGAACAAAACATAAATTATTGTCTCGTAAAATGATTTATGTGCTAAATAACATATTTTTCATCCATAACCAGGCCATATATCTACTTACTTTGATATTCCATGTATCTTAGACCACATTTAACTTGGGGGGAAAAAATGAAAAGAACTCTTGCACCCTGTATCACTTATTGCTGAGATATTTTTGTTTCACATTTTTCGGTCTGTCCGTCCGTCCTTTCTCAGCTCTTTGGAGCTGCCCCCATTGGTCCAATCAGAAGACCGCATAGACCAGTCTGGCAGATGAACATCTTGACCTAACCCAAAAGCATATGCCTCACCAGTCAGATAAGAGAAAGATTAGAAAGATACAAAATGACAGTACCATGATACTAACAAATCTTGAGCATCATCCATGAAGCCTCACAATTTTTTACCAAAACTAGAAAACAACAGGTGAAGGGTACAAATTGTTTTTTGTTTTTCTTCGCCACATGAGTCACAGATTTCAAGGTAACATGTGCCTGGCTGAATTTCTGATTCATACAAATGATGCTCATGGACAGATGGATATGAACAGTATACAAATACATCCTGGAGCCTTCCTTTGGATGCGGGGCTAAAAAACACAGGAAGGGTCATTATTTTGCAGCTGTCTCATAAAAATAGAATAAAAGTCTGTTTTTAGTGATCACTCGAATTCTGATTCACATGTAAATCCTTTGCAATCTCCTGCCTTGAGAATATATATATATATATATATATATATATTTATTTTTATTTATTTATTTTTTTTAAATAAGTATATTAGGTGTAAAGTAAAGTTTCAGTAAACTATTTTTCAGCTGTGATTACAATTTAAAAACGGTGGAATCATATCAATGTGATATTTGCAGAGGAATTGTGGTGCGTGTTTTCGATATAACTAGGGGAGCATCTCTGTTAGATGAAGAAAATAATAATGTGCCATGTTGTTTGTGAGGAGCTGCCCAGTAGAATAACTGTTGATTTTTCACCGTTTTGAGTTGACAAGCGCTGATTGGAGACTTGTGTTTCTACTCAGCGCAGATACGAGACCGGGGCAGCTGTCTAAACTATCACAAGTGTTGAATTATCAACTACTTACATAAATAGTTGCACAGTGTTGGTTTTTATGCTCAGAATAAATTAACACTTGCTTTTTTTGAATATTGCCCACATTAGCCCGTGTTTTAACAAGGGCATCAAGCATAACAAGAGATATTGCTTTGTTGGAACACATTCAACAGAGAATTGGCAAATACAAATGTGTCTAATTTATGAAATCATTTGCATGGTATTTGATGGATATTGAATTGCGTGGGAATTATGCCCTCATGTCTTAGTATGTGCAGACTGCAACTGCTCCAGTTTCTCATAGGGATTATTTGAAATGTGAACTTCGCTGGCACGAGTGCATAACCCATGTAATTTGCTCTTTTAAAAATTCCTCATCCCTCCCCACACGCGCCGGAGCATTTTTCTGTCATTGGCTATGCTAAATTTTTTTCCGTGCCACATAGTCAGTGAATTGTTCACAATTAATCCGTGCAACCGCAGAAGCGGACCACCATCTAGAATGTGTCAGGAATGTTTTACCACCTACAGTAAAACTAAGTTACACACTTATCTCCCCGTGAGTGAGTAACGCTGTATTCCACAGAGGCAGTTGACATTTTTCTTTCTTGTAATATGCATTTCCACCACCTCTTTGGAAAACTTACACAGAGACATTTACAAGGCCAGACTTCTCCTCTTGTGGTTTCATAGTAAGTGGTAAGGATTTTCTCTAAGAGCGTCAGCTCTGTGTTAATGACATGCGGTCTCTAGGAAGGTTTATCCATTCATCTTGACTCTGGAGAGAAGATCTCTCTTCAGCCTGCTGATTGAATTAAGATTCTTTAATAAGCATATCTAGGTGCACTGACACAAGCGGCAAGCTGATCTGTGTCTACCAATACCGATACCCAAGACCCATTTCAGAGGCAAGGCATTTCTTCAGTGTAGCGTAACTTATATACCCCACCCCCACCCTGTGTGGATATATGGGTGTGGCCACGCTCCATTGGGGATTTTTTTTTTCCAGTCGATGCACTCAGGTTAATTTTTGAAACTATTAGTGTGATGGAAATTGCGGTGAATTGAAGATGAAGTGAAGAAGTCAAAGAAGACCTTTCTTGGTGACAACAGTGATGTTTATTGGCAGCAGCTTTATTGAGGAGAGAGATGTGGAGGTGCCCGGTTTCTGAATCTTTCTTCTTGAGCTCTCACAAAGACCCAGTTATAAAAAGAAGACATGCTTTCAAATAAAGACGTGAACGTGTCATTTGAGTGAGTCGAGGCGTCAGCCAGGCTCTCTTCAGTCTAAGCATAATCAACCCCAGTCTTGGAAAGTTAGTTCATAAGGTTCGGGCCGTCCTGACGGAGACCTTTACCCTACCTACATCAGGAAATCAGACGAGTCTCAGAGTGTGTCAGCCCTGAAGAGTTTGCACTTCCTCACCCCAAAAAGGGTTTGCAATCTGAAATCACAGTGAAGACTGAAGCTGTGTCAGGTGGAGTCAGGCACATTTTTCATTTAATTTTGTGTACATTGGAATTATTCAAAATGATCAAAGTGTTGCTCTCTTTGACACTCTCCTAAATATTATATAAACAAATATAATTGTGGAAATCCATGCCATTTACCTGATACAGCATTTTAGATCTAGAACCATACAGGTGTTGTGAATGGTTTCTCAAAAGAACCTGGAGAAACTAGCACGTAAACGGTGGTACTTTGATGACTCACAGTCAACATCACTGCGTTGTTGTGAAATGAAAAGCTCACTAGGAGGTGTATCATGAACAGTTCAGGGCAAAACAAGCAATGAGTTTACAAACGCCATGTCAAAGTTGCATGACACAGTTGTGTTGTCTATCTGTCTCTGGTTTATTTGTCATGGAACAGATCTTGTGTGTCATCTAATTGACATTGATGGAATTCATATTCATACAATATGCTGTATATGGCTCCTAAGAGAATGAATGTAATTCAACATAACCTGCCAGTAGGCATTATGACTTACATAGCGGAGATTGTTCAGGCAGGTGGTTCTGTTTTTTTTAAAACAATGTCAAGTTGGTGGAAAAAAAATCTGTTAGCTCAATAACCAGTTTATATTCTTTTCATTTAGGAATGCTCAGTCTACATTAATCAGCGTGGGCACTTGGGTCCATCATGTAAATGTGCCAAATTTTGTCATACAGGCTCATTTTCATCTGCAGTCCCTTGGAGGTTGACAGCATACAAAAACAATAAACCGAAATATACAAAAGCACATACAAATAGTAAAGCAATGACATAACCATATGGCATATTGCAAACATTGAATAAAAGATACAAAAGCACATAAGGACAGACGGAAGACAAGTTTAATTTGGTAAGGCCTAGAGGATATATTACTAAAATATCATTTGTTAGCCGTTTTGATATTACTGATGGCATGACTCTTTGTATTTGATGCTTTCTAATGCAAATGTCAAGTGAAATAGCTCATTAAAGAACAATCAGTGCCCAGATTGTTTTTTTTTTTACACACTTCTATAAATAGGTAATAAACCTATTTTTAAAAATGATCACTAAAAGCATATGCAATCTGCATATCCTTAAAATAAAGATTTCCATTATTATCCCGACCTTTCCGCAAAAACAATCATCAGCTTTCCAGCCAGCTATAAATAATAATTTTGCCTCCTTTGAATTAGAATTTGAATGACCTTAGTTTTGCCCTCTCAATAACTCGATTGAACACGCCATTTATTCATTCGCCGCTTTTCAGCACTCCTTGGAAAAGAACATCCGATTCTTTTCAACTAAAGTACCGTGAATGCACTCCAAATTTTACCTACTTGCTGCCTGTGTTGTGAAGCCACACACTGTTGTGCTGTTGGGCCGCACAGCTCTGGTCACAGCTAACCAATGCCGTGTACACTGCGTGTGGTCATAAAGAAAAAACACAGCACTCAGATTATATTTGAATGAAAAAGCTCTGATACAATAAACTCAGCAGTGAGGAGGCACTTTGGATGCCAGCATGTCTAACTTTAGTTTTAAGCAATTTGAGTCGAGTTCCCAGGGTTAAAGAGTGAGACACCTATTACATAACACTGCAGCTACTTACTGTGACTGTATTTTTCTGAAAATGTATTGCTTTTCTTAGATATTCCAACAATGGACTGCTTATCTATTAAAAACTCACCTTTCCATACAGTCATCTTTGAACTGGTTTGTTGATTTAAATAGTTCCATGCCGTTTAATTATTTTGAAAAAAATACATTAGTGAAACAAGAAAGCACTTTTAGAGATTTATTGATTAGATCTCCGTCACACATTTTTACTGAGATTACTTTCATTCTTTCCACCTGTTGAATTCAATAATGTCCTCATAGTCCATGTCCTTTTATTCAATATGTCAATGACTTGTGTAGGTATTGGCCACAAGGTCCCATATCATACTGTTTTCAATTTTTACTGATACCCATCTGTTTTGTGGGATATAATTCCCTCATTAAAACCTGAATGTGTTGAAACCGCTATTATTGTGGGCAGAGGGTTGCTTGTCTGTCAGTGGCAGTCAGCCCACACACTGGCTCACTCTGATATAAAGAGATGTTATTTTCACTCATATGTGAATTACATATATTGTATATTCCAGATATATATAATTGATATATTTATGGGCGCTACACTGCACTCCCCCAGACATCCGGTTATGCTTCACCTTCACTTCAATTCATCCTCCCTTCAGTCTTCATTTGCCCCCCCCCCCCCACACACACACACACACACACACTTCCTCCAGTTTTAGGCTGTATTTATTTTCTATTCTGTCTTCTCATTATCACCAGGTAATTGCCTTTTGTTTCCCCTGCTATTTTTATTTGGTAGATATAATCTCATGCCTTTGCTGATATGCATACTGTTATCACCCTGTGTATGCATATGTGTGCAGACTACCATATCTGAAGGTCTGTGCAACCCACTGTATAAATGTTTGGGGATGATGATCAGGCACAATGTAGCATTCATCACTAAGGAGTCTGTCCTTGTATTTTATAGTCTTTTTCTCATGTTTTCTCCATTTTGTTGCTGCTGTTTTTACAGATTAGTGTATGTGTGTGTGTGCTTTGTTAATGCTTGCTGTCTGTTTATGCCTGTTATCACAAAAGACTTGCAAATATAAAAAAAAAAACATTATATTTCAAGGAATAACAACTTGAGAAATTAGCACAAAAGTATTCAGAAACTTTACTTAAGTAAAAATACCAGTGGAACAAAGTAAAGATACTCTACAACTAAAATCCCTGCATTAAAAGATTATCTTGAGTAAAAGTACTTAAGTATTAGCAGAAAAATAAAAATTTAAGTATTAAAGTAAAAGCTCTGGTTTGGTGCCTCTGACTGATATATTATTATATATGACATCATTAGATTATTAATATTGAAGCATCAGTGTGTGAGCAGTATGCTACTGTTGTAGCTGCTGTAGGTGCAGTTAGTTGGAACTCAGTTTTATATACTGGGACAGCAGATAAATATGAGGGAGATTACTGGGAGAGGGAAGAAGAAAAAGCTAAGTTCTGATATTCAAATTTGTTCGGTTTTTGGACTTTTTTGAGTATCTTGGATTTAGAATTTCAGAGAAGTTTAGAGGGAAATGTCAATATTTGTTGGAGTTTTTGAAAACACAAAAATATCTGATATGTGGCCCTGACTACACTGCTTTTTGTAAGAAGTCATACATTAGAAAAGTTTGGAAACCCTTTGCTTATTCTATTAATAACAATATGTTGTGTTTTAACAGCTTTTTATATTATTAATTTTGTCAAATCTTCATGTTAAAAGTAACTTGAGATGTTAAATAAATGCAGTAAAGTAGAAAGTGCAAAATTCCCCTCTGCAGTGTAGTGGAATGGAAATATGATGTTGCATAAATTGGACACTCAAGTACCACAAAATTAAGTACAATACTTGAGTAAATGTACTTTGTTGCTTTCCACCTATGAAGAAGTCGCATTGTAACTGTGTATAAATCTCTAAACCAGACAAAGGATTGTGAAAGGCCACTCAGAACAAATGTGCTCCGTTCTTCAGTAACTTAAATAAGTTATGTACTGTACTCTATGTACAGTTGACAACTACTATTGCTATTGTTTAAAAAACAATTCTGAAAGAGAACAAATGACAAAAAAAAGTCTTTATTAGGCGATGTGTCCTTACCGTATTAAAATTCATTTTCATTTTTTTGCAGGATATTTGACAGTTACCATTGAGCCTCTGCCTCCTGTTGTCGTGGGTGAGACTGTTACCCTCAAGTGCAACTTCAAAACCGACGGAAGGCTTCGAGAGATCGTTTGGTACAGGGTGAGTAAACCTGTCTACACTGTCAGCTCCATTAAGCATTAGATGTTGTCCAGAATGTCCATTTCTGTCATTCCTGAACCGTTCGGCATCTGAAGGAGGTCGAATGCCAATAGTCATATCACAGGTTAGCAGAACGACCAGGCACTGTCAAAATGCAGTTATTAGGAAACAAGCTATTATTTGGGCCAGCTGTATGGGAGGCATTACTGGCTGTTGCTTGGGAATTTGATTTCTCAATCTGCCGGTCATCACCATCATTTCTTAATAGTTCACAGCTGGCGACTTAACGGTTATTAAAATCCCAGTTGGTGTGCTACATTGCCTAAGTGCTGCTAATAATGAAATTGCTGTTGAAGGAGAATAAAAAAAATAGGTCAGAGATGGTGTTTATTTCATTAAACAAGCATGTATGGAATTAAAGATTGGTAAAACAAATTTGCAAAATATTACAATTTGGAGATGAGATATTTGTTTCACTGCAAGAGAGGCACTTGAATAGGAAAGCAGTCGCAGCTGCCGCCATCACATCCTTGCCTGACCGTTTGTTTTTGCCAGAAACTCTGCAGTAGTACTTGAGAGCTGATTTGCTTAGTAAACGTATCTGCTCTTTCACTTCAATAACGGTGCTGAATGATGATTAGGTTCTGTTATACAGACAAATGGTAGAAATGTTATCAAACTAGCCTAAGGGCCTTCCATAAAATGCCTTCTTGCTCTGTATTTTGTCCTTTGTGATCCTTGTGATACATTCGAATAACCGATGGGTTTCCAAAACAAGCGAGTAGACATTGCGCAACAAATGCATTGCGAGGGTGACTTGGCCGATGTGAGTATTGTTGTATGTTCAGCCCTGACCTCTCGCACAATCGATGTTGCTTTAAGGAGCGCTCTGCTGATTTAACACATGAAGTTCGATCGAACAAACATAATTTCTAAGAGACAGCATTGCATTAGAAGCGCTATTCAGCCTGTGAAAACAGATATATGATTTACCGTTCGGTTCAAGTGGAAGATTTCTGGTGGGCGCTAAGTCTACGAAAAATAACTGTCACAATGCCATCAGTTAAAAGGTTCTATTGATTATAGGATATGCAGCATTTGGCATTGCTGGAGCTGTCAGAAAGGATCGTTCAGTTATTGGCTGGATAGTTCAATCATTTTCAACCATTCTTTTTCATTTGTCTCTTTCAAGTCCCCAAACTTGCATGCTAAGTCAGAATCCTCTTCAACTGAATTAGAAAGTGGACCACAGTGAAAACAGAGTATTCATCTCTGCAGCACCACATAAGTCTTATTGGCCCTGGTACAAATATATTTCTTGGGCCTATCCTCTCGCTCCAAACACCCTAAATACAAGCGCACACTCATGCGCACAAACACACACACATTTAGCCTATACTAATAACTTTTTGTCGATTTACTTTTTGCTAAAAGGTTCAACTGTTGAGACAAAATTGTCAGTTGGTCAGCGCAAGTTATCACAAATGACAGAGAGGCCGGTCATTGGACAAATAAATTACCATTTCCTGGCATGCCTTCCACATCCACCTCCACCTTGTTGTTTTATGAGTGGTTTGAAGACTGTGTGAAGCAATTCATGCAGTCTGTGAAATTCTAGTGAGGGCCTCTGCCATCTTCTGAAACTCACTTCACTGGTTGCACCTTTGATAGTTACGCCATAGATTCATTTAAATAGGATGGTGGTTAGGAATTGGTATTTAAAAAAGGGGTCTATAAGACACATGTAGTACTTATAGTAGATACGCTATAATGTGCTGCATAGCTCACAGCCTCTGTCA
Organism: Brachyistius frenatus; assembly: GCF_029030835.1. Taxonomy (NCBI): domain Eukaryota; kingdom Metazoa; phylum Chordata; class Actinopteri; family Embiotocidae; genus Brachyistius; species Brachyistius frenatus. The sequence continues at coordinate 1,074,509 of NW_027210697.1, forward strand.
TTAAAACTGCATTTTTTTTTTCAAAGGAATTCCTGTGTCGTACTGAGTGGCAGTCGCCTGCACCCACTATGTGCACCAAATAAACTGGCATGTAAATCTGACTATTTATAGAGTTGCAACACCCATCGTTTTGCTGTTTGAACTTGGATCACTTCCCACCTAACTGGTACTTTTGCCAATATGCAATCCTTCTGCTAGTGAATTCTTAACTAATCTGGTAAATTCTGCACCTTATTTTCTAATTATACAAACAGTATTTGATAACTGTGACTGTACAGTATGACACTGTGGTGACATTCACCTTGGTTTCAACCTTCACCCGGAGCTGGAACACTATTCATTAATGAGCACGCAGCGGTTTATTGCTTAGGCAGGAACTCTGTCTTTACTTCTTTCTCACTTTTATTATTGTGAAATAAAATTGTGTCTCTGGACTCATCTTAGCAAACGCTGACCTTTCAAGGTAGGACAAAAAAAAAGATTTATGGCACTTTACACATTCAACTTAGTATCATAGATCACTTTCATTGCTGTGACAATTTTATTTAATCAAGCAGGGTGTGTGGAGCATTGTTTTGCTTATATTTTGCCAGGTTTCTGCAGCGTCTATTGATAGCTGTAGTTTAAATAACCACTCTGAGAACAGAGCCACACATATTCAGTGTTCTCGTGTGGGAAAGCAAAGACGTTGTAACAGAAATCTGTCCCATCTCTCTGGTGACCACTGCTCAGCACAACTGTTGATAAATTATAAATCAATTCCGCACACTATGCTGCCAAAGTTACTTTAATCTTTGCCTTTTATTTGACTAAATACTGTTGACTTCTCATTTTACCTCCTGTTCAAATGGAACTGGGGTTGATACTCACCTGGGGAATCCTCGTATCTAATCGAAGCTTTGCCAATCAGACGGAAGGCTAATATTCAACTGAATATTTCAGCAAATGCTCGTTTATGGCGCGAGATCCTGATGTATTCTGTTTGAGGATTTTTTTTTTTTTTTTTTAGCATAACACTCCCAGACTGCAGTCAGAATTAGCAGGTCTTGGGATGTACTTAAGATAAACCTGGTTATTTAAGAGAACCTTTCAAGTCACACTAACTCAAATTTTATACAGTCTATTCAAAATGATAAAGATAAAAGTAATGGATTTGATAGGAGCTCCCAGAACGTTTCTGTAATATAAAAGTATTTTGTATGTTCTTTTATCCCTTAAATCATGATTACGTTATTTTATAGTGACATGACTTGACTTATGTTTAAGAAAGGTTTTTAATGAGATGGTACTGTCCATTGTAATTCAGCTTAGATTATCTACGCAGTTTCTCATAAGATTATTTGTCACTTGATAATATTAATCCTTGTATTTTCTTAGCCTTAGTGCCTCGTTGTTTGAGGTTCCAATGACCCAACTGCTTTATATGATATAATATGTACAAATATTTATTATAACTACAAAAGGAAGCATCTTTTTTTTCCTTAAATGTCATTTTTCTTCTCCTCTTACCTTTTAAAAATGAACCCTACCTGAAACTGAGTTTGCACACTTGATGAAGGGGACAGAATTAGGAAATGTGTAAAGCATTACTACATCAAATGAGGTAATATTCCATGTATTTTTCATAAGAATATACAGAATAGGATATTTGGAAAATATGACTGAGAGCAGGATTTTCTGATGCGTTTACTGTAGATGCATCATTAAAGTCATGCAGTGGAGTATATAAGAAAATAAATGTTGCAAATGCAAATGCACCTACAAAAAAAAAAAAAAAGCTAAGTAAAGCCATTTCCTTTTTTTAATGCTTCCCACTCTCAATCTATGATAGTAATCTTATGTGGATGGGACCCCTTGTGATACTCTCATTTTAGTTTATTCAAGAAGGCAGACAGAGAGAGCCAGTGAATGCAGTATATTGAGAGCAGTTCTTAGTAATGGATGCTGTATAGCCCTGCAGCTAATGCTTCAAGAGAAAATAAATGAGAGCCTCTCAAGTGTGTATGTGTGTATATTGCACTACAGGCCATATGAATGTTTTAAGTGAGTGGTGAACACTGGCTGGCCGAGGATTAACCACTATGGATGTGTAATGCCATCAAGCTGTCATCTGTGCTTTGACAACACATCAAATAGTAATGATGGATCATATGATCGGGTGGTGCTAATGTGCAGGAACAATTCCAGCATGGCTGTGCGTCGTGATGCTGAGATATAGCTCCTCAAAAACATGCACAGAGGCTCATCTCACGCTGTGCTTGTAATTTTTTTTCATTCTAATGAATATATACATACGGGACTTCTCCCAGTGGGCGCCCAGGTATGGCACGCTGGCGGTTGTAAAGCTAGTGGTTGCCTGTTGAGCACCGCTGTGAGCGGTTTAATTTTAATCGGCGGATCAGCTGTATCTGCTCTACTGTCCATCCACCACCAACTCCCCACTCTGCCCATTACACAATTCCTCCTCTCTCCCCAACGTACCTTTTCTGGGATGCCGTTCTCTCCCTAAGAAGACGCTTTCCCTAATTTACCACTGGCCTGTCTGTTAGCTGAGCTGGTTCTCTGAAACTCTTTTCATTATTTAACTGCGCCCATCTCTGCCCATTTCATTATAAGTCCAACTCACCTGCAACATGCAACACCAATAACTGAAAAAAATTCATATTCGTTATGTCTCAGAGACATTTTGTTTTCTTCCTGTTAACAAACTGCATGGGATATTGTTAGTATGGGCTAACCAGAAAATACTGGAATCCAAACATTTTCAATTTATTTAATATTGGATGGAATATTGTCAAAAAAATGTTTTCATGAAAGAAAAGACTGAAAGTTAGAGAAGAGTGCATTTTGTTTTGATATTTCCCATTTAAATCCTCACAAGAAATAGCTGTTATAGAAGTGTTGAATGCCATGCAAATGTTCCATTTATGTCAGTCTAGTCAGCCTCACTAAATGATATATTCATACATCCTCTAGGCATCAACATAGTTACTTGAATTATATATTTGCTCAATTTTCTCTCATGGTTTTACTGTAGAAAAGAATGACCTTTTCTTTGTTTTAAAGCACTGCAGTTTAAAGCAGCCATTTACAGAGAAGTCCGTAGCTGCATGTTGAGCATGTTTTCATAGTGTGAACTGGTATTCTCCAGATTGGCCATAAATGTTTCCCATTGCAGCACAAATAGCAGACGCAGTGAGTTCAACTGTAATTGACTTGTAAAATACCAGCGCCATTGGCTCATGAAGTTACTTTGAAAGTGAAAGAAGATGTGAAGTTGGATGGATTCTCCTCCCATGTGTGTGTTTTCGTAGTTGTGTTGTTCCATAAATAATCAATAGTTTATAATGTCTAGAAAGGACAATAACCAAAGACATTCGTAAATTTCAATCGTCAGCTGACGACCGTGGAATGATTGTCAAATTTTAATGAAGCCATCTGCCTGTGCAGATTTGATTCAGTTAGCTTTACAACCTCTTCTGCAACACCAGTAGGATATGATATGCAGATGCATAAAATACAAGTAAATATACAGCTGTTTTTGTTAATTGTTCCAGTTTAAGTTTGTTTAAATACATTGATGTCACAATTATTATGGAGCAACTTCTATATGTTGTATCTCTTTATTTCAGGAGCCCCTTGGGACTTTTAGCATTTACTTAGTTGTATTTGACAATTTGTTGGCTTGGACTCATTTCCGTTTTATGCAATCTGTCACACACCTGTCAGACTTTCAAAATAAGTACTGCATCAACCTCAGTGATGATGTATTGTATTTGTATAACATGTGAATCTGCAAGTATAAATGCATAAAGTATAAAGCTTCTTGGCTTAACCTAGGCGTATCTGTAAAATGCATTCGAGCCTGTACTAATGAAGTTGCTTGCATTCTTGACAATTCCTTCCCATGAAATTTATGGCATTTTTTTATTTTATTTTTTTATGGTGAAACAGCTTTAACGAGTCTAACCTGATCATCACATTTATGTTCAGTACCAAAGTAGGAGGTAATGGGATTTTATTATAGCAAAGCCAAAGTTGACAGCAGAAGATCAGGACTGAGAGACCAGGGTTCGTGTGCCATTTCGTGCTTAAAGTCTGTCAGCCCAAGGCTGTCTGCAATCATTTCCATTTTGCTATATGACGTTTTATTTGAGTGCAGAAATTGATCCACATTTTGAAATTCTGTAAACATTGTTGCATGGAATGGTTCCCTTCAATATCCCAAATGAATGATATTTTTCCCTTCTCTGAAAGTTGTAACACAGGTTCTGAGAAATAGGACTCAAGTCTAATCCATTATGCTGAATTCAATATTTTGATGTTTTTCCCTCTTGACATATTGCCATTATCTTAACAGCACACAAGTGTTGTACACATTTACGTAAGTGTTTGCCAACTGCGTTTGGACATTGGCCAGCTGCCTTAGCTCACTAGCTTCAAGGAGGACATGATGTTTATATTTGGAAATATGAAAATAGCTCTGCACATAAAATACTGGTCTGGCTGTACAGTCCAACCTACAGCAAGAGAGGTATTCACAAATAATAGTGAGACACCAACTCTGTGCACCTCATCTTCTAATACCCCTAACTCTGACAATGCCTCTGGTGGTGTTCTTCAGATTTACTTGTGGCCCACATTTGACAAATCCCATTAAAGCTGCTGACAGTGTCAAAGCACAATATACCATCTATACAAATGAATTATCTCTTGTCATAGTCAGCCAAGAAATATAGTAGTGCATTACCTGAGGGCAGTCTGTCGCTGGATTTATTGTTGTTGCTTTTTTCTGCCACGTTACCTCGAAATTCAATGGCAAAGACATGTTACCGGATATTTGACTGAAAAGTGGAATTTTTTTCTAATTTTGTTTTCAGCCAGTAATCCTGTTTCTTGACTATAGTGAGACACAGGAGGCGTCATATGTTAAATCCAAGTTTAAAATCTTCAAGACAGGGTTGCCTGGGCAACTGGAGTCTGAGTTCAGAAGAGAGCTTGAGAGTATGTACGCACAGCACACTCCTGTGGGGTTTTTGGGTGTCTAACTTCCTGCTGTTAAATGATCACTTTCAGTTTAATCTTCATCATTAAAAAATATCCTGCCTCAGTTATCCTCTGTTGTCTTGCGTTGCCGTATATGGAAACCCTAACTTGCTATCTACCCATGTATTTATATGTCTTTCTGAAAGAATTAAAGTTTCAGACGGACGACCAGAATTACCTGAGGGCAGTGTGTTGCTGGATTTTCTGTTGGCTCCACATGCAATGGCAAAGATATGTTTGTTGTAAACCTTCAGATAGTCAGACAAATGGAAAGGTAATTTTACATCAAAAATTTGGTAGCAACATTCATCCTTAGAATCGTCTCCTTCAATGCTATATTAGTCTTTTGGAAGACATTTCCAGTTTTGGAGCTCAGGCTCTACCAAGTCAAATTAAGATAGAGGGATTTAGCCAGTTTTGCCAACCACTGGGGATGATGTCTAATGGACTGACCACCTAAGTAACTGTACAAATTGTCTGTAAAATATTGGATATTTATCATCATGTGTCCTAGAATGGATGTGCGACCTGTTTTGATTATTAGAGGATCTCTGTTGGCATTCCTCAATTTGACACAACACTAACTTGTAATTTTTGTCATTCCCGTTTATTCATCTTCGTCTTTATTTATGCTTCAGTGCACGGAGAAGTTCATAATTCTTTGCATGCATTGCCACGGAGTAGTACAGATCAGTATCGGCACCACTGGTCGCGGTGCTGCTTCAAGGCCCGAGCCAAAGGGCCTCCCTGGCCTCTGTCCATGGTGCTGATCTGGCTCTGGCTCCCACAGCAAGTTACATTGATTCCATCATCAGCTGACTCTCCCCACTGGATGAGTCGACACCTGGGAGAATTAAGCTGCTTGTTAAACAATAGTACACTGCATATTTTCCTGATACTGTATGTAGCCAACATCCAGGTTGCTTTTCATGATGAGAGGCAACAATGAAAATTAATTTTAATCTTCCAGCTTTATCAGCAACTGTTCAGTTTGTCTCTTGTCTGTTAAATGGGTTTATGCTCAATGAGTTATTTAGGTGAAGTGCTCTATTGGCAGTTGACTTTGCTGCTTTCCTGTGTAAACTGCTTGTTTGACTCTACAATAACATTAAAATGACTGACTGAGCATAACTCTGCCTTCATCTTGCCTCTGCACTTGGGTTCAGTCTGTGAAAACACGGTCCATCAGAAGGAGCAACTTTAAATTCATCTTTAAACACACAAATGTGGCATTTTGTTCCTTTTGGCGGAACACAATTTGCGTTTCTAGTAGGCCCACTGGAACCATATGCAGTGTAATGATAATACATTTTCCAATCAATCGTCCAAGTAATTACTTGATACTCTATTTACAGACCATTTAGCATTTTCCACGATGCTCTTTGGGCTGATTAGGTTTCTGATATGGTCATTGTCTCCTCCACTTCTGTGTCCTTAACCAAATCCAATTTTACTGAGAGGAGATCTCACGTGCGATCACTTTCCTATATCATCCTAAACATTGATAACAGAATAGTAGAATTTCAATATGTATGCTAGTTATGATAATGCTAAGGCTTGCTGCGTTCTATATGTAGAACATATTAGGACAAACTGACCTAACTGAAAGAACATTAGAGATCACATTTTATTTCAAAGAGATTTTCCACCCAAAAATGTGGACTGGCCCTTTAAACCGTGGTACAAACCCCTGTCATCTTTATGAGCCTGCTGCTCCTTGCCGAATGTGGTGCCCCCGAGGGGAATGGGAGATAAGGTGATATGGATCACTGCACCACAACCTTCCCCTTTGAGGATGTCACCAGGGCAAATAAGCAGCCTGTTATACATGGAATGATAATTATACACTTCGTGTCAGCAAACTACAGGATGAGTCCCTTTTGTTATCCACAAATGCTAATAGCAACAAAGGGACGGCTCATTGCCATGCCTGCCTGAGAGCTTGTGCTGCTAGTGACTGTGATGACAACAGGATATGTTATTTTCTGTGCTGCTACGAGTGCATAATGCCCTCTCATCGTTAGCATTTCCCAGAGATCCCCAGGTATCTGTCAAAAGCATACTCTGTGTCTAATTAATTAGGTGATTAAACTAATAATTGTATGGAAAATGTCCCTGCAAGGTCATTTTGTGTTTCCCTCTCTCCCCCCCCCAGACTAATTTTCTCTCTGACAGTCAAATAAATACACAATAGTTCAATAGTTACATCATCTTTTTCATCTACATGTTAAATTTGAGCATCAGTATTTGATGCAAACTTCACAAAACACGGAGCTTTGTTAATTGCTTTAATATGAAATTGATTATAGGACCGTATTAACAGTGCTGCCATTGGAACAGACACTGTGAAATAATTAAGCGTCTTTTTTAAAAAGAAGCAACATGATAGTTGATGACACACTGTGCTGTAGATCTCAAAATGTTTCCTTTATTATATTTTATTAACATCCGCCATCCAGGGGACGATATTAATTTAGACAGCAAAAACTATTGCTTCTGCTCCACTCCCTTTTAAGGCTTAGTGTAGCTCTTCAAATTTTCAACATGTCTTCAAAATTCATAATCTCCCAACCCGAATCTCACCAGATTTTTGAAATCCATTCTTGCTATCACAGAAGGATCAAACAAGAAAGTGATTACTTAGCGATTAGGAGTGGATCAGAGCCTGTTTGTGACATTTGCATTAGAAGAGGAAGTAATTTGAATGCCAGAGGAGTCTTAGGAGTGGCCATTCATTTTGCCTCAACACAACACACTGAGGTCCTGTGGGGGCATGGGAGAAGCAAAACAATTACTTGTTTAGGATCTTATGTATTTATTTACTTGTTTACGTCCTTGCTCGTCCATTTGTATAGACTTTGTTTTGATTGACTTCCAAATAGGGAGAATATACCCACTTGCAAACCAATGACATAATGTGAATCCCTTCGTTGCTTTGTAGATCTATTAATCAATTACTTATTCCACATACGTTTTAAGTAGAAACAAATTTGCCTTACAGAATAAGTCTGGCCCTATGTTATATTTGTTATTATCAATAAATATCATGAAAAATCCAAAGCAGAGTGGATTCCTCTGTGCCACAGACGTCTAGTGTTGTCCAAAGCTTTTTGTAGCAGAATGTCGGAAAGACTTGGAACTGTTACGTTCTGATTAGGGTTTTAAAGGCATACAAGCAAATTAAACAAAAAGAAAATTCAAATCCTTATGAATTATATCCTTTTAGTAAAACATATTTTGCCAAGAAAATTTCAAATAAAATTATGAAAAAAAAATTATTATTATTATTTTGGCTTCTTTTCTTGTTTTCAAACAAAAAGAGAACATCTTAATTATACTCTGAACTGCAGTCGGCTCATTTGCTTTATTTTTTCCCCTCAAAATAAGGTCACACTATTCTGTGGATGATTGTTTATTTGTTGATCCCCTCAAACGAGCCACTAACCCTATTGAAAAGTAGCCTCTGGCCACAATGCCTCTCTTCAAAATCCCCCCGTCTGTAAACCTGATTCTCTTTGGCAATCTATAATATATTGTCTCCAGTGTGTACTCTGCAACATTGCAGCAATGAGTAATACAAGAGTACTGCAAACCAGGTATTGTTTCCTGTTTTTAGATGGACATTCAACACTAATAGGTTGTTGATTGGAAAAACCCTAAACTGAATTAAAGTATAACCTGTTCATTTATAATTATGTGTAAAGAAACTATTAAAACTGTTTTTTTATCAAGTGAAATCAAATACAAGGGTTTGAAATATGTCTATAACTTGAAATAGAATTAGAAGTATTGTGTAATGTCCAGTCTTGGCTTGATTGATGGTGTTTGTTGTGAAGCAGGAAACTAAACAGAGTCAAAGTTGAAGAAAATATGGAAACGTTTTTAATGTTAAAGTCTTTTCATTTGGATTATTTTATGAAATTGTTGGCTTGGTTGCTATCACTCGGTCTGTATAAACAGACGAGGACCTTTCCATGACTGTGCAGAAAACCATGAAATCATGCTTTATTTATATATATTATAGCAGATATTGTACAGCAAGATTGAATATTTAGACAGAGAACAAATTAATCACCTTGTCAACATTTTCCTGATACTTTCAGTCTCATCATTTTGCAACTCTTCCAGGTTTTGTTCATTAAGTAGATTTCATGATGTTGATTTAAAAATGTAATCCAGGCAACGTCATATTTCTTACAGAACACTGATCTGGCCAGGGCTGGTCAGGTTGGAAAACATGCAACACTGAATGAGGATTAAAAAAACCAAATCACAACCACCCCTCTAACGGTTAATAAACGTAGCGTGCGACAGTGGGGTCCAGACAAAAACGTTGTCCAGACTGTGATCACAAATTGTGGAGGTATGTGAACACAGATCTATAAATGCACCACAGCCGGCAGTCAAAGATCTTTAAAGATAAAAATGTTACAGAAGGATTCGTATCAATACATGCGAGACTCTCTGCTTTCATTGACTGTAAGTGTCAAGTGTAGACTTTCAAAAGGCAGCCTTGATTTTTGTCCTGAATGTGGGCATACAATAATGAAGTATTACTAATTATTATTCCTCAACCAGACATTAATGTATACTGGTGGTGAGGGCATAAAAGCAAATGGTTTCCATTGAGTTTTATAGGTTATTATTATTTTATTTTATTTAATCATGTATTTTTGTTTGATTTGTGAAAATAGTATTTTCATCGTTTTCTCGTTTTTTTTTTTCAGTCATTATTTTGCTTTGCAAACCGTAAATGGAATGTTCAAGGGGAAATTTGCACAGGAAAAGTGGACAGACATAAGAGCCACTTGAGCCTTTTGTCTATTTCAAGGCGACTTCATCATGACCATGAGCATTATTCCTTGTTCTATGAAAAGAAAAGGCTGAAAAAGATTTATTTCCGAAAGGCCTAAACATATTAATATTATAACCCAGGTCCCCTATTGTTGTGAAAAATGATCAGCATTCAAATCAGTTTGTTTGTATTCGTTCAAAAATATGTTAATCAACTCCCTGGTTTTTATTAGAGCTCGTCCCATACGTCACACGGCCTTCGTTGTAATCCCACGCCGGTAACTCTTCCGTTTCTATTGGTGACTCTCTCTCTTTTGTATGTTCAGCCATGAACAGACAAAGGACTTCCTTCCTTCGTGCCATCTCCTTCACTCTTCATTTAATCTCAAATCCACTTCACAAACCATATTTCTTCTTCCTGACACTATAGCAAATGTCAGAGTACTTCACACTCTCTATATGGTTATAACAACAATGACAACCATTTAGTTAGATGACAAGGTTGCTTTATAAAAGAATGTGTCAAAATAGAAAAAAAAAATGTATTTCCACATTTTTGATACCTCACAAATATGGTATTTACGGTACGGTAATCAGCTACAAGATATTTGTACTGTTAGATTGTAGTAGGAAGCTGATGGCTTTAATGTGTTTGTAAAATTAGAATGTTTAATTGATGCGCGATTTATTTTTAGTGACAAGGACACACTGTTCCCAGAATGAAAAAAAAAGGAGTATTAATAATGCCATTCTGTACATGGCGATGTGTAAATGATGGGTCTGAATGACCCAATCACCAGTCACAGCCATAATATAGACTATGTTCACTCATAACCAGGCTATAGCACTGCAGCTAAGGAAAAACAATTAGAGAATAGTCCCCTGTGGGTTTAATGCAAGCGGAGAGCGATAGGTTTTGTAATAGATTTTTGTCCGTGTAAAATGAGAGCCTGACCTCAAGGTCCGAGACACTCAAAGACATCAGAGGGGTGGTACAGCACACTCCCACTGGGGCTAAAGGATATTCATCCAGGACATCATTCTCGCGCCTGGTGTGAGTCATACTATCAGCCATGACAGCTACTCCTCACGGTAGTTATCACCAGAGAGCCTCAGAGGGTGTTCAAAGTGGAGATTGCATCTATGCAATCAAGTTCTTTTTTTAAATGCCATGAGACCCTGGCAGTTGACACGGGCTCTCTCCGACTCTGCGTAGCAGTTAACTTGGTGCTGTTAATCATGTGATCTTCATGGATGAATGGGAGGCAGCTTTTTCACGATTGTAGATCTTGTTTAGAAATCCAAAATGTGTTTCTTTTCATTTAAGTAATTATGTAATGACTTTTGTCTCTTGCAGACCTTTCTTCATCCATCTATCATGACTATTTCATTTAACATCTGAAGTGAGTCTGAACTGAGCTGACATCTTCTAAGGGAAGAGTGGTTAATGTGAACGACTTTCATATTATCATCAGCAGTTTGGCTCTATAATATTGTTCATTTTAATTTCCTGTTCTCACTTTTATACTGATCCTATTGTTCCCCTTAGGCAGTCATTAACATGGTGTATCTTAATGAACTATTATAAAGTCCCCTACTGCGTCAGAACTCCATCATTTTATACCTCGCTATCTAAAACAACTTTTTGTGTATGTTAATCAAGGTGAAGTCTGGTTTTGGTCAGGACAAATTCAAATCTGTAAATGTTGTTCTCTAAACTCTTGTGGTTCAGAATTTAGTAGTAAAGTAGTTATTTGTCCCTAGATTTTATATTTTTTATTGAAAATCGTTGAACCACTGATTTCAGAAGCATTACTGATTAGCATGTTGGCATAATAATTAGCTCGAGAAAAATCATATTTTTTTATTTGACTTTTGTCATTTTGAGTGAAACAGTATGTAAATATTGAAATACTGCTTTACACTAGTTCATGAATCACTTAGAGAACAAATGATCTTCACATTAGCATTCCAGAGATTTATATATTTCAAATGACGTTTATCATGTGCAGCTCATTTACTGAAGTTGCCCACATGCACGTTATGATTTGTGTCAGAGTTTTAATCCAGCATTTTTCCTCAAACCCAAAGCTGGAAAAATTCCAGTTCTTATGGTGAATTTTTGACTTAAGTTATTACTTGCCTAATTGAGTCCGGGTAAGCAAAGGCAGTCTGCTAAGAGCACCGTCATGATTCATATGTTGAGCTTGTTTTAGTCCTGCTGAGCATTTGAACTTTTCGTGTAAAGTTTTGCACCGGATGTCTCAGATTCAGTGGTGGTCCAGCCATGTTCATAAGTGTTTTATATAAATTTTGTATACAACATCCCAGAGGAGTACAGTGATTATGTTAGCTCAAAGTAATATGGCCTTAAACTTAGACATCAGTTGGTAAACATGTTTGCTTTCTGCAGTCTGGATGTGTGCCTTTTTTCACATGTGCTTGTAGTGGGATAGTTAGGTTGAATTGACCAATCTCTGATTACATTACATTACATTTCGTTTAGCTGACGCTTTTATCCAAAGCAACTTACAATAAGTGCATTTCAACCATGATGGTACAAAACCCAGAACAACAGGAATCAAGAAAATACAATTTCTTCAAGAAAGCCAAACTACAAAGTGCTATCAGTAAGTGCCATTTTAAGTGCTACTAAAGTTCTAGTGTTCAAGGTAAAGTAGGAAGAGGTGTGTTTTTAGTTTGCGGCGGAAGATGTACAGAGTTTCTGCTGTCCTGATGTCGGTGGGGAACTCATTCCACCATTTAGGAGCCAGGACAGCAAACAGTCGTGATTTTGTTGAGTGTTTAGCTCAGTGAGGGAGCAACAAGCCGATTGGTAGAAGCAGAGCGGAAGGAGCGGGCTGGGATGTAAGGTTGGACCATGTCCTGGATGTACACTGGACCCGATCTGTTCACAGCACGGTACGCAAGTACCAATGTTTTGAAACATTGTCCTGTGTAATTAGCGCTTTACATATGTGCTAGATTTGAATCAGGATGGATCTCTACTTCAATACATATTTACTTTACTTAATTTGCTTTATCTGCACTAAAAGATCCAAAAGGGATATACAACAGTCAGTATAGGATGTTCTGGAGGCTGCTGCTCATCCCCAAGAACCCTCCAATTTAACGTAGTTTTACACTTACCATAAGTTGATATAAGAAAGAGCACATTTTTATTCAGAAATTGTATATATTATTTATTAAGCCTCTGCTTTGAAGTAGTAATGTGAATGTGAAATGTCAGGATTGTTAAGTATTTATAGAATACGTAGTGATAGGGCAGTTTCTCCGCAGCATTTTGGGGGTTTATCATGTGAAGTCCACTCAGGGAACTTTGAGCCCATCTGGATCACCAGCTCATACAATCACTTTATGCTCCAGGACCCTCTAATTTACAAATTGAATGCTTTGTTTAATCCCCCCCTTTATCCCGATGTGATCCAACCATTTATAATCCAAATGCAACAGAGATATCTGTGTAATTTAGGTTTTCATGGTCTCTGTCTCCCCTGCTGAAGCAGCACTTGTGTGGTGGACCCTGGTCGATCAGCCACAAAGAAAAGTGTTATGTCAGTCGTCCCATTAAACAACCTGAAGTATTGACAAAAGTGCTCACATATTCTCCCTTTAAAAGCCTACATTGCTATATACTATAACATTGTTAGTAAAGCAAAGGCTGCTTTATATATAGTTTTTAATTGTAGATGGATGGATGGATATGTAGATAGATGGGCAGATAGATGGAGTTGATTAAAATTGTTTTTAGTATTTTTGTACTTTTTATACACCAGTTCAAAGTTACCAGTTCAAGCAGACCTGGTTGAAACAGGGCAGGAAACTTGATGCTGCAAAATACTGCAAACCTGCACTCACCTGAATAAAAGAAAAGCATAACACATCATCAAGCAGAAACCAGCAGTCTGAGCACAATAGCATGGCCTTTGAGTATTTTATGTTTTACGTATGTTTGCAGATGTAGAACAGTAGTCGTAATAGAACAGTAAAAAAAAAAATATGTGAATATATACAGTATGTGTTTGTTTGGCTAGTTCATTGTGGAAAGTTTTTTTTTTTTTTAATCTAAGTTCTGAAACCCATCCAATGAATAAGAATGACAGTTCCTGCTGTTAGTAATAAGTAAAGTTCACACCCCGTAGAGTGGCAGTACTTGGAGGTGTCCTAGTTAAGATAAAAGCCTGTTTTAAGGTTTAGATTTCAGATTCACAAAACTGGGAATTTTCTCTCTTTTTTTATTCAGTGCCAGTAGACATTTACAAAGGAACTTTTAGTGCTTCTGTAAAATTCAGAAACACTAGCTGCATTTCTCATACCAAGTATACAAGTTTAGATTCCCATTTACATCCAAACAGTTTAATATTTCCGATCACAGAGTTAAGTTTGCATTTCATGCAATACAACAAACTCAGTGTCACACATCTCGAGTCTTCTTGGCATTAAAAAAAAAAAAAAAAAAAAAAGCTTTGCATTAATTTTTTTAGGTTTGCTAATTCACCGCACCAATCAACTGTAAAATACAGTTCAGTTAAATGCCAGTAGATCCTCTGTGCTTTGCTTTCTTTTTCCTTTTTTTCTTTCTTTTAAGAACATCGCCAACTGATGCATTTTATCAAGTTAATGAAGCTGTCAGTCTGGGTTGTGCACGCAGAAGAAGAAGCCTGATACGACTGTCTGTCCTGCCCCATTTTTCCTGAACACTTCGATATTAGGTAGATAAATGTTACAAAAAGTGCAGTAAGGTACATATTAGAGAAATAAGACGTTATTACTAAAAGTGCTTTCAGTAATCGTAACTGAGATGATGAGCTCTCTGTGCAACCACAAAATCTCCTGCTTCCTTTTTTATGATCTCTGTTTTGGGCATTGTGCCATTGTCACAGTTTATCCTTAATAGCAGCCAACCAAATACATTCATATCTTTTTATTTCTTTTAAAATTCAAAGGTATCGCCTTTAAAATGTGCTAAAAGTCCAGGAGCTCCCTTTCATCTAGGGTCTTCCACATAATTATTAAGAAAGCTGTGATACTGGGCTGCATTTGGAGGCCTGCATCTCATCTGGGATTTTATATTATACTTATATGGTCTGGGTAAATCCTGTTCCTCACCAAGCTAACTGAGGCGTTCTGAGCCAGGCACCAAAAAATATATCTGGCTGCCAAACCTGTTCAGATTATTTGCTTTTTTTTTTTTTGGAGGGGGTGGGGGGGGCATAGCCCTAATTTGTTAACAAAAAAGCTTACCAGCTTACTAAAGCTCATCCTTGTTGACCAAGTCACAGCAGACTGAGCACTGCCAGAAGTGCAAACCAAAACCGTCTGCCTGTGATCAAATTTTACTGAACGCATCACTCCATTTTGGAAAACAACACTGTGGGTGTTGTGATTCTTAAAATATCTGTCAAATCCTGTCATGTTGTAACTTTTAAGAAATCCACTTCGGAGCAGTTCGATGTGAAACAAGTCTGACTTTACTAGATTTTTATTTTTATTTTTTTTTTTTTTTTATCACATTGAAATAATCACCGGAGACACCATGAAGCATAGACATAAGGTTCATGGACTAAGATTGCCAGGCATCTGTAAGAGTGTCATCACAGTAGTGTTCTCAATTAAAAGCTGCATGTTCTAATCTTGTCTGATGCAACCTTGACGTAGCTGTCCTGACATGTACACTCGAGCGGGAAATCACTCACGGATAGATGTCCATAGACGGTCGACTCCATGGGCCACGCCCCAGATGACTATCAGTGCTGGAAGACAACATACATACACAGTGAATAAGAAGACTACCAAACAACTTTACAGCAGCCATAAGCAGCAAATGTAAAGTGCTGTCGTTTTATGTTGTAGAAAGGTAACAGTATGCACCATTTAAATGACTTTTGCATAGTTTTGATTTTATACAATTGCAGAGACGGATTTAACTGGCAGCAATATCATCCACAACATTGCTAGTGAGTGAAAAATATGTACATAAACCTTTTATTTGAACATTAAAAATGTATATCACACCTTCACTCAATTCAACCAGATAAATACCACCATTTTGATTTAAAATTACCCCTTGACAACTTGATTCACATGCAGTACAATGTCTTGCCAGTGCAACATCAGGTATTTTAAAATGCCTTGTTGTTTACTGGTTCAATTACACCGTTCAAATGAGCACATAAAAGCCAGAGATACATAAAAAGCAGTTGGAATTTACGGCATTAGATAAATCTGTCGCGCAGTTTCTTTATGCATCTTTTGAAAGCAGTTAAGCTATCACTGAGGAAAGCCATTTTCTCCCACTATCAGAAACATGCACTGAATGTGCAGCTCAAACAAGCTCACTGATAAATTGAGTTGAGAACAGTGACAGAGATAAACTGAATTGTAAAGCAGCTGTGATGCATTGATAGAGTGCTCTGACGGCAGCGGTCCTTTCACAAACATCTCCAGTGGGACACTTTTTAAAAGATAAAAACATCTGATTGGATCCATCAGTGTGGCTTAAACACATACTCCATCCCCCCGTAAGTCTCCCCAGCAAGTCTTGCATTTGAATGAAGTATTTGTGCGCTTTCAAAATGTGTTGACATGTCAGTTTCATCTCTGTAGTGCACAGTATGCATGTAGAATACAGTGCCAAGTCAGCTGAACTCCCCTGCTCAGTGAAACTAGGCGACTGTGTGGGCATTTTCCCATGCGGCTATCTCACTGTTACTTTTTTTCAGATTTACTTGTCAAATCTTAGCACTTGTGTGATTTGGAAAAAATACAGGGCCTATATTACAGGAACCTATTGTATAAGACAGTGGTTCTCAACTGATTTACCTCAGGAACAATATTTTTTCTTAGCCGTTAGGTCAAAGCCCAAATTTCTGAGCCACTCCAATTTATTTTACAAAAGCTAGCGCAGTAATGCCATCATGCATGGTTAAAAACATGAAATAAACAAACAAAAAAAGAGCATCAAAAGTGCAAGTATGATTAAGATCCCAATGAAATAAAAAGACACACTTACCTTGAACTAGAATCTAAAGTGTAAGAAATCCTGAAATACATTAGAAAGACTTGAATGAAATAAGAAGGCAGACTGAGTAACCGTTTTTACAAATTCTTAAATAAAAGTTCAGCAGCAGCTATTCTGTAGGCTCCAAGATAAAAATAACATTTGTGTTTTTTTCCTCAACTTATTCACACACAACTCACGTCCCACTTAAATTGGCCCCACGAGTCCCACTTTTGGGTTGTGACCCACTAGTTGAGAACCTCTAGTATAGGAAAAGATTACACACCAAATCATTTCTCCGTCTGCTGACAATGGTCTGAAATCTGTGATGCTTGAAAAAGGCTTGCCATTGAAACTCTGTCCTTCCTTTTCTGCTTCTTTTTGTTTTTTCTTCATTGTCAGAGATGGCTAAAGAGCCCTACATATGGTGTTTACTTTCTTAATTCACGAGTACAAGCCACTTACTTACAGCTATCTGGACAGGCACACAGTAACTGGGCAACAAGATTATAGGCACCAGAAGAGCAAAGACCTTTGGTAGCTTTTCCTTTTACTTTACTATCACAAGGACCTTAGAGTGCTTTTAGCAACAAACATTGCAGTTGGATCACATTATTCAAAAAAGATTGCTCAAATGGTCCTGAGAAACTCTGGAAACAATTTTATCATATAAATTCTTTTCTCTGCATAAAAGACTCTGAAAGTACCTCCAACGCACAGTTAATATTGACCTCTGCAAAAGAAGCATATATTACATGGACTTGAGGGAGCTCAGCTCCCAACCTTGATGTGATAAGAGACAAATCCGTTTTAGTTTTGTTTTCTCCCCTTAGTGCCTCGTATAGGTTTTTGCAGGAGCAGTGATGTCACTGTACACTAAAATATTTCCCCCAAGGCCTCCCAGTAAGGAAACAATAGCTTTTTTTACACATGCATTTGACAAAGCTTGCTTGCAGCACACTTGAAGAAATGTGCACAACACAGGGAAACAAACTAATGAGAGGAGATTTGTGGAGGGGGGAGCAGGAAAGAAAGAAGAGACGGATTCTTCTCTGCTGCACCCGGCTCCCTTTTTCTGTCTTGTTATTATTGTCTGCTGCGTCATTAGCCATGGTTGCTTCATCACACAGCCTTGAAATCCCTCAGCCCTCGCCAGATGACCAAAACCTCCTTTAAACATGGCTTATATTGCTTTACTATTAATAACAAGGTCTCGCTGGATCTAGCCCTCTTTTCCCTTGTGCGTGGCATTGCTGTGGTCTCTTGTTTCACAGCTGCAAGCTAGTAAACATTTATGCCTTGACATGCTCACATTGTGTTTTTTCCTGAGCTTCTCTACTCTGATTGGAAACCACTGTCTTTGGTCGCTCTAAAGTTCCTTTTCTGTTGAACTGTGCTAACAAATGCAGCGCCTGTGACTGCGGATTACAGTTGAAACACAAGTGGGCAATAAGTACAAAAGCTTGAAGGAACCGAGCTTGTGAGGGATACTTTACCTTACAAAGTGCTTTGAACAGCGCGGCCGAGCTGAGATGTATCTGAAACTCATCATTAGGCCAACTGATGGCTCATTGCAAGGAGAATGTGCCCAGGAGGGAAGGGACAGAGATCAAATGAGCAGCTAGTCTCCCAAGTCGTGTCTGATTAGTTGCTCTGTCCAGACACCCCACACTGAGGGGCACTCTGGGTCTGGCTCCCATGTCCATTTCAGCACCAAGAATGATGCAAGGCAAAGACATACAGTTTTTCTGGGACCCGGGGGGCATCATTTCCTCTGCTCTTATCATATGCCCCGCTTCACAAGCCAGGTTATCTCACTAGCTGATCGGATAAGAAGTGTGTTTGGACACCTGGTCCAGTGGGTTGCCAACAATAAGGTTGGACCCGTTCCGGTCCTTTTAAAACGTTCCACAGATGTTGGTATTAAAGTCAGGGTAGAGACAAGACAACTGGCGACTGGTATACAACATTAAAAAGTTAATTTAAACATTAAATACCCGGTGTTTTATGTCAATTTGATACAATATGGTGGCTCATGCTGTCTGGTGGATTCTTCAGTTGGGCGGGAGCAAACTATCGCTCACAGCTTCAGTTTTCGTCACTGTGACTATAGTCTGGTTACACTGTTCGTATCAGCATTGGCTCTGCCACTCTGAAAGGTGGACCAATTAGCGAGCAGTGTCTGTGGTTAAGCGCGTTTGTCCTGCCCTTCCTTCATCGTGGTTGGACGACTGGTGACAGTGACGAGTGCAGAAGAAACGCTCAGCACCTCGTCACACTTCTGCTGTTCGTTGAAAACTATTTAAAAAAAAACAACACTTTGTACTTACACAAGTGGGCAATAAGACCAAACACTTTGTACTTAGGCGAAAAACGCTGCCTTTGGTGCATGCTGATTGGTTCAAATTAACTCGAGATTTACACCCAGTTGGACCTGCGAATAATTCCCTATAGAGCACGGCCAGACCCATATATTCATGCAGTCTCAAGATCCAATAAATTGGTTTCCATTGTAAGAATCCAGCCTGGCATCACGCTGTAAGGTTTTGACATCCGTCAGTCCACTAAAGGATACCATGTCAGTGTCACGTTTTGCCTCACCGAGGCTTGAAAAACACGGTCGAGGAAGGAAGTACAAAGAGTGATAAAGTAGAGAGGTCGGTCTTCAATGCCAGAACTTTGACCCAGAAGACCAACGTTTGAGTCCATGAAAAAGCAATGTGGACTATTTTTGAGTGAGTTACTTACATAACATAATGTATTTACCTTACATAATGTAAGTAAAGTTACTTTTGTGATGTATGTAATGTCACTTACCTGAAATGACTTATTTTAATCCAAACCATGATCTCTTTCTCACCCTCACCAAATGGTTGTTGATGGTTAAATCAAAGGCTCTGTACCTTTCACTTGTAGGCGAGGCAAAATGTCATCATGACACGGTTGCAGAGTCATGACCTAGCAAAAGGATCGCATGGCTGGGAGGTTCTGAGAGCTTGTAACATCCATCCATCCATTATCTAAACCTGCTTTTTCCTGAACAGGGTCACAGGGGGACTGGAGCACTTTGGGCGAAGGCAGGGTCCACCCTGGACAGATTGCCAGTCCATCACAGGGCCGACACATAGAGACAGACGGAAACAAAGACCATTCACGCCGAAGGGCAATTTCTAGAACCACCAATTAACCTGAGACGCATGTCTTTGGATGGTGGGAGGAAGCCGGAGTACCCGGAGAGAACCCACGCAGGCACAGGGAGAACATGCAAACTCCGCACAGAAAGGCCCGGTTTGGAACCCGGAACCTTTTCACTGTGAGGCGACCAAGCTAACCACTGCACCACCGTGCTGCCCCCAGCTTGTAACATCACTGTGAATAACAGAAGTGGAAAAAAAGATTAAGCCTCCCAAAAAGTATATTCATTTTTCAACACTGTTCTTTTATCCAATTTTTGGTGAATTATTTGACAATTTCACATCTTCGAGAGCCAAAACAAGGTTTCATGTCATTACACAGACTTTTCCTCGTTAAGTGCTCTGACGCAAGACTGCATCCCTGACATCTCCATATGCACAACAAGCGAGATGAGAGGTTGTTTTTCCCCTCCATCTCTCTCTCTCTCGCTCTCTTTTTGAAGAGGGTCAGATATTTCGAGCCTCTTTACTGTTCAACACCACACCAGGGAAACGCGGAACCAATATGCTGCTCCGGAAAATGAACTGTTATCACTTTTAGGAGGCACTTTTATGTCAACAGAGCTGGTGTCAACATTCCCACAGGGACATCATTTTATATTATAATTATCTCTGTTAATATTATTTTCATGAGCAATAATTCTTAATTCAAATGGCTTGAGGGAGATTTATCTCGCACTCGAGAGTGTGTGTGTGTGTGTGTGTGTGTGTCGGTTTGACTGCCTGTGAGTGTGTGTTTGGGGGTTTGCGTGTTGACGTAGCACAGATTCATTTATAGCACTTCGACAAATAATTGGCTTCTGCTGTTAGGGCATGATTTTCCTGCTAATAGACACATTTTATATAATTTCCTGCCCGACTTTGCCATTTGACCTTTTGTTTACGTCGAGGTAATGTTAAGATTGGATTCCCTTTCCTCCGCTCTATCGTGCTGTTTGTTTGCATAGCAGGATACGTTTACCGACCATTAATGTTACTCTTACGGCACCTTTATCGTATCAAACCCACAGTCCCTGTGAGATTGAATTTCAATGAAAATCTCAGTGATAATGAGGTAAACAGGTACATTTTGATAAAAAAATTACTAAAAGGTTCACTGTACTCACTTTGCTCTTAAATGTGTCTGTGTTTTGACTGCCTTTCACTTCCTGCCATAGATGCTAATTAGCACCTGGCTTGAGACTCATCAGGTCAACATTTGTGAAGTGGAACGCTCTTATCTCCTATTTAGACACTTGGTGTCCAACTAATGTCGTGTTTTGGTGCTTTTCCACTCGGCTCTAACTAAAAGGATGAAAATGTTGTAAATGCATCACAGCTACACTAGAAATATTTATTTTAAATTTGTACATGTTGTTTGAAATATGATAAATCAACATGACTGACTGGAGGCAATAGAGACATCAATAATTGAAGCAACTTTTGTTTACAGTGCAAAATCACCATGGAGCATGGTCCCAATATACTTTACAATTAACGTGAATAGAATCACAGACACACAAATTAAAATATCGGTGTTAAGGAAATACACTGTACAATTACAGTGGATAGAATACAAGAAAGTCACATTAAAATATAAATAAAATATCAGTGTTAAGGATAGTAGCAACAACTTAAAACAAATGCATGGAGAGCAGAACTAAACATGACTAAGGAGATGGTTCAGTGTCCTCTTGACCAGTAATAATTATACGCTTTATCAAAAGGGAAAGTTTAAAGCCTAATCTTGAGGTAGAGATGGTGCCTGCTTCCCAAACCCAAACTGGGAGCTGGTTTCACTGGAGCGGTGCGACAAAGCTAAAAGCTCTGCCTCCCATTCTACTGTCTGATATCTGGAAAATAGCTTACAATGCAACAATCCAACAGTTTCTCGGTGCTTAATTAATGGCACGTCATCATGGCCCCTAAGTGTTATATTTAAAAAAAGATATTTACAGTTTGAATACAATAAAGGTATCACTACTGCAAAATCCTGTCTGTACTGTAGACACATGAAGACAAAAAGATGAAGAGGCGGAACATAAGATTAGTCATGTGGAGTAAATGAGAAAAACAGAAGCATTTAATATTAAATCCCAATTTTTGTTCTTTATTACTTAGCTCAGTTGAGGAGACAAAGTCACCCTGGAAATGAGCATTAGGAGTAAATAATATGTGCCAGTGTCTGCTTCCACAATTTAACTCAAGCATGTCTTATTAAAAATGGAAAAAGGGCCCTTGCCACATTAAGGATTAGAAATTCGTATTTAAGCATGAAATTAGCCCAATGCTGTACGCTGTACAGACAGATAAGTATTTCAACCCAGCTCAAGTACGTATTCTGTGGATTCGCATGAAACATCTGAGCGTTTGTTTCAGATGTGTACATTAATCTCCTTGTGTTAACTATTCATCATGTAGATGGCTGAATCAAAATAAACTTCCTGAAATACCTTTCCTTACGGACACCCGTTCTGACATTAACTGTGGAATCCACAGTTTTTGTAGGTGAAATCCATCATTCAGTAGGAGCTTGTTTTAACCTTTTGAAGTTGTCCTGCACAGTAACCCTATCTGGATTTCTGCTTTCAACCAATTTCTGTCAGAGGACTGTCCCAGTGATGAATATTCTTGCAGTCTGAAGGCAGAAAATGCTTTATCATAATAAACTCACCCATAAAATGTATGAAGAAAACAAAAGCTTTTTGTCTATTTTAGCATTCTGCCAAATTCAGCATTCTGTTGTGTGTGCTCAGGACCTGCTTTATGATTTATGCGTTGACTAACACTACCCATATATCCATCAACCAGCAGATGCAGAAGGTGGCTCCAGTAATCTGGAGGATAAGGAACAAAATAAGGGGGGGTGGGGGAGAGAAAAACTGTGAAGCTGCAAACATATGCAAACTCACTATGTCCACAGTGGCCTTCATGTTTTTTAAGACCATCTGTTTTCCAACTTGTGTGCCCTTGTGAGTCAAAACCCATCTGTGATATAAAGCAGAGAATGTCGACAAATGTTGTCGGACATAGGTTTGGTGGATAAAACGACATCACTAGTTAGATAATAAAGGAAATTATAAAAAAATTTAACACGTTTTTAACCAGTCAACAGCTATGTTGTTTGGGGATTTTTAACAGATCACGCATATCATAAATAGCACGGCAGCATTTTTTTGCAACCAGCGTGTACCAATAACTCGTTGAAATGTGCAAGAATTGCCCGAGGGAGTGCGGTAAGAAAATGTTACACACACACACACACACACACACACACACACACACACACACACACACACACACACACACACACACACACACACACACACACACACACACACACACACACACACACACACACACACTTCATGTGTCAGCTGCACACGATTGTTGGAGTTGCTGATGAGCTGCGACAAGCTCCACTCAGCAATTACTATATGTTGTACAGCAGCATTTCAATGTAAGTAAGTAAGTAAGACAGAGGAAAGATTTACTCACTCCGCCCCCACCACCCCCTCCCACCACCACCACACACACACACACACACACACACACGCACACGCACACACGCACACACACACACACACACACACACACACACACACACACACACACACACACACACCCTTACATCCATAACTCCTCACATATGCAGGCACTTAATTACAGGCTGCCACACAGTCTGCATTTCATGCTCATAAGTTGGATGGACTATGACACAATACATTATCAGTGTTAAGTGCAGTCATTCTCATTTGTTGGAATTATGTAATTTGCATATCAAGCAAACACGCACGTGCAGTAACGAGGACAAAGTGGCTCGGGGTGACGCGAGGCAGCAGGAGCCTGGAGGTCAGATGGGCTAAACAGTGATTCAGACAGTAGAATGAGGAGCTCGGGGAGTACAGGAAAGTCTGGGAAATGTAATGAATGCAGCTAAATAATTCAGAGGCACGTGTAATTAAATTAGATACTATAAGCTTGTTCTGAAGAATTATTGTGCAATGCAGGTTTATATGTAGGTGCCTGCTGACTGTGGTCACATTGAAAGCAACATTTACGGCATCGTACAGCCTGCCAGGTGTGTGACAGAAGCAGTCAAATGAAGACACTGAGTTATTTAATGCACATTGATCAAAGAGATTAAGGACAAGTGCCCACAATGGGTGTTCTTCCCTCCGTGCTGCATCTCATTACCTGCCCAAGTCCTTAATGGTAGTCTTTTATTATGTGGTTGAAGTCACGGTATTACATAATGTGCCACTAATTGCTGAAGTTACACAATCCTCTCTTGTGCTCCTGCCTTTAAAGCACACAATCGTTTAATGTTTTATTCAGGTTTAGCTTCGAAACTGCAGATTGATTGTGTGCGTGTAGTTTAAAAAAAATTAAAAAAAAAAGTTGCTCTAATATTAAAGAGAAATAGTAAAAATTCTTCCACACATAACCATAGTTGATTAGGATTTTTTTTTATTTTTTAGATGTGCCATTGTTAGCACCTATCGTACTCCTGAAAGGGTCACACAACAATTTTGTAGGAGCTTTGCTTAAGGGCACCACAGTGGGAAGTGCTGAGGTAGATGAGATGCCATGCATTTTTCTCAATCTTTCCATCTTTTTAAAAACGTTTTTTCATCTTTTCTATTCTATAAAGTGTGCTTAAACATAGCCCAAGCGATGTCGCACTGCTAAATACAGTAGCTGTATAATAATCCATATACTATACATCATCAGTCTCCAACAAGTCTGACCCGCTTCGAACTCATCACCTCATCACTGTCAGCACATTGACAACCTGTCTCCCTCTGAATGACAGCCATAATAACCATCTCTGGATGGCCTTGTCTCAGATGGCTTTAGATAACACGCTTGCATAACACTTAACTGCCTGAATTTATACCCCGGCTGTGCCTGACCCTCACCCTGCTACCTCCAGGCTGCAGCTGAATGCAGCTGGTCTCTTCTTGATGGTGGCACAGTTTTCATGGAGCCCATCTCTAATCCCTGTATGTAATCTGGCAGCTCCAGCAGCAGCCAATCACAACCTGTTTGTACTCTGTAATGTTGGAATCAAAATGCCTGACAGCAGAGCGGGAGCATGTGATGATGATAACGGGCCAGAAAAAATATCTCCTCCGACGGTGCCGTCCTCTTTTACCTCTTGTGTGCTCAGACAATGTTACTGATTGAAAATCGTCACATGGAAAAACACTCCCTTCTGATTAGCAAGCATTCACTGAAGCTAACATTTTCATTTGAACACATGTTTTAACATCCTACTGACAAATCCTCTGAGTGACAGCGCCATCACAGATTTCTGTTATATTTTAATAGGTAACGAAGAAGTAAGATTACCGCAGCACTGCCACGACTTTTTGCAAGTTTCTCTATCATAAGTGTTCCAAAGTCACACTGAATATGTCAAAGCCTTCCACAAGTTTTGAAACCAATGTTCCTGTATTGCTAACCTGACTTTTTCTGCCAGATCAGCATCTCTTTAAATTAGCGTGGCACTGCACGATGAGCATGTCTGAGCATCAAAGGTACTGTATGTGTTTGCATCATCAGTTAGCTACCAGCCTGAATTAGCCATGCTTCCCCGCTGAGAGCGGTGACAGACAGAGGGAGGAGAGGAGCCTGTCATTTGAAGCATGAAATCCCTTTAACCAAGTCTTCTGTCACTCAGCAGCCAGTAGGGGAGCGCAGCATGCAGAGCTGTAAACTCACAGGTTAAGAGGCAGGACCACCGGTGCTGCACGCTGGATCTGCTTACTGAATGAAGATGAGCATTGTACAGCACATCCACAGATGTAACCGTCACTTGCGGACCACCTCAGCCAGCAGGCGTGCCGCCGTATCGACACCTCAGCACTTCCCCCTTGTTACACTTGGCAGCTCTAAGTGCCGCAGACTAATAAAGTTAATACACGGTGCACTTTTATCCCGCGGCATCATATTTCCTTTGCTTTATTACACTTTTTTCTGTGCAACACTTTGCATTACTTTCTTATGTATTGTCCCTTGTATGTCATGCTTTGTGCTCCATAAAAATAGTGACAGCAAATTTCATCTCCTGCCTCACCGGGGCATGGTGTATTATAGTTGTACCTTCGCATCCTCTTATCTCGATTGCTGCATAGTTCCCAGCTTACTAGTGCTGTTGTCTCCCTGTTTGTTACAGTCGAGCTCAAAGGCTCAGAGATAAGTTGTTGTTCCTCTGAACTTATTGGAACTGAAAACCCCTGTGCTTTTCCACCGAATACCATTCATCTTTGTATTATGAATATTTGTATGTTTTCTTTGCTTGTGTTTTATGATACCATCTGTGGCCATTAAGGAAGGTCTTAAACACGTTTTATTTCTATATATGTAATGTATGTATATCATATTTTTTACACAATAAGCCCATTGTGCTGCATCGTTGGGTTTTGACAAGACCTTGCGATGTACAAACTATTCAGTACCGTAGATGAAAGTAGAAACATTACGGACGAAAGCAAAACAGAAGCATTGTGATAACACTATTTCGGCACTATTTTACAAAAATAAAAATATCTTGATATCTAAAATGAAAAAAAAAAAACCTCCTATTTTGGACATACTGTATGGTCTGGATTTTGTATTAATTTTGCTTTTGCATGCAGCAGTTACACTAATTTCACAAGGAGGACAATGTCTCCCAATGCTTCAGCGCTGTTTCAAAGAGACACATTGTGAGATAATAATATTAGGCAAATTAACACGGAAATGAAGGAAAGTGCCAAAGCCGGTTCATGACAATGCTCTGATCATCTCTTTTGTTGCGGCTTGTTTAAGTCTTTAAATGAGGAATTGAATGGGACTAAATCTCATTAAGGCATTATTTCAGACCCACGCTTCTGTCCATTTTATAGAAGTGTGCGACTTATAGATTCAGATCACACAGAATGGCCATAAAATATGAATTAACACTACTTGAAAACTATTATCATCAACTGCTAAGACACCATGTGAAGAATGCTGTTGCTCAGCCCGATCTTTGAATGATGTTCAACTACACTGGGTCTTGCATATCTTTTTACATGCAGACAAGAATATCATGAATTACACACAGTTCATGTTTCATCTCGAACCAGTTTTTAAAAAATGCTCTAAAGGACTTGCAGTAGTGATTCTTCTCAGGCTGCTGCCTGATATTATGAAGCAGGATTCAGGTTAAATCTCTCACAGTTGGCTTGTAGTGTGTTAGCTGAATTTCCTCCAGTGGCTGCTGATGCAGCTGCAGCCTATAAATAGGCCCACCACCCCAGACAGGCGGAGGGAGGAGGGCTTTGGTTAACCCCTGAGACCCAGTCCTAATCTGACCCCAATAATAGGAGGCCTCATTAGAGAGGCAATTCGGTTGGCTGGCTTGGAGGGATACAGGACGACCTCTGTCTGGAGAGATGTCGGGATTATCACATCACAGGAGAAGCACAGGACCCTGTTTTAAGCACCTTCAAATTTACCCCCATTGTCAGTTAGCTGTCACGGACTCTTCCTCCACCTGCTGGCTATGCCCGCAGCCAATAACCACTATCTGCCTCCTCAATTCAGAAATAGGGAGGGTTAGCTATAACTATCTACCCCCTATGTCTGCCTTTTTCGTATCTCCAGATGGCCGATTGTGGGAGAGGTTCGGTGCCTCTGTGAGTTGTATGCATCGCATGGCCTGGATTCAACAAAGCAGTCGTAGCAAAGCTTTGCTTCCCCGACGGTGCTTTTCTGCAATCAAAGAATATTCATCTCTTTCTTGCCCTCCCTCTTGTACAGCCATTTTGGCACAGTTTGGTTCTCTTTTTCCCCTCCCACTCTCTCTCCCTTCTCACAGCTCTATCCCCCTCCATACACAGGTCCTTTATGCCTCAAGCAGGTCCTCTCGCGCGGGGATAGGGAGACAACCACTGATGTGCAGAATTTTTCAGATTTATTAAACGAGGGCTCTCAGGTCAGTCTTAATTAGCAGGTGAAATCATTAAGGAGTAATATATAAGGAGAGGGTGCTACCCAGAAGACTTGTCTGAGGCAGAAATCTCTCTGGTCTTTAGGGCTTCTGGACAACTCGAAATCTGACCCTGCATTATCCACCAGGTTTATCCTGGGGAGGATGGAAGCAGTTGTAATGCCTGTTGGACTAGATGGGCTGTGAAAGAGGAGACAATGGAAAAATGTCTCCAACTCAGTACTTCAGGGCCTGCAGATCATATTTGAATCAGTCTATGTAGTCATGTAATTTAAGTGAAGTGCGTCGTGTTTCAAATATTTTTCAATGCTTCTTCAGTGATCTCGTGTTTTTCCACTGCACTTCCCAGGAAATTGGATGTCTTTTTTTTTTTTTATCCTGGATTGTGATAATGCTGTTTGAATTTTAGGAGGTGGACTGCCTCTTCTTTTTTCAGCTCCGCTAGCTTAGGTTATTTCTGTTCACACTTACCACCCAATTCTATTTCTTCCTTTGGAAAAGGTTTCACCTGTGAATACAATTATCCACCTTGGCAGCTACCTAGCTGGCACTTGGTACAATGTTAGTGCCTGAAGTGTCATCTCGATTTAAGCTGTCATATTGGCAAAGTTAATATGAATTTAGTCAACCTTGCCTCCTGAACACATACAGGAGGTTGGTCTCACTGAAGGACTGTATCACCTTTCATCAAAGCAACACCCGCAATCAGACCTTTAATAATTAAATTCAAGTTGATATCCACTTACAGAAATACAGTACAAGTTGTGCATTTTAAGTACTGATTTCAGACGAAACAATGCTTCTGCTTTTATAAAAGTTCATTGGAGAATTGCAGATGTGCTATAATGTCTAAATATGTAACTGCCTGACTATAAAAAGATGTTATTTCAGCATTTTTGGCTTACTCATATTAAACCATGTTAACAAACCAACTCAATATTTTTTTTTTTATATGACTGGAGACTAAATTTAACAAAATGTCTCTGTATTTTTAAGTGTAATATCGAGCATGTTCTTTATTTATGTTACCAGGTGAGCAGTGTAAATATTACTGTTCGCTTCAAAATGCAAAATTGTTTACAACCCAGAATCGATGAAATTAGTCACCGCCATGTATAAAGCCACACAGCCAAGGGTTTATAGCCATTATTGCCTGCGGGCTGAGCATTTCAACGGCTGCTTTGGGTCACTTGTGATTGGCACAGTGTACACAAGCAAACACACGTGCATTCACATATGCAGCACATGACATTTCATCTTGGCAGTCCTCTTTCAAAAGATGCAGCTTCTGAAAGGATGTTTGTGTCTTTTTTCTTGAACATCCTGCTTTGATGTTGTCCTGATGTGTTCTGTATTAAATCATTAATACAGCTCTGAAAAAACTGTTACGGTAATCCCAAATGTGAAAGTTAAAATTGTATCACCTGCTTACATCTTCATGAAGCATATACCTAAAATAAAATTTAATTTGAAAGCTTTGATAAAGAGTTTCGGTTGCTCAAAACAAAACAAACAATCAAGGAAATAAAGAGGATCAGTAGAAATTGTTTGTCTTGCAACTTCAGTCAGACGACTGATAATGATGGGAAATTATTCTGAGACTGACAGGGACGTAATCAGATGTGTTTGAAGATTGTAAATAGATTTGAGGAGAATCCTTGTGTAGAATGGAAATATGTTTGATCTAGTCTTACAGGTTTAATCACTGCACACGCAATATAGTGTAAAACTAAGTAACTGGAAATGAAACATTCAAATTTCAGTGACAGTTTTTCTGCATAGCTCATCATTATAAATGCTTGTCTCATGCTGCACTAATGCTCTGTAATGGATATCATTTTGTGTCTCAGTGACATTTGATTAGAAATCCAGTAAAATGGGCTACCTCTTAGCTTTCAATATAGTTGTCACATGTATAATGGGACTCTGTGTGTCTCTTTTTAAGCTTTGTAAGAGCAGATTCAACATAAGGTGCCGTATGGCCATGTCAGACAGAAATGTTGATTCCCTGGTGATGTTTCTGAAAGGACCATTACTGTAACTACAGCGGCGGCATAAGTCTGGCTGGTTGGAAAGCACAATTTTCAAACACAGCTTTGCTTTTAGAGGCCGACCTTTTCACGTTGTAGCTCCCTGCTCTGCGGCTCAGAAGGAAGGCACATCATCGCTCGGTGACTACACACCTGGAATGATATTAAAGCCGAGCAGATGGCCAAAACACTCGTAGGTCGTTGACAAGGGTGCCACAACTTTTCTAAGCTAAAAGGTGTCACAAATTTTGTAAATCATATGCACAAGTGAAGCAATGCTTTAAATGAAAATGTGCATCTTGACCTTTAATATTTCAAATCGAAGAAAATAACCCAAATCCCCCAAATCTGGAGGACAAAGGTGACACAAAGGGGACTCGTAACCAATAAGAGATTAATGGTGCAGGTGACAAAGGTAATCTATTTCCGCACTCCTGCTTTTGGTTGAACAGAACCACTCGGCAAACTAAGCCTGAGACATCGTGCCTGTGAGACAAGACGTTATATGACATACCCTACATTCAACAACTGTTTTGCTCACATAAATACAATATAGCATTGTCTCTTCATGAGGCGGTGTGTACATTGTACATATATTCGGACTAATAATGAAATCGTCTGACATTGTTTACCTCGGTGAAGGGATTGGATTGGATCAGAACGATAGCATCTTCGCTGGCAAGCGGAAGAAGGATCCGCGGCCCACCAACAATTTCCTTCTTCAAAGCAGCATTAGTGGCTCCATTAAAATCCTGTCACCCCTTTCCCTTTATGGCTGTCTGTGCTTCTGAAGAGAGGAGAAATCACAGTCATTCAAATGCTAAGTGACTTTAACACTCCTGTGAATATTAGAAAGGAAAGAACTACTCCATCATCTACCGTGCCCAGGAAAAAAAAAAGAGATGAGACCAGTGTTTTGAATATCCTATGCCCCTACCTCTGCAGTATCTCGTCACAAGCTATTACCTCTGCGAAAAGCAGACTGCTTGACACATGCAGAACGCCGCACCGTGTCAGTCTTCATTAAGACTTAACCATGTGCATGAAGGCAGACCGGCAGCTGCCTAAGAGACTGTCTCTGTGATGGTATCATGTCAGCACGTTTTTGAAGCCCTTGCTTTGAGACATTATGAGGAATGAGCTTATGATTCAATGAGGTAATTGTAGGCAGGATTACCATCTACACTCCAGGCAATGGGACAACAGTTTATTCATAGGAGGAGCTCTGGGGACCAAAAGGAAGGTCCTGTCACATCCATCATTCGAGGAATCACCTCACTAACGCTCTCTCTTTTTGCTTCACAGGTCACAGATGGAGGGACCATCAAGCAGAAAATTTTCACCTACGATGCTATGTTTAATACAAATTACTCTCACATGGAGGACTACCGCAGACGCGAGGACCTTGTGTATCAGTCAACTGTCCGGTAAGCCTCAAATATCAATTTCATTTGATTCAAAACGAGACTACTTTCTTGTCAAACCTCCTCAGACAGGATATGCATTTGCAGCACTGGTAAATTTAAGCAATATTACACAGGAGGGTGTGTTTTAACATCATTAACTGGCAAGACAGTAATGCGTTCAGGACAGAGGCCATTGCGCCGAAGTCCGTAAGCATCTCTGGATTGCCAATAAAAAATGTTAAAGTACACCCTCTCGCATAATATTGCGAGTTTACAACAAGTTACAATATGTAATCAGATTAAATATGTAATCAAAATGTGTTCATGTTTTGGGGCAATTCACTCTCAAAATAGAAAACCTTTTGTTTGTGCGCTCTCCGTTTCCATGGCAATACATGGGGTATGACTCATAACTGGAAAACAATCAGTAGACTCTTATGTAAAGGACACATGCATTTTTAAGATAGTAGCACCGTGTCACCCGCAAATACAGATGATTTGATCCAAACCCAATAGGCTAGCAGTTCTCCAGAGCATTGTAGAGCACAAAAGTCAAAATTCACTGAAAAAGATAGATATATTTATTTCCAAAATTCACAACAACTAAATATTCTGCTTCAACGATTTTGGAGTAAATTATTATTTTTTTGTTCTCTAGTGATGAACATGTGCTTTCATGCTGATTTGACCACGTACCAAATTTACAGTTGACCAATCAGATTTCTTGGTCAGAACTAAAATATTCAACTCTGTGTAATCAAACCATCTCCTGA
This sequence comes from Brachyistius frenatus, assembly GCF_029030835.1. Classification (NCBI taxonomy): domain Eukaryota; kingdom Metazoa; phylum Chordata; class Actinopteri; family Embiotocidae; genus Brachyistius; species Brachyistius frenatus. The sequence goes on from NW_027210697.1 coordinate 1,106,733, forward strand.
TACTGTGATAGTAAATGCACCGAGATGAACTCCTGTTCACAACTACATTCCCAGACATCTGCTGTTGGTTAGACAAGGCCAAACTGGAGGGACCGGCCAAGGGGTCAATATATCATTACATGAGGACGGGAGGCAGCGGCAAACTCTAATCAGCAGCTCTGCTCGGGATAAGGAGTCTGATTTTTAAGACTTAACTAACATCTGGCCCGGCCGGCCTTTGTTCCATGCACAGTGGTGCATCTATCCCAGGTAACACTGCCCATCTCCTTATGGTCTTATGATCCACTGCCACCCTACGTATCCATTAACAGCTTTTACTGAGAGGAAGAAATGGAGAAACAGAGAGCAGTAGTAATCATCTGGCTGTGGTTGGCTTGATTACACGTTTAAATGTCCTGGGAACAGCTTTCTTTTTACCCCAGGCCACAACAATACAGCTGGCAGCTGTCTGCTCATCTCCTCATTTCTCACAGCCTCTACTCAGTCTCTTCTCCCACTGCAGATATCACAAACTGTGAATGTTCAGCAACACAAAGGAAGTGCTGGCCGCACATCGCACCTACAACTTCATTCCAAACCAGAATGCCTTTCGCTGTTGCATCCTTTTGTAATGATCCCACTTTTATCATTCCCTTTCATCTCATCTTCATCCTGCTCCTTCTTTTTTCATTCAGCTCATGTTCATTGCTACCTCATTGTATTTTTTTTTCTCCCTTTTCCTTTTGCGCTCTCTTTCTTTTCTCCTGTGTGGTGTGGCTGCCCAGCTGAGGATGATTTATCTGGACAATCCTACTATCCCTTTGGGACAGTAGGCATCATCACACTGGAATGGTGTACACACTTACATCACACAAACACGGGAACATGAATGCACACACAAACAGAAGACACGAGCCACCACACACACATGGACACCCACATAAACACATTCAGAGACCACATCACAACCATCAGGTGGATGCTATCTGCACCACAGAATACTTAGCCCGTGTCAGACAGCCAGGGAGAAATATGAACTCCTACCACAATTACATCATTCTTCCAGTCAAGAAAAATATTCCCCCGGTCACGGTCCCACTTTCACAAAGTATCACAGAAGCTCAACTCTACTTAGAAATGCAAAAAACAGAATTTTCACTCACTCTAATCTCCCATTTCCACCTGAGAATGGTAAATCTTCTGTACAAAGCCTCAGCAGTCTGACAAATCCAGTTGTACGACCAAAAATTAATGCCTCAATATTCTGTATCTTTTATAAACGTGGAGTATTTTTGCCAAAAACCTTTCCCTTCTGCAGATTCACTTTCTCACAAGCACTTTGTGTTTTATATTGCTATGATAATGTAACAGGAGTCTAGATGTTGTTGTTGTTGTTTTTTCCCCCTCATATGCCAGTTTCTAATTATTAGAGAGTTTCAGAAGTCACATTGATGTAAAGATCGCTCTGTCTTGTCTGGCTTTGACAGCTATTAGTCATAATCTTTCAGAGAATGGAAGCAGCTGTATTCAAGTGGCAATACGTAGATTAGTCCGTGTAAGATGAACGGCAGAGCTCACATCTAGCTGGTGACACTTGAAGTTTGAAGGCCCTCCAGTATTCAATCAGAAGTTGACAGCGCCAGTCTGCTTTTTTTTTTTTTTCTTTACAATATCCGTACACTTATAATGAATGTTTCACATCAAGGGCATGCTTAGGTTTAGTTTAACCTATGAAAGAGGCATTTATTAAAGCATATGGTTAAATGTTTGTGTGTGAGTGGGTTGATAAGGGCATTCACTGCATCTGATGTTGATGCTGAGCCTGTTTCTCATCTTGTCTCCGAACATGTCCATAACCCTTTTATAACTACTGTACAAAGAAAAAGCGTATGAGAAGGAAACCCTCACAAGTATATATTTTTTTATAACTAACTCTTAGAACTCTTATGTTATTTACAATTTGCACATTAGATATGTAATCATCTGTTCATGACACATTTTGACACTAAATGTATCAGTGAATGTTCTCTGCAATGTAATATCCCCTATTAAATACTATTCCAAATTCACTCTGAACTATTTGATTTTCAATCTAATAGGAAATAAAGCTATCTTTAGCTGTTCAAATATTCCAAAATCATGTTCCATCCCTACTTAAGACAAAGTGGCAACCCACCATGACATCACTCATTTATTTGAGAACTGCAGTTTTGAAAACAATCCTGTATTCTGCATTTACAGCAACAGTGAAACGGAGGAAGTTGATACTTATACTTTAAAGTAAGCAATTTAAATAATAGCGCTGTGCCGAAAAGTGATTTTGTAGTTAGTTGCACCAACAATAATGTCAAAAAAAAAAAGATTTTCGATTTATACCTCTGCCTTGTCCTAAAAAAGAAACTGATAATAGGGCTTTATAGCTCCCAGCTATATGAAGGGAAGATAAGGTCTCTGTGGGGTAGAAATAATTTAATCAAAACCTTGATATTGCCAAACATAATTTGTTTGCAGAGTATGTAACCTCATGGAATTGTATATCGAAAAATGAAAAACCTTAGTATTTAATGGATTTGACAGACTTTACAGCCCAACTAACAGCAGTGTTTCTAACAAGCCAGATATGTTTTTCTATTACCTAATATTATCATACTTATATTCAGATGTGCCAGTGGCATGTACTATACTCAAAGACTGAAGAACTGGGAAACAAATTACAATAAACTCAGGAAAAATATTTCCTAAAGTACCTATCAAAACATTGTTCAGAGTTATTAAAGCTTCATAAAACCTTTTTAATAACAGTGCAGCACATTGCTATCAGCAACCACTTTGACTGAATACAAACATTTTAAGATGAAAACACTAAGCTGGACTTCTTGGCAGCAAAAAGGTATTTACCAGTTTATGGATGTGATGAGCTACAATAATTCTTGCTATTTTATAGATTGCTTTTTATGCAGTTTCCGATAAATGCTTTCTAAATATGCACATATAAAGACTTAAGCCTCAACTTCATAAACATAATCATAGTATAAATATGGAACTATGTTTAATGCAAAGCGACAAAAAGTTGAAAGCTATTTACTGCAAACCGTAAACCAAGACATGACTTTACATGACATATTTTTTACAATTATTTATTAAGTAATATACTTTTGGAGGAACAGTCATTGTAATACAGAAGCAGATTCACTGTGACTGGTTATCAGTTGTTGTTGCTTTGTTGATCATTTATAAGAAAGAGATGAATAATTAGACTGACAAAATATGGTTGCAAATAGTTTTCAGAAATAGAAATGAAATCACTTTTTGAAGATATTTAAGGATCTTCTCCACAATGTTATTTTTGAAGTGTAAAAGAAAAGTATTTGAGAATGTATTGTAAGAATTGCACTGAACACGGTTTGAGAAGTCAAGTCTTAAAGTCTTAAATTGGTGATGAATAATGAGTCATGCATAACCGATTTAATGCACATTGAATGAGGCTTTAGAGCTACTGTAATCAGCGGAAAGTCTTTTTTTGTGTGTTTTTTTTTTGTTGGCCCCCGCTCTTCTCCCAGTAATACTTCCATCCTTTCTACCTTTTTGTCACTGTCCTCTCCGTTCTACGTTTGTGTAGATTGGAATACATGAATGCCGTAGCTTACTTAAGATAGCAAACAACAGAACCCCATGCAGCTTTGTGGATAAGAACGGAAAAATGAGCGACATCAGCACTTACTATAATGTAACCAGTGTGCACAAAGCCAATGACACTTCCTTTGGCAGTCAGAAAATCACGGCATTATCCTCATCATTTTGTTTCATGCTCGTTCCTTAAGGAAACATGGCTGATTACACACCTCACTTTGCATCCAGTCCTCTAGGCAATTTGTCTCTGTTTTTTGAGTGTATACTGACTTACAATTGCCAGTCCTGACCCATTCACCCGTAATGCTTCAGGCCAGAAAGAGTATCTGACAATGTGCTAGTTAATTTGATGCAGAGATTGACTGGATGAGTTATCAGACGCCGCTCTGTCAAGACTGCTCTTTTTCGCTTTCCATCTCGGCAGTTGCATTTGCTTGCATTTGTAGGCAGGAGGAGTTCTGCAGGAAGGCCTACATAACAGGAAAGAGCTTTCAGATGCAACTCCTAGGGGACAATCGATCTCTCTTTGCAGTGTGCTGTTTTTGCTGCTCCTCCATGGGGGCCCATTGCTATTGATCTCCGCTGTGTATGGGCTGTTTTTTTTGGTGTACATGGGAGGTTTTGTAGTGTGTTTAATATATTTTTTTGCTGGAAATTGTTTTTTTTGTTTTTTTTGTTTAATTTAATAACCTATTCATTTGGTTTCTTATTTACCATACCTAATTGGTGTTTTATCATGTTTGCTCACGAGGCTATTTATATGTGTGGGTGTATGTGTGTATCTTTTGTTTTATGGGTTATTTTTTTTATCCAACCATCAACCCAAGTTTGTGTCATTTCTAATCTATATTATTAAGGAGGTCCATAATTTCACTACAAAGTAGAAGACAAAATTATTCATAAATTGTCTAAAAAAATAAAAATGTGTTTATAGTAAAAAAAAAAAAACAAATCACGGAATGCATGGAGGAAAATACCAGCCAGAAGGATGAGTAGAAGTTGGAAACTCTATTTTCTGCTATTTTCTCACAAACTTAGACTGAATTCATGGTCTGACGTTCCAGGTCAGTGCTACAACACTAGTTACAAATGATGTTATTATGATTGTTCAAAGGAAGATAGAGAACTCAAGCATACGACACCGGAAGCCAGAGGTCTTATGGAAAAACTTTACTTCATGTGCCAGAAGCATACTAAACAGACAAACAAAAACACAGAGCCTGCAGGGTGTTCAGTCCAAAAAGCAAAGTCCCAAAACACAGATGACAACAGGCATGGAGTAAACATGAGGATCCAAAAACATGGAAACTGAAAAGACAAAGTGACTCTAAGAGAGGATAACACTGATAAACCAGGGAGAGGAGGACAACAAGGACAAATTAAACTAATCGGGGCAGTTGGACAATCACACACAGTGGAAAACACACAGGAAGGAAGTGAAGTAAACCAACACACAAAGGGTGAGTGACTACAGACTAAAACAGGAAATAAAACCAAAAGGCAGAACCATTGCAGAATTTGAAACACTCATAACTGTTTGTTTCAGCGCTCTTAAAACTATTTACTAATGCCTGTAACTGTGTTAGTTGATGCTACTTCTGCTTTACTGGAGCAATCACAGCAATAATAAGGAGGAAGAAATCTGTAATGTGTCCTATGTTATGATTTTAATTTTTTTCCCATTTGAATAGTGATTCCAGTCCAATACAGATGTGAAACATTAACTGATCCATTAATAGCGAATATAAGACGGCAGTAAAACAGTTTGTGCACTTTTAAGAGTCACGTGTTCAATTTATGCGAACAGATTCTCAGTGGATCAGCACCTCTGAAATGTATGACATCAAAGATTAGAGGGGGTGCTAAAAAATTTATTCCACCATTCTTAATATTTAACGGAAGTCTCAATGTTAGGAGTACAACTTTTGCTCTCTTCCTACTCGGAGTTCTGACGGACGTGTCTCGCTATCAAACTGGAATAGACTTCAGAAGCCGACAGTCACTCAGAAATGCTGTGGTTTTTTCTTTGTGGCCTCCTCACCCTTCATCCGGCAATATTTCCACAGCTTGAATTATCTTATCTCCGGGTTCCTTTCTTTGCGCCTGGTGTGTTCTTTTCTCCGTCTCGGGTATGAATTTATGAATGCAGCAGCCAGGCTCGGATAACAGAACTACTGCTTTGTTTGTACATACAAAGCAATGGGCTACATCAGCATTTACCAAGACAAAGCCAATTACCCCCCCTCCACCGCCACCACAGAGAGAGATTCACTGTGCTATTCTCATCATTTTTACTGTGCAATAAAAAAAAAGACTTGCTTGTTTTGTACTTATCCCTCAAGGAATGAAGTGCTAGTGGAGAAAAAAAAATACGTTATGTGTGGAGGTGCTCACTCTTTTTTTTTTTTTCTACATATATATTCTTAGCTATTTCAAATATTTGTTTGTGATTGGTACATTCAGTAAAACCTGACTCTCTTGTGTCTGGTTCAGTGCATGAATTTTACTCTCTGGCTTCAAGTTAATGCACTGATGGCTAGGTCAGAGCTGATCATTTTTATTGATATTCCAACCTGCCCTAGTTATTCTGGGCAGAAGGGGGCAGACGATGTTGAAACTCCTAGCTACATCTGATAAGATTTTACTGAGATTTTAAAATACTGCTTCGAACAATGAAAACACAGAACACGTGTAGATATTCAGTCAAAGAAAAGCTTTTACATGCATTTCCGTGGTTAACATAAGTCCAAGAACTCCTTGACTATTCGATGTTCAATTGTGAAAAATGCAGCAAACCAAACAACAGCACATTAGACAAGACAGGATACGTGTGGATTTCGACTTTGCATGGACAGCACTATCAATATGAAAAAAGCCTAATCGGTATCATCCTTTTCAGTTGAGGTGAAAGTGCCTTGCTCAAGGGTGGATCAAAGATAGTTGTTGAGCGAGGGGAAAATATAAATATACATAAAATATAAATATATATATATATATATATATGGTTGGCAAACAGCTGACTGTATCCAAAAGAGTGAGCTCCTCTCCTACAGACACACGCACATACACACACACACACACACACACACACACACACACACACACACACACAGCTGAACTCATTAAAGCCCGGCTGCTATGAGCACCCTACCGCTGTTCCAACAGAGGTCCCCCGTCTGAAACACCCGGGCGGCAAGGACAATTGTTCCTGTTCTGTGGGAATAAATCACAGGAGCTAAATGTGACTTGCGGTGTCTCACTTTGATTATCACTGGTGACATATTAGTCGAGTACTGAATACAGATTGTGCTCTCTATGTTTCACGGAAATGGTCTTCTGTTATCACCGACTGAGAAATTGTTGGCAGTTTTTCTGCAGAATTGTGAGAGAAAAACATTTAAGTGATGGGAATAAAAGTATACATAAATTAAAAAAAATAATTGTCGTAGTCCTGTTAAAAGAGTTAGATGTACCTAAATCAATCTGTAGACATTTAAAATAAAAAAAAAAAAAAAATCGCTGAAAGTAGCTCATCCTTTTGGCATGGTGATTAGTAAAAAAAAAAAAACAAAAAAATACCCCACCTATACATTTTTCTATTGAACTATGGCAAAAGACTTTCAGTTAAGTTTTTCTATAAACCCTAAAATTAATGAAATATTGAAGAATTAAATTATGCTTTGTTTTAATGAGTTTCAATTTAAGCATGCAAACTAATGTATAGTGAAGTGTTACTGTAGACTTTCTATTTATTTTCTCTGTCACAGAGTGTATATTGCGTAATGTATCTAGAATTGTGTAATATAGACATTTTTAGTGCTTCTTTAGTTCCTTTAGAATAGACCTATCTGTCTGTCTGTCTGTCTGTCTAAACAAGAATAAGACACATCCTTGACCAATGTCATGTCAGGAAAACTGAGCATTAGGATGACTGATTGACCTGATTTGATCTTCTGTTCACAACACTGTGTTGTCGTAACGCATTCAGTTTCAACTCCATGAACATAAAAAATTATCGTCTCAACTATGATTGTTTTAGTCTAATCTTTTTTTATTTTTTTCACTGAAAATGCATGAATCTGAAGATCAGCCTCAACTCACTGTGTAACTCTTGTACTTTACAGGCTCCCGGAGGTACGGATCTCAGACAACGGGCCTTATGAATGCCACGTCGGCATCTACGACCGGGCAACGAGAGAGAAGGTTGTCCTGGCTTCAGGGAATGTTTTTCTTACCGTTATGTGTGAGTACCATCACGACACTTTATCTGTCTTAAAGCCAAGGAATCGTCTTTTTAGTGGCATCTTGCTTATAGCCGTCAATGTTTGGGATGAGAAATTAAGGTGCATGGAGAGGTTCAAAGTGTTCAAAGTCGGCCGGTCGGACAGTGTGACAAAAATGGAAAAGTTGGATGCGGTGCAGGCCTGCAGGCAGGAGAGACTCCTCTGGATCGCTCAAAAAAGAGGGAAGTTTGAAGTTTGGAAACTGACACTGTTGGTTTGATATGCTGTTTTGAGGGAATTGAAGAAATTTTGATGGAAAAAATTAAACAAGTTTGGAAACTAATGCAAATAGCTTTATTGTTTTGCAACTTTATTAAGCTGATACTCATATCTATAGAAAGCAGGTGTACTTTTACTGCCTTGCTTAAGAGATGAATCGTGGATTTTACAGGGTGATGCAGTATTTAGATATTTCAACATCACTATGGTGGCTACTTTTTCCTTTTGCTGTCATCACATCAAATAATAATGAACACATTCCCCTTAAAACAGGTAGTTGGGTAGATCCTTGGGCTATGAAACAATTGATCAGGATTTCTGTTGTAATCCCGATCTACAACGTCCGCCATTGGAAAGTTATTGCTTTCTTTGAACCTGAATGAAGTAGACTTAACTCCTCCATTTTTTTAAGATTGTGTTAGCAGGGGTCAAGGAATCAAGCCAACCAAAAGTTCAAGCTGTAGGAATGATGTCTTTATGCTGGAACAGCAAGTGTTAGGAAGTGTTAAGTGTCGGCGGACGTATGTGCTGTCTCAGCATATTTGTAGACAAAACACATACATTGTTCCTGTGTCTGTCTATTGATCTGTGAACAGTATATCTGTCTGTCTATTAGTCATGGTGATGCTGTTAAATCTTTGCTTGCCTCCTTACAGTTATTACATTTTGCCAAATTGCAATTATTTGAGCCAGCCGCAATGATTTTTCATAATCATTAGAATCATTTCCATTCATCTGTATGAAAAACTGCTGGCTGAAGCAAACACAGTATTTTTTTTCATTACAATTTCCACATCATTTTCCAACATGTTTGACTGTTATTCTTGAAATGATGTCATCTAATTGCTCCTCCTTCTTCTGCTGTGATCTTTTAATGGCACACGAAGGGAAAATTTGCGCCACAATCTGTTTTTCTCGAGCGACTGCACATCAATGAGCATTAACATCAGGAATTTAGTTTTAACACCGCAGCCAAGAAATAATTCTTCGACTGCACAAGTGTGTATTATTAAACTATGATTAGGCTTACACTATAATAGTGTCATACAATGAACAGAAAAAACAATTAAATTGACATTTAAAATTGTAATAATTTAATGACTATTAAATATCAACTAAAAATGTTCAACCGTGAAGGTCCTTACCCCTCCATTTTACTTCGTACCTAATTGTCTATGTTCCTAATGCTATTATTCAGTTATCACAATGTCTCATTTAATCCCAAGGAGGAGGTTTTTGCGCCTGTAGCTTGTTGCTCAGTCTGTGCTTTAATTATTGTATTTTAAGTCGTCCTAATGACAGCTGCCTCGCTCGCCTCTGATGTATCAACTCCAGCAGCAAAGACATGCTGTTCTCCATGTGGTCCTGTGGCTAATTAGCAATTGTAAAATGTGTGCAGTTTAATACTAGAGAGAGAGACCATGTGACAACATTAATCCATTATCACATTTCGTGCCCCTGAAAAGTGGCTCTGGTTTTCGTTTTTAAACTTGCATTCCCCCCTCCCCCCCCTCTAACTAAGCCATTAACCCATTGTTCAGTTGTTGTTTTTTTAATGATCAATCCCATGCCTTTGTTAAAGGCCCCCCCCCTCTCTCACACACACACACACACACACACACACACACACACACACACACACACACACACACACACACACACACACACACACACACACACACACACACACACACACACACACACACACACACACACACACACACACACCACACACACCCCACACTGAAGACAGCAAAGGATTTTATCAATGAGAGGGGATTTACTCAGTTAACCGTTTCCTGTTCCATTGCTGGGTGGGAAGAAGTGAATGATGCGGCCGTGGGATAGTTGGAACACCCTCACTCAGCTAGGTCTTAAATCACCACTCCACCAGAGAGGAAGAAGAATGGCCCCTGGCATTGTGGCTAATTGCTGTCTAAACTGAAACAGAATTATTCATAACCTATTAGTGTGTCAAGTTCAGTTGGAAGTAAAGAAAAAAAGTAGAGAAGAGAAAGAAAGAAAATGAGAGGAAAAAAAGTTAATTAATAGGAAGCAGTACATGGAGACTATTTTAATTTTTTTAAAGGGCTTCATAAATAAGAATTATCATTTTAATGAATCCCCTGCCAAGAAATTCAATCATCCAGTTTCAAAAGGCTAAACCATGAACTCTTGGTACCTCCGCTACTGTCCTTCACTCTCTGGAAACTTTGAAAAGGCTGCACTTTTTTTCTTGCACTGTATTAGCATATGTTGACACTGTTAAGCCTGAAGTCATGAAGAATCTCTCACCCAAATGACTGTTATAGTCATACTGGTGACCAGTTTGGCTCAAGCTTTTCTAAATTGTATAACAATAATCATTGTGAATCGTTGTTTTCTGGAGTTAGTCTGAAAATGAAATGTACTAATTTCGTATCATTTAAAAACAAACAATATATATATATATATATATATTAAAAAAAAATTAGTATTCTGTTTTGTTTGCTTATTTTTGTTTTTGCTAATGTACATTACAGTATATTACCCATTGTGCACCTAGAAGCATTTATTTTGGTAAGGAGGCACATTAATAAGATGCATTATTAAGATATATCCATATAGCTCAGTTTTATCCCTTTACCACCGCAATGAGCTCTTATGTTGGTCTGTGCCTGTAAATGTAATTATTGATGCAGTGCTGTATGATAATTTATGATATGGCTTCATGTTTTTTCAAACTTAAAAATGAAGATATGAAGTGAAAGGTTAGGGATTATAAATTCACTGTGGAAAAAAAAAATGCTCTAACACATTGATGGACATAATCCTTATGAGATTATTGACTTTACTGTCAAATTGTTGTCAGTGTCAGTCTGCAGGAGGATACATACAACAAGATGTCAACACTGGGGGGAGAGAAATTTCAATGTAATACAGTTTGGTCTTTTCACCTCCTTCTTCTCCACTATTGTTTCACTGAGAAGGGCAGTGGAATCACATCTGAAGACAAAACATATCATTATTTAGTGTTAAGACATTAAACTTTAATGCAACTATCGTGTTTCTAAAAGCCTTAAGGCGGTACTTTAAGAAAATGCTATAGCCATCATTAGCCACTGTCAGTAAAGTAGGACATACGGCCAGAACTTTTCACTTTGGTTCGAAGATACCGTGAGCTTCAACTGTAAAAAAAAAAGTTGCATGGAGTTCTTCAGTCAAACACACAGGAGCAAAGCACAATGTCATCTATTCAAAGGCTTTCTATGTATTCAGAAATGTTTCTGAAAAAGGAAAAAAAAATATTTGTAAAAAATTATAGTTTAATTACATCTGAATTGTTTAATCTATTGATAGTCCTTAAAATGTAAGTGGAATCTTAAAATAAATCAAAGCAATCTTAATTGAACTGTGCATTATTATGAAAAATATAAGTTCACTTCAAAAATTTGGAAAACAATGAAGGTTCAAATTTTGAATTGGCAATCAAAATTCGGGTCACTTTCTCATTATTATTTTTGCTATACCTTTTCCAAGTCAAGTTTTGTTGAGAAATGAATTTAAGGTTTTAAATGTGCATGAAGGACAAAAATACATTTAGCCAGAATTTGGACCACAAATGATGTGATATTATGACCCTATGATTGATTTCATATATTGGGATTTTAACACTTTAGGGATAATCTTTGGACCTTTCACTGGTTACAAAAGAAATTGATATTTCATTCTGCAAACAGTGACATATCCACCCTGTAAAGCTAAGGTCATAATTTCAGGCTTTGGTGGGGGGGGGGGGGGGGGGGAATCAATACCTCTTTCCCAATGGTAAAGATACAGTCATTATTTGTTATTACCCAAAGTGATTCCTACGCGACATTCAAAAGATTACGAGGAAAGGTTATTTGTCTCCTCCGAGCAGAGCCTGACCTTGGGAAGCCAGCTCCCGGTTGGTCCGTGCACACTGTCCGAGGCAAGTGCGCTGTTGTGTTGTTGTCTGTAACAGATGACCGTTGGGTTGTGACTTCATCTGCTGGAGGAAGAACATCTTAATAGCCCTGCATGTTTAACCATCATGTCACGTAATCTCAGAAATCCTTTCTTCTAACCTTTTGTTAAGCGTGAGGATGTAATTTAAAGGATACCCTTCATGAGGCGGCAGGGCTGGTATTTATAACCCCTTGAAACAGAGATGAGCATTAAGGTGTAGAGGGACTAATTACCTTCTCATCCCATATAACCGGGATTCGCTTCAATAATGAATGCCCAGCTTTAATTAAGCGCTGTGTATATTTAGGTGCTCGTTTATAAATGGGTGGGATTAATAGTGTACGAGCCAAGCTCTTAGACAGCGACGCCTGCAGACACAGCGGTCCAGTGTACTAGTAAGGCGAGTTTAGTGACTGTGTGCGATTGCATGCCTGCCATCATTGCGTGCTTGGCGAGGGTTGTTTGGGTAGTGGGGTTTGATGGATTGTTTGTGATTTTCCTGCTTGAGCTGGACTCGTTGGGGAAGTGAACAGAACAGAACATTTTGGCCAAAATCGACAGGCGGAGTGATTCAAACACAGCGACCTAATTATTCACTCTCACAAAAGGACGCCAATTTTGTCAGATTCATAACTTGTATTCTTAAGTGTTTGCTCTGTCATCTGTTAGCACGCCTCGGGTCACCATAGGGGACTGTTCAAGAGTCCTTGGTATAATTCTCTATTACGCTCTCATTTATCCTCTGTGTCACCTTCCCGCTCATCACACTTAATGTCCTACAGTGTGCCACCATCATCATAACATTTGATTTTGATTTTGTACAAAATAGTTACAGAAAAAAAAGACAAGACAATTTTATCCGTTTTGCTTTTAACGAGATGTGTAAATTTCTCTTTAAAGAAATTCTGTGACTCATTCCCACCATCACTATTCAGCTTTACTGACTAGGAGCAGCTTACAGCACCAATAAAATATGTTGGCTTGTAGCCCATTGAAGAAAAAAAAAAAGAATTAAATGAATTCAAAGAACAGATAAATTATTAAATGTCTGTCTTTGAGCTAAACCCTGGGGTGATAATTGAGGCAAAAATAAACAACCCATGGGCTTCCTCAAGGAGTCTTCTACCCAACATTTAACTGGTTGTCTATGCATCGCCTAGTCTATGCTAAAGAATTCCTGTCTGACTTTTTTGGCTTCCTTCCACGCTGTTAGAGTTTTGTCAGAAAAATGTCTGGTTCCCCTTTACTTGATGTTACTTTTTCCTTCAAAACCCACTGAAGCATTAGATCTATAATTAATATGGCAGCAGAATTGTAAACTTTAATCAGTAGAAGAAGTGTGGAATATATTGCTGCTAATTAGCTTCAACAAGGTTGTGGCATAAACTTGAAATAATTTTTGGGGATCATACTGTCTCTCACTTGAGGCTGCATTAATAACCAACCATGTTTTACCCCGTAGCTCATTTGGTGCCTCGTTCAGTTGACATTCACCAGGCAATCATCAGCAGGGCGGTCAGTGCTGTAGTCTCATGAGTAAGCCTGTTTTCATACCCAGAGATTCCACTGAGCAAACCAAAAAACAAGCATCAGATGGTTGCATCATAGCGTATGCTCATATTCTGTCCACTAAAAGACTCCAGGAGGCAAGATTTTTGGCCTGACAAATGTGTTTTTTTCTGCTAAGACCTGCATTCACTGTATGTGGGTTATTTCTGTACACCAATTCATTTGCATTTGTATGCATGGCGCCATCAAGCAGTGGCTGGGTATAAGTAGCCATCAAGAATCCCTTGAGATTGCTTAAAAACCCTCAGTTGGAGTCCACTGGGAAAGGAGTAGCCAAAAACTCTCACCATGGGCAGACAGTATCACGTTTAGTAAGCTCTGCCAAAGAGGGAGATGTATACATAGTAGTGGTATTATGAAAAAGGACAAAATGCATCACTACCTGCTGAGAAACCCTTTCCCTCTATCTTATAGACATGGACCAACTGAACATGGTGATGCTGAATTTAAGCTCTGAATCTCACCTCGTGGCTATATTTTATTTTTATTTTTTTTCCAAGTACAAAGTTATATGCTTGTATTGGAAAAACTTTTGCCAGTAAGGTTTTTATCTGTTATCCCAACAACACCATCATTTCTCTATATCACAACGTCCTTTGCTGAATTAGTGATTTTAAGAAGCGCTCCATTTTTAAGCTTTTGCTTTATTTCATCCATTATTAACGGCTTACCTTGGCAGGCTAACAAAGAACACTGCTGTTGTTTCACTTGTTTTTCTTTGGGCATTGTGTATCTACAAGTATTGATGCAGACGACAGGCAAAGTGGCAGAGAGCGATGGAGAGAAATTTAGTTACAATACACTGTTACATTTCCGACCCAAGCCAAGACTGAACCTAAGTCTAAAACTTTATGACTCCGACACACAACATGTTCCAGAACGCATCAGATAGGTTAACTGTAGTCTAACTGGGACAACGCCTAAAGCTAGCAGGACAGCTCAGTGTTCATTTCAGAGAATTCAAGTAAAATTTGCAATTTGTATGTGTTTGTTAACAATTCACTTCAAAATATAGTTTGACTAAATGAAGCCCAAAACACAAAGATATAGCATTACTATCAGCTTGATTTGTTGATGTTGAAATCTGTTGGCAGGTCGGGTACCAAATCATTTTACCAGTACAATATGAGGTTGCTGCAAATGTAATGTATTTTACCTATTAATCCTCAAGATGAAGATGGGTGAAAAAAAAAATCAACACTTTAGCACATGTGGGCTCACTGAAGTCTCGTGTTCCCAAAATGCAATGTGAAAAATATAGCATATCACTGTTTTCTCTCCTCTCCACAATCAATATTGTAGGGTACTGTTAGATTTTACCCAAAGTAATTTCCCCATCAAAATTAAGGGTAATGTACTGCATTTAAATATAACAGCATTACACTGTTGACATTTGGCCGTAAATCAACAGCAATTTCTAACAGTGTGTTAGAGAAGTTGATGACCTGATTTGGTGGGTGAGACCTGGTCTAAAGTTTTGGAGCAGTCCCTGAGAACGCTTGTTCTAGTAACCATCATAGACTGCAGGTCCTATTGAGCTGAGCAAGTGTCGTGGGGTACTTTATACTGAAGGGGTGCAACAGGTCAGACAGATGAACTGCGGCTGCTCCATTCAAGCACTCACAAACAGACAAAACATGTTTTTCAATTTAATCCCATGCTGGACATGCAGCCAATGTAAGGATGCAAGAATAGGTGCAATGTGCTCATATTATAGTGTTGATACAGTATAATGTCCTCCTTCGTCCAGATGTCCAGTCAGCATGCAGTACTACTTGTATTAGTAACAGCCAAGCACAACACTGTGTTAAGTTTAGTATCCATTTTCCTCTCCCCTGTAAGCCCACTTAATGGCATGACACCCTGAAGGCACATTAAAAGTTTTAAATGTATGAATGTCCTGAGTAGATTCTGCTGCTTCCACCACCATATGGCAGTATTGTTTTAGAGCACAAAGTAGGGCTGTGCTGACTATACTTGTCTGTTGCAATGAACAAATAACATTTTGCTCTGCGTGCCATCAAGGGATGTTTATTAAACCCCATAAGGCACTAGCGTTTTCTGCCTGTCATGCATTAATCATTTCTGAACGCCCCTCCCCCGATACATAATCCCAGTCATGGCAGAGCAGCAGTGGAGGACATCAGGCAAAGATCATTCCTGTGATGTGCAGTATTTTATTTGTATTTTCTTCATGCATACAGCTATGCCTGATGGAGAGTGAAATATCACTTGAAGTGACTAAGTTGCATCAAATAATGGTCAAGTCAAGGTTGTTATGTGCAAAAGCTCTTAGTTGTAGAGATGTCAGGTACACGGAGACTGCTTTTGACAAGAAGAAACTTTAAGCAAATCAGCATTATTTTTCAAAGCACCGCACTAAAACACAGAAGTCTCCACCTTCAAATGGTTCTGAGAGTCTTTAAACAATCACTTTAGAATAACCTTGTGATGTCTTTCATGATGCAGCCCTTTCTTGTTTTCTTGGGTAGCTTCCCTGCCTTCATCCTGAGACGTGCATGTCTGATACTAAACACAGTGCCTCCCCAATGTCTCCTTGTGGTTCTCTGCTTACTGTGAAGTGTAAGCTTCATTCCTAGTGGTGCCGTCTCCCTCATTCCCTTCACTCCCCCTCACTAAAGATGTCTTCATCACTTGCTGTGCTCTGCTCCCCACCAAGGTCCCTCCTTTTGAGCATGGATGACAGAGGAGGCGACAGAGGAGAAACAGCTTCACCTCCCCAGAGACAAGCTGCTGATTGTACCAAAGGATGAGAAAACGTCTTTGTCTCTCTACCTTTTACCTCAATATCACCTTGCTTGATAACTCTCCCTTCCTACGAAGTGATCCCACTAAAAATAGTTTCTGGCTTCACAAGGTTTTTTTGAACAAGTTTGACAAAACTTATCAGTGTTATCTTTTTGTCTGTTAGAGAATCAATTCATTCAGTTAAAAAGGTTATGTCTTGGATATTGAATTTAATTAATTTTTCAAGAGACTAGCCCAAGGGCATCTGTAAGTTGAAAAAGGTCAACTGAAAGGAGCCAGACAGGATGAAAAGAGCAAAAAATGGCTCCCTAGTCTATAAATCATTCCAACCCGCTGGAATAACTATATGATTTGATTTATTTTTTAGCTTGGCGCAATGTGATGTTTTTTTTTTATAACAACTGGGAACTACATAGATGTGAGATCACCTGTCTCTCATCCTATTTGCCCATAACATTAATTTTGTGATGAATGTCCATTAAGTATTTGTGCCAACGTGTCTATTCCCAGTGTCCATTGAAACTATTTCTGTACGCCGGCTCCCTTAAAACTGTTTTGATCCATAGCTCACCAGAAGGAATATCTTATAATACAAACGGCCCACATAAGACTGTTTTTCATTTCTTCTCGACTTTCACGGCAACATATTGACGAGACGAGAT
This sequence comes from Brachyistius frenatus, assembly GCF_029030835.1. Lineage (NCBI taxonomy): Eukaryota > Metazoa > Chordata > Actinopteri > Embiotocidae > Brachyistius > Brachyistius frenatus. The sequence goes on from NW_027210697.1 coordinate 1,123,813, forward strand.
AATGTTGACACTTCCTGTTCAGACGGTGCATTTATGCTGTTTGGAGGATGAATTCAATACACACTGTGGTTGAAAAGCCTTCAGAGACAATATCTGTCTTGATAAGCGTTGTTGGACTGGGACTGTGTTTTCTGTAGTGTGACGTGTGCAGTCTGTTTGTTTAAAGTCTGCACATGTCCCTATTTCTTTGTAATCACGCTGCCTTTCAGTTTAAGTCTGACTTAAATGCCTTAATATACGTCTGTTTTCTGTTAGAAGAGACTTCATTATTTTAGTATTATCATATGAATCCTCTTGTGCTATTATGCAGATGGGTTTTTACATTTTTGTGCTAGGTATAAGCCACTCCGACACAACATTTTAAATGCCATTTAGTTGAGTTGATCTTTCCAGTTTCACACTCAGAATGGTGGAAAGTGGCAGATATTCCCCAAAATGACGCTGAGTTCCTTTCACTGTGGTCTTAGCTCTTTGAGATTTGACACTCATCATTGCTGCTACACAAAGGACTGTGAGACAGGCGATAAATTTATGGGGAAAGAAGAAATACAGGTTTAAGAGCCCCTGAAAGCAGCCTCTGGGCATGGATCGAATGGATTTGTTCTCTGCCTCCATTTTTCTAAACTTGAATAGGAATCAGAGCAGGGGAAGCTGTAGGGAAAACTGAAATGGGACACTCATAATATATTGGGACCTATATTATGTCCAGCAATCCATCAAATTAGGGGTAGGTAGGGTAGCCCGCATTAATTGTCTAAATGTCTGATCTGAAATACTCCCAGTGGGATTCAAAGCTTTATAATCACATTGTAGGAGGAGTAAGAGCAAATAGTGAATGTTTATCAGAAATCAGAACTGCTAATGATTGTTTTAGAAACTACAACCTTTTGTATATAATGAGTTAATATGCAAAAAAAAAAATCCTGTAAATACCAATTTTAATCATTTCTTACATGAACACTAAATCCTAAACTTGTGTCTCAAAAACACTGTTGCTCATTCGGAATGCATTGGAAGTTCACGTGTTCAAGCAGAGAAGGTTAAATGCCACTGCTATTCTTGAACACAACCTGATAAATTTGGTGAAGCAGCATGGCAGCAATCTCAGATGCGCTGTTTGAAAACAAAATGTTGTGTTATTTCAGGTTGAAGTCAAATTTAAAGATGGATAATTTAGACATAATTGTGGTGTTATCATTGTCCTGGGGTTAAAAAAATTAAAAAAAATAATAATGGAGGAAGTCTGAACGTTTTTCATGTAGTGTACCTTTTAATGCTTGTAAACACAATGTAGAGAGAGTTTATCAGTCGGTGGCATCTACAGAGGAACTGACCAAGATAAACTGAGCGCTGTATTCTTCACTCAAAGAATCATGAAATATTAAACAGACATTTTGAAGACTGTGAAAAACTGCATAATGTGAAATAACTGAATACTGTGTAACACTCAGCATGCAGCCTGGTATCACATCAAAGCTCGTAATACACCCCCAAGTCCACGAGTGGATGCCATGTCAGTGTCACACTTGTCCTTGCAGCGACGTGAAAAGTGCACGCATGTACCATCAAGGTCCAAGAAGGAGGTCATGTGACGGAGGTAATTGGGGTTGGTCAGATATGATGACTTAAGGATGTAGCTTACAGGGTTACACTGAGTAGTGCAGTTCTCAAAGAAGCTGAAAATAGTGGTCAATCTTGATGCCCAATACGACTCAGTTGAAGCTTTTTTTTTTTACATTTTTAATTCGGAAAAAAGAATACTTTTCAGTTGAATTGGTTGTTTGTTAACTGTATTTTACTTTATTAAAACACAACTTCTCTGGACTCAGCCATAAAAGAATAATAAAATGGAGACAAAGGTTTCTGCAAACAAACGACAAGTTTGTTCTAAATAGACCCTGATTAATATTTGTGGTGTTTTTGACTTAATTGCTAATTTACAAAAGCATTCTAAAATTAATTGAATTAAGGAACTTTCTTATCCAGGTATTCCAAATGGCAGAAAACAGCAGGTTTATAAATATAGAAATGACATCTTTAGAAGAACCAATTGCTTACTTGATTATTCAGTTTTATTTTAGGAATTAACCACTAATTAGCACACTCTAGTTAACTGAACTTCCTCTCTCTGTCTGTCTTCTTCCACTTCGTATTACTTTAGAGGCAGTAATTGTACCATTGGGAGCTGTTTCACAAACATTTGGCTTCTTGAGGTGCAAACTGTTCACTTGAGGATTTCCTATAAGGATAGATAACGTATTTTCATGTATTTGTAGGTCTATTGATTGAAATTCCGTGACCAAATCCCAAGATAGAATGAATAAAATATGTTCATACCATAGGGTTTTAGTATAATATTTTCACCTTGACACCAGAACTATAATACATCACACATCAGACTGTGTGGAAGTGAATCTGAGTTAGTTATACTGTACTGCACAAAGGCCATGCTATGAATATTTGATTTATCAATTGACTTCATATAAGTGCAGTGAACAGAAAAACCCTAGATCACCTTTATCTTAAAGACAGCAGCAACTCGATAGGGACGCGACACTTGCGGACACATTTTTCAAGGTACTTGGAACCTTTTTCTTTTCTGTGTATTTAAGTAGTCTCAGTTCCTTGTGTCTCTTAATCCCAGACTGACTTGATGACTTTGGGTTCAGGGCTCTGTGGCGGCCACGCCATCTGTTGCAGGACTCCTTGTCTTCTCTTCTTGTCGCTTAAGATAATTCCTTGTGACTGGCTGTAATGCTGCAGAATAAATTAGAGACTGCTCAAATGTCTTCTTGATGGTAAAGCATGAAGGAAAATAATTTTTTAAAAAAATGTCCATAGTGGAGTGTCGTAACACTAGCTTCAGATCAAGAGCAGCTTCCTTGTGGCTGATACAGTCATTGCAGCTTTTCTAGAACTGTTTATGTAAATTTAGTTACATAATACATCATCGTTTTTATCCAATATTTATTATGCTGCTGCAGCATGTGAGGCAACAAGAAAGCTGTTCTAATGCTCTGGGAAAACTGAACTTATTTGACTGTCTAAACCTCAAAAGACCTTACAGTCACTGTCACAACACATCATACAGGACCATTGTGGAGGCAAATCAATTCATTAGAAAATATAGATCTGTATACATGTATACACACCACACACACACACACACACACACACACACACACACACACACACACACACACACACACACACACACACACACACACACAAAAAACACACATGTACATGCAGAAAAGACAAAGCAGTCTACACCTACGTCCTGATGAAGTTTTGTTTTCGTAAAGAACTAAGATCACAAAAGCTCACGTGCCAAAGCTGCCGGTGAAACTGACACAGCACCTGCCAGGTTTTGGCCCATATTTGCCAGGTTGGCAAATCTTAATTTCGAGTCCTGGTGGCACAACATTTGGCACTGGCACGAGCTGTAGTGGGCAGGTGTTGCCTGGAAGGGAACATGAAGATATAAAGCCTTGTTCCAAAAAATATATCTGGCCAGTTGAAAGAGTAATAACAGAAATAAGTGGAGATGAATGACGGTATAGAAGAAAGTACTACGCTTAAGGAAAAACGAGATGGAAATCGTTTGTAGGGATCTTCTATTCTTCAGAACAAAAGAGGTCTAATCAACCAGATACAGACACTAAATATTGCAAAGGAATTATGAGCTTGGTTTGTGGCTAGCACAGCCCCACTATGTCATCAAGGTAAACACATTTTTCTTGCTGTGCGGTGCAGTTTTAAAACACACCTTACCAGCACAGCTCAACTACTCAGAGCCGTTCATAGCATGGCTCGGTGCAACTCAAACGTCCCCCTCCTCATCTAAGTCAACATTACAACAATGAATATGACCTCAGTGGCTATCCTTCTTTTTAATAAAAATGAAAAAATCTTTACTAAATTGTTACCATGTAAGTGGATACTGACACTTGATGCTGATCCTAATTAACTGCACTCGGCCAGATCATGAACTTACAGCCCCATCATAGTTCATATCTTGCCTTTCATTTAACTTCCCTTGATGGTGTCAGACTTTTTGACTAAATTATGCATTTTGTAAATTTGTAGGGATCCAGAGAGCTTGTTTGCTTGCATTAATGTGTTAATAAACAGGTTCTGTATTATTTTAAGAGGAATGTCCTGGGTATTCTGAATGTGTGGCCATGGGCCAAAAGCTAATTTGCATTAGGAATTGATATTAAATCTTGATATGAGCTGGTAGATGGTGTTAAACCAAACAGAGAAACCAGGCAACAAATATATATATCTGTGCTTTAGCTGATTTTCAGCTCAACTGATTTTTTTGATTCAATTTCTTGAATAATGCATGCTGGAGAATAATGCACTTTCTCATAATCTCTTTATGTGAGCAGTGCTGGAATACTAATACATACAAAAATGTAATGCCTTTCACACTTTCAGAAGATTGGTGATTTACATTGCATTGTATTGACAGTCTTTTTTTTTTTTCAAATGTAGCAAATATCTTCTTCAAATACACAGTATTCAACATCTTACAAGCTGCTTCAACAAAAGCTTACTACAAAACTGAGGCTTCAAATCAAATTATGAATTATGCCATAATGTAAAGTCGGTGCGGAGATATCTGCAACCTCATGTGTGCCAAAGTCAATATGTTTGTCAGATTGCCCCTGAACAGAGTAACAGTGCTCCATAAATGATTCCTTGTTCCATATAATGAAGACTCTTTCAGCTGGCTGTTTCTGCTGGCTGTGACTTTGCCCGAGAGCATATTCTCACTTGTTCCATCCTATTGTGACGGAATGGCTGTGGGATAGAAACAGGCTCACAACCTGACTCACAATTATAGCTTGGCTATTTCTGACAGGACACGGGAGGTTGTGTCTGTGTTTCTGCTCTGCTGATATGAAAACAAACACAGACATGGTTTTTTTTTCCCTTGGTTAAAATCATGTTTTTTTTCCTTTTAAAATGATTACGTTGGGGTCGGTAAAGAAATATATTTTTATTTCTCCTATTTAAGAGTATGCTTCACTTCTACTAGGCTCACTGAGGGTTATTGATACCACTTTTACTTGTGGCTTAAAAGTCTCCATAGCTGCTACGAATAGGCAATGTTATGATGACCTAAACGTCAAATATCCCCTCTGACTTTGAAAATAAACACCCAAGAAATCAGTACCCTTTATTGATGGAGTGAAGAGGAAGTGCACTAAGTGAAACATGAGGCCAAGCTAGACATGTATTTCAAAGTTGTATTTGTCAGCAAAATACAACTTCAGACTTCTGTCATACACCTTCGTCACTCGGTTGAAAGGCAATCATAATGGATTCCCTGAGTATTCCAGAAACACTGTGAGATGTGATTTTACCTCAAAATGTATGACTATCACAAAATGGCAAACCAACTTTCTCACCGAAATGCACCAGGCCATTTGCATTTAGTTTCTCGACAGCCTTCAAAAGTCTGCAGGAAGTGTGTTCCTGACTTGTTTCTTAATGTCTTGTGAAACTGAACATAGCTTTTAAATTTTAACAGTCATTTCTGGCTTTTTCTGGTTGTTGTTTCTTTCCATTTTTACACAGTCAACAGTCAATGCTAGGCTACTTTGTTTTTTTCAGATAATTGGTGAATAATGCCAAACTTGCTGGATATCTGTATGCATTTTGATGAGTTCTAGGAAAGGCCTGCTGTCACTGACTGCTTTGTGACCACAAGTGAGTCATGCTTTATTATTTGAACCCATGCAAAGCAGTGCTGCAGCAGTTTCCTGCCCTATTTAATTCACTCTTTAATTCCTCATTTTCATGTTTACACTAAGAACCACAGGATCACTGTCATCTTTTTGACGACTAATTATACAATACATTAAGTCTTTTGAGAGCCATACTATTAAGGCATGGATTACAGCTGTACATGTGACCTCAGTGTGATAATACAGTAAACCATAAGGAAATCAAAGCCTTCACAGCACGAAGCTCAAACCATTTCAGGCTGAGGTTTGTTCTTGGAGTAAACGATCCCTGAATCCTCTTTTGACTCCACTGTGTTTTACATAGAGGTCTCTGTCAATGCCATATTAGAGAACGATTGTGAAATGCATACTCGTAGTATGCAATGGAAACACCTCTGGCAGTGGTCATTTTTCAGTATCTTACCATTGTAAATGAACTCACAACTCCAGTTTTAGTCGTCACCACAGCAGACTATTGTTATAAAGGAGAGCTATACTTTAGATGCTTCTGCATCGGCTTTGTGGTTCACTGATTTATTTTGTGCCTCCCCAGCACTGGATTGAATTGCAAAGAAATCATTTAAATATTAACAAAACACTAAATTTTCTACTGACACAGACATTGTAGAAGTGAGTGGTTTGCATGTCCATTTTTTGTGAAGAATATTGTGAATTGAGTTTTCCCAGTGAGATACAGCGCCGGTCATAGTACAGAACGCCTTTTTTTGTGTGTGCTATAATTAGCACGTCATTGCTGACTCAGTGTGGTTTGAACGAAAATCCCCACAATCCCCCAGATGACCAGGAATCTGAGCATTTACTTATTCCAACCATTTGTGTTTTTTACATGTAAAATAGCTCATTTAAAAATCCCAGTTTCAAATATGGATTATTTTGTGGAGTAAATTAAAAAAGTAGTTCTCACAAAGTTTAAACTTTTTTTTAAGTCTTAGTTTATTTTAGAACTTTTACTGAAATTATTTTGTCATTGCTCAAAACTGAAACTATAAGAAAATGCTAAATTAATTAGAATTACAAATGTAAATGTGTTATAATGACAATAAGACTGTTCTTTATTTTTCAATGTAATCTACAGCTCATTGGACTAGATGTGGGACACTTTTATATGCAAATAGAGTTGTGATGAAAATGGTGGCTCTTTTATCTCTTCCTCACATGGTCATGCCAGTAAATTTTGTCACTTATGTTTGACTCAATCTGATGTGAATTGGAGAGATCTACATAAACATCATGCTCCATTAATTATTTGTATGTACAAAAAAAAGATAATTAAAAGTAGGCTTTTATGAGAAGGAGGTGTTATTATTTGCTTTATTATACTAAAATCCTACGTTGCCAGCTTGACAGCCCCTGATTACATCACTGAATTATTTACATTATCTGGTTTTTTTTTTTCCAGAGGTATGTTTGATAAAACACAAATTAAGTTGAGAGATTGTCTAAGCAAAATTACAATTCAGGATAAGGAAGGACAAATTCTTTATTTTGAATATACAAACTGCATTTTTGAAAAACTTTTTTGAGAGACTGAGTCTAAAATATATCAATGATGACAATCCTCACAACCTATAAGACACCGTTTTACACCATAAATATTTGGGACAGGTTCAAAATCGGAAATGTGAGTCAAAAATCCATTTGGTCATTGAATGGTTGGATTATTTTGATAAGAACCACAAGTTTTGGAGCTCACGCCCTGCTCAGACTGGTTCTGCCTGCTGACCCATGGTGTATTGGATTGACATTTTGTGATATAGGAGTATGAGCGCACAAGCAGAAATCTGTTATCTACCAAGGGAGTGTCTTCTTTTTTTTTTTTTTTCCCTGGCTAAAAATGAAGTAAAAAATCTTACCTTAGTTGGAACATGCACACATCCTATATATGGTAATGTTTTTTATTGGTATCTGTCCAAACAACTTCAGGAGCACATTTCCACATTTTCTTAAGATTTTGAGCCGGAAAATGTGATAGACTATACAAACGTAGTGACAGCCAAGCATACATATTTACACACACCACACACTTGCATGCACACGTGCACAGGAAAGGCACTCACACACTCAAATACAAACACTTGTACAGACCAAACTCCAGGCTGAAGCAGAGCAATTTCCAGGGTGAATCAGAGCAATCTGGTCATCCTAATTATGGCATTCTGTATGGGAAACTGGTGAGGTACTCGAGGAAAACTGTAATCAAGACCTCAGGCAGCGGGTGCTGTGATGAAGTGGCTCTCTACATGTGCAGTTAATATAAAGGCGTGAAATTGCAAATTCATGACCCTTGAATGCAGTGTGCACCAGCTATGAGGTCAGTCCTGCTCTTTTTCTGTCCCCGTGAATCCCTCATACTGGAAGGTACACTGAAGAAGTCTTGGCCCGCATGGGAGTATTAGGATCTGCATCATTATACAAAGAAATCTGAAGCGACAGGTGTAGTACAGATTGGCACAATTGCTTAACCTGCCTTTAACAAGGGCCGCAATACATAAATGAAATAGCAGACCATGACATTTTTGTCCATCCTATTTTTGACCTCATTACTTTGGTTTTACTGCAAAGTGTATGGGTGGATGGAATATTACATAGAATTGTACTATTATAATAGATAGATAAGGCAGGCACAAAACAGGGCATACATTGACTTTTAAACGGTCTTGTATTTCGTCATCGTCACTTCTCAGCCTGATCTTTCAGTTCCAGTCAATTCAAAAACTGTTGTCACTCTTGGAATGCCAATTAAATTTCAAACTAGTTTAGCAATTAGAGGCATCCTTGAAACAAAACAACCATGTCTTGAAACAAAAGCTTCAGATTTAATTGAGAATGTTTGCGGCAATCTGCTGAGTGTGAAACAGCTCAAGTAGAAAATGGAATTTTCAGCTGAAGTTATGTGACTGAAATAGCTGCCATGGGATGTTATGACAAATTCACTGAACTGCCATGTTCAAAGATTCAATTGTCAGAATAGAAATATGAGAAGTAAAGGTTAGGAATTCACCAGTATAGTAAAATGTGCCAAAAGATATGTATGACGTACATATCCAGGACAGGCTATTGGAATAGCCCTTTCAGAAGCTCTTCAGTGCATTAAATTCATGATTAAGAAGTTGAAAATGGAGTTTCTTTTCTACGTATAGAGGGAGGCCAGGATTACCAGGATGTTCGTCATCATTTTCTAGTTTGAAAAGAGCTGCTTCACCATCAGAGTTCAATTTATTTTGAAAATGAAAGCTGTTCCCTGCTCCTACATAAATCAAATATTTTCTACAGCCAAAATCAGAACTAGCGCATTCATGAATATTTAGAAATTGGAGATGTAATATGTCACCATGAAGTAATCAAATGTCATTTCGATGCTAATGGCGGATTTGCATTTGTATCACGTAAAAAAGTGACGAGGTCTTATTAGGTGTATAATTTATTCATTCAGTCATCAATTTATTCATCCTAATCATCCTAATCTAACCTTTTCTTAAGTATCAGGTCATTTTAAAAATGACTATTTTTGTATATATACATATACATATATATATATATATATATATATATATACACAAAAATAGTCTTTTTTTTAGTCAAGCTACTTAAGAAAAGTATATATATATATATATATATAGAGAGAGAGAGAGAGAGAGAGAGAGAGAGAGAGAGAGAGAGAGAGAGAGAGAGAGATTTCAACTGAATTTAAACCACTAATGCAAAGTGCATATTCATATCTAGAACTGTTTTAAAAAAAAATCTCTTTCATCAAACCTTTCCATAATACATTGTAAACAGGATGTATTTATCTTGAGCTTCTGATTGGAATCATTGCAGTGCATTATGTAATTGCCTCCGAAGCAGACAAACAAACAAAAAGATAAGATAAACAAAATAGTTGTATGACAAGACAAAGCAGAGGAAAGAGCTTGGATCAACAGGCATGGCTTAGTCCTTTGAGAAATTAAATCAACTTTGGTTTGTGGATTTTATCTTTTCATGAGGAGGAGTGTGAATTTCACTCATGGTATTTGTTGCGCCCGGTAAATATTGATAGATGCACAACAGTAATGAGGCTGAGAAAGTACAGGTGCACCAGGTACAGGCTCAGACTATGCCTCTTTCAATGGACATAATAGAATTCAACAACAGGGCGGGGTCTCTATCCTTCCCATTTATTTCCATCTGTGATCTTAAAACCATAAATTCACAACAGTTTAGACTTATTAAAATAACAATATGCTTGGCAACGTTTTATAGACCTGTTTATCTGACATTGTAAGACACTGACACTTATTTCCAATTATTTATAACAATTGAAACCCAAGAAAATGTCATTCCTTCACTTCTTCATAAAATGAAATAGTCACAACTAAGTAAGGAACAACTAAAAAACATCCTGGCATTTTATTCACTGAGAATTTAACACTCAAAAACTCAGTTAATCTGCATCATCGCCTCTGTAGGTGTGTTTGATCTGACGGTGGACCGCTAACAGGAGCAAACAACTTCTCTTAACATTTTCATTTGAATATTGTTCCATCTTTAGTGGTGCACAAAGTGAGCGCCAAATTCGCACCAGTGAAAAGAGCAAAGATAAAACAGCACAGACTGAAATCTCAATTTGTTTCAATAGAAAATGGTGTTTGTGTCATGTTGGAGTCCATCACTCATCGCAGGATAAATAAGGCAGCTAAATGAGAAAAGACACTTTTGGGTGGAGGTCTCCAACCTTTCTTCCTCTGAGAGCTACTTTGACCAAATGAAAGTGTGAGAGCTGCTCATAATTACTAACATTTATTGACATAGCTGAACTCCACCAAACCAGCTGACTAAGCTTTGTTTATGTGAAAAATAACAAACTGATACTTAACACACTTCGTATCTTAACAGCTTTTTCAACAGCGTGTGCATGATTTTTCGGTATGCTTTTGATTTGAAAGTGACCGAAACGAGCTTCATAGCTCTGGTCCAGCAAAAAATATGGTATTTATGTTATTCAGCTAATTAATGAGAACCCGTTTCTTTCCAGCTCAGTGTGAGAGTCTTTACTGCGTTTTGTAGACATTGACAGTTGTGCAAGTTTCTGTCCTCTGATCTCTGTGTTTTATGAAGGGCGGAGCTCAACCCTGCGGTTCCCCCCACCGTTACACTGACACGGTGCAGAGCAGACACTGGTGAAGGAGAGCGAGGGGAGATTGTCCACTTGTTGATCGAGCGCATTGATAGCATTGTTCTCTCGAACAGGTTAAAAGATAAATACATTTAAAAATGCTGAAATAGATTGCCAAATACACTTGGGTACCTCAATATATCCGAGCAGCCCGCCCAAGTGAGTCTATCTTTGGGAAATACTACTCCTTCAGCGAGATACTCAGAAACAGGTAACGAGCTACTAGTAGCTCACGGGCGGCCGGTTTGAGACCCCTTCTTTAGGGTCTTTAATACTTAAATTATTAGCCTTTACGATGTAAATCTGGTATTTACAATATTTTGTAATTAATAAATATATGTATAATCTATATATTTTATGGGGGGGGGAGCATGGACACAATCCCCAAACTCTGCAGTTGTAAAGCAATGTCTGATTTTAATCAATCATAATTCTTCTATTTGGCTGTAGTTTCATAGCCTGGTGTTGCAGGACCAAATTCACTGTGTGAACATCTGGGTCTGGTTTACACCCCATAGGGATCATTTACAGTTGTTACATCCTACTGAGCGTAGGCCTCTGGTTAATTTTGAAACTTTTGGGGCACTTTTAACCACTCGGTATGTGCCGAGACTCACTGATGGCTCCGCCCTTTTAGCATGGCTGAGCAAACGACAACGCAAAGAGGGATTCCAGACTATAATCATAGTGAAGAAAACTAAAGCTGTCAGAAAAAGTATGGCAGAGCCCGGCTAGTAGTTTGAAGATCAATAATCAACAAACAATGCTTGCCACGACAGAAAACAACATATAGACTATTTAAATTTCAACTTTGCAAACCATTTTCTTTTCAGTGTAAAACAGTAGAGCAATATTACATGGTTGTTATGGCTTTTATTAAAGCTCTTAGCTGTCACAGGACTGCTCAAGTACTTAGTACAAGATTATGTTCTATAGTATGTCCTTGATTTAGCATGTATGTATTACCATTGTGCAAAAAAAAAGCCCGCCTACATTAAGAGCTGCACACTTAAATGAACATTGTTCAAACATGCCAACAGCTATATGTTCCCCATTCTTTTCATAGTGGATTATTTGTCACAAAGAACCCATCAGTCAAATGCAACACAAGGGACATTATTCACACTTGATGAACCATTTTATCCCTCTGATGTGTGAAGTTAGGCACTTCAAACATCTTCTGCCTGTGTCCCTAAGGAATGAACTGACACTATGGAGAACACACTGCACTTGGCTACTTTGCATTCCTTTCTTTCCCCACAATCTTTTTCTAAAGAGGGGCTTACTGTTAACCAATTACTGACATTTAGATGAAGCTGTCTATAGTTGTGGTCAGCACAGAATATGGTGAATAGAATACATACTGTAAGAGGGCAGAGCAAGGCATTCAGAATTTTAAATGCATTATTTATTATAACCATAGACTATATATCAAAGTAGCTTCCGGGTCTAACAAATGAAGCCGATGCAGAAGTGCCTTAAGCTGCGATACCACCGAGTGCCATTAGAGGTCGGCTCCAAAACGCTTCCGGCTCCATAGACTCCCATTCAACTGCTCTCATAAAATTCTATGTCAATAAAATTTCTCCATTGGTTATTTTGGTTTTGCTAGCGAAAGTCACTTCTTAATAGTTTTCTGGCGGTCCATCAACAAAATAATTCTGTCATTAATAAATTGAAAGTGAAGCTGTGTTTTTTTGGGGGGGGTGTCTGTTTGATTGACAGGCCTGTGGTGCAGTCAGGTTACGGCTATTGGTGGGTGGGACATAGTATCATCGGGTTACCAATCAGATCGAGCCAGATACCCGCTCGCTCCCCCACAGCTCGCCCAAATATGGTCGGCCAAATTCCAAACTCGAGGCTTCATAACGGCCGTTTATATACCAATGGGTGACGTCACTGCTGGTTGGCGCAAACAATGATCTTCTGTTAACCCTAACCAAGTCGTTTTTGTACCTGAACCTTACCCAACTGCTGCCATGTCACATTTACCCCAAACCACGATCTTGTCCTCCACCTATAACCATGTGGTTTTTAGTGACTAAACATAAGGCACCTTCCTTTGCATCTTGTTTAGAGGACTGACAGGTGTATTACGCACTTTGGCATGATATCGGGTTTGTATGGTTTACTTAAAGGATCCAAATAATTTCTCTGCAGTTTCTCATGTAAAAACAACCAAACGTCTCACATCACCTTAACTGAGCAAATGACTTGGTCACATGGACACAAGGAGAGTTTTACCATGAACACCATCCTTTTACGCTTTAAATAAAATCTCTTTACTGTGATATAGTGCTGAAGTACATTTCGAGCTCTATTTTAAAAATGTTTGTATAAGCCTTTTTTCGTACATACATATAATCAAGGAAGGTTCATTGTCTCAAAGATGTGCTTATGTGCATGCATACACAAAGCTGTGCGGCCTGCCACCAAGTGTCAGCTGAGGGAAGAGCTCTTGAGAGGGCTTGACAAATCGTAAATGGCTGCATTTATAAAGCGCTTTTATCCACAGTGACTTACAATTTGCCACTCACCCATTCACACGCATAACCCTCCCCATGATGGCACTTAAAAATGTTGTATGTACATCTCAAATTGACCATAACATTTAGGTTTACCTTGAATAAACACCGCTTCTCTTCTCTCTCTCTCTCAAGACCTAAGTAAACACATAGGAAGCGTTTTGTGTAAAAACACTGAAAACTCACGTGAACTTCCAGCGACTGCTTGTCTACTTTCACATGCTCGGTTTGTAAAAGGCAACAGACAGATCAATGTTTCACCTGCCATTCAAACCCGAAATGAATAATTGAGGCTGCCCACTGGTTTTTTTACACTTAAAATTTTCTGTTTAGAGAGTCACTGTGAAGTCTTCTCACAAGTTTAAAAATGGATGGATTTTGAATGAACTTAGAGGTCTGAATAATGTTTAAAGACTGCATTTTCTATTAGGTAAAATGGTGAAAAGTTACCTTGAATAATAATAATAATAATAATAATAATAATAATAATAAGCTTGACACAATGACCATTTTCCAAAAATGTTAGGACAACTGGCTTCGTTTCAGTAAAATGCATCGACAACTCGGTAATTACACAAATTATTGGCACTGTGATCAGGACGTTTATGTTAGTGTGATTATCCTGCTGTAATGAGTCGGGTGAGCTCAATGGGCCTTGAAGAAGAGGTTGCATTGTACTGTTATACTGTTTGTTTCTGTTTTTTAAACAACCTCAATAGAAGGAACAATTATTGCTTTTGTGTTTTGTGCCAGATTAATTTTAGGAGGTCATTGAATAACAAAATGATCCCAAAATGACTATTTTACTTCTTTTTTTTTTTTATAAAGGCTTAGCAATATTACAATCTTTAAAAAATAATTTGATCCTATCTAATAATTGTGAAAAACTAACAGCTTTCTCCTCAAAACAATTGTTTTAATCCAGTGTCCAGAAAAGGTTTAACATGTCAAGATAATGAAAGTCATTCTGTTGTATTTCTTTCCTATTTTAAAAAAGAGAAACAGTTTATGCACGGTCACCCATTTGTCTTGGTCATAACTGCCCCATCAACAACCCTTACATGTCAGCTTGAAATATGAATTGTCCTCCCTGTCCCTGAGTGCTGTGTACACTATATCGACATTTGCCAAGCTTGCAGCCATTTGATGTAGATTTTCTCAAAGACTTCTTTGGGGATTGTTCCTGTGGTCTGGGGATGAGAGATGAAGGATGGATACTTCAACACCTCAAATGAGTCTCTTTGGCCTCGTATAGCTTTACAATCTCATTTTACCCCCTTGCTCTTTAAATTAGGTGTCATAAAAAAAGAAAAAGAAAATCACAAGTAAGCCGAACAGACACACTGATCAAGAAATTTGTCTGTGATGTCCAAGGAAGGCACAGGGGACCAAAAAGGTGAATCCATGTCAGTGCCTTGTGAATTACCACATTGCTGAAAGGAGGATGAGGAAGGCTGCAGAGGGCTACAGGTAAAGGGGCCAAATTGTAACAGATTGCCAACCTGAACCTCTGCCCTTAAGCAAAAAATGGACTTTAGGGATAAGGGTGCCAGTCACAGCATAATTGATGCTGGGCTGTGTACAGGCTAAGTCCCATCTGCCACTGTCTGCTTTTCCCTCTTGTCCTGTCTCAACCAAGCCTTCAAACTGTGCTGGCAATATCCTCTCCTCTCTCCCCCTTGTCCTCATTATGAGCACAAAGCTGTGAGTCCAAGCCTGGTTTACCCTCAGAGAGCGACAGCCTGGGGAGGGACTCGGGAAAGCCATACAGAGCCATGACATATCATATTTCCTATCATATGGGAACAGAGCAGGAGGAAAAAGCACAACTGTGCCTAAGCTCCCAAATCATTCTCTTCATGGTAGATATGGAGAGATATTTTGCGAGTAATTTCCCTCATATTTTTCAGTGAAAACTATTTGAACCTTTCAGATGTGTTTATGTGGGTGGCTCTGAGTAGCATTGGATACTTTAATGAGGGGGTTGCAAATCCCTCAAAGGTAGACCAGTGTCCATTTGAGGGTATGCCACGTGAGGGACAGTTGCCATCTCTCAGTAGTGCATCAATAAAAACACGTTCCTACAAACAAAAAACCCACAAACATATTTCTCACCAGTCCCAAGCACACAGGCATGTAGTAATGTCTGCTTGCTGCATTTTCAATAACATCGCTATGATTAATGGGCTTCGGAACCGGGGAACTTGTTCAGTGTGACACGAGCTTTTGTCTCTGTGTGTCATCCCCTTCCTCTTCCTGACAGCCACCAGACTCTTCCCCCTCCTCGCTACCGACTACAGCGCTGGCTGGTTGGCTGGGGCCGCGAGATCCGATATGAGCTGACAGCACAGTAATAACCCATGCAAATTAACAGGGCGGGGTGTAAATGCAAATGCTAAAAGCACAATAGAAAGAGTGATTAAAACGCATCTCAGTGCCTTTTATCTCACGGTGCTGCTTGTGTTGGGGAATAAAGGCTTTCAAAAAGTAGCAGACTTAGGTGCAGAGAACCCGTGCCAGCGATCATTTCAATATCTCTTTTTTTTTTCTTTCTTTCTTTTTTTTTTTCTCTTGAGGACTTAACTTTGATTGTTTTTCAGGCTGCCTTCTACTTCCCCACTGCTGCAATCACAGCCCATCCAACTGTGTGACTCCCCGAAATAGGGATATAAGCACTTTGGCAGTGTTTTATGTTTCACTCGGTATAACAGAATCTGGAATGCACGTATGTTTCTCCCCCTCACAACTGCACGTGGAAATTACTGTTTCACATCCACATGTATGGAAGTATGTGTCTTTACACAAGCATGAATTTACCTATACATCTCTGTCAGGAAAAATCTTAGCTTTAGAGCAGGAATAAAGTAGCAGTGGGGCACATGTCTCGTGCGCTGCCAAGAGCTGGCAGCGTAAACTTTGTTTTGATTTTTTGGATGCCAAAACCGTATCCTCAAGCCTGCAAGTAAAGTTAAGATTATAAAATTGGCTCAGGGATGGACCAATTAACTTCAATCCCAGACTCCATTGGGATGGCTGTTAGGTGAAAGAGTCAATTAAATTGACATTTAAAACTTCCAGTGGCCTAATTTGCGGTAATGTGGCATGTGTATTTCTGTTTCCACTCTTCACGTTCAACCTGTCACTTGTGCTTTTGCGTTTGGGACCAATTACAAACTGCATTTAGGAGCAGCTAAGTGATATTCAGCCTTACTCTAAAGATGTCCTTCTGAAGTGGTTTGTCATACTTAATTGAATGGTACTAAATGTACATGAATTTATCTTTGGCGGCAGTGCTGGAGAACCATGCGAACCACTGAAGGACTTGTGGAGTGTATGAAAGCAGAAATGGAAAAGGACAAGTTGACCTCACGCTAGTGCCAGGAACATAGTGTGAAACCAGTGTTGTGTTCCAAATGACACACTTTCCTTAGTGCACTAACAAATAGAGCTCTCACGTGTTAGGACTCGTACTTGTGTAGTACAGGAATTTAGACACGGTCGTGTTTTCTCAAACCGCACACTGCCGTTGTGCACTGATCATAAATAACCGCATGTGAATGCATCACCTGCCAACTTATCTGCAGCTTTAATTATTTTAGCCAGAAATGCTTTTAATGAGGTGTTCTGCAGCTTTTTTTTAAAGACATATTTAGACAATTTAAAGAATCGCTGTTGTATGGCCGTTCCTGACTACTGACCCCATTGTGGAGGGAAATCATGATCAAAATAAATAGATGATGATTTTTTTTTTTTTTTAAATCTCCCATGAAAGGCAGTTGAAAAAAATCCTGAATTATGTACTTTACTCCACATGGTGTTTGGCAGCCTCTCCTCCATCCTTCCATCTGTATTCTCTTTCTGGTTTTGTCACAGATCTGCTTATTAACTGTGATATTGTCCCTGGGGCTTTAAAAGGTGGGACATATTGCTTAGGTGTTCTTTGGGATTCACTTGTGTCTCTTTCAGTCTGAGTTATTACTTCCAATTTCAACTCTAAAATTATAATTCCAAATACAGCTGCAAAGCTGTATTGCATACTGATAGCACTGTGTCATCTCAAGGCCCTCTTTCAATGTGGTTTGATATATACAACTATATATCCAGAATAAATAGTATACAGTATTCACTGTGCCATTATCAGTCAAAGTCCAATCTTTGTATGTTTTTAAATATGAAAACAAACCAAAATGAATTATCATCTTTTCCAATTGCTAACTGAAATTAGTCTTTAAAGTCCTTATTAAAAGCAAATTTCAGCAGCACAGCATTCAAAACTGATGATCTTTTGTTACTGAACGGTACGAAACCACATTGAATAGTTGGTGACTAAAGCATATGTTGTGCATTAATGCTAATAAAAGAGGCAATCATGAGCTGTAGAATGGTAAACATTGGCCAAATGATTGCAGAAACTGTTCTCATTTGACTGCTATTTAATTTGACTTAATTTTTTAACAAACATTAACTGCTTCTAAGTTACTAATACCATCTTTCACCTGTAGAGGTTATTTATAACTTACCTGCCGTGGTGAAGACAAACATACATGCAGCAGTTTGGATACTCTAGATAATTAATGTTGGGTCTAAGTGGAAAATTTCACAAGTTCACTTCTTGCTGTGATTTTTATTTTTTATTTTTTTTAGCTGTCACTCTGAGAATTTGTTGAGTGAGTTGTCCTGTAATGATTGTGATGAAAACCACACTGAGAAGTGAAATGCGTCATTTAGTCGGGTGAAACAATTCAAAGTTCATACTTTAACATTTCAGCTCACAATGAAAAAGTGCAGCTTAATCAAATACTCATCATTGAATTACTTTTACTGAAAGTAAAAGTGAAAGCAGAGGCTGACCTTGGCACCTTTTTTTTTCTTTTTCTTTTTTTTTTTGCAATCATTTATCTCCCCCCTCTTTCCTCCACTAAAAATAAACCCCCAGAGATGTGGACCGAAGGATTGGGTGCTTAGTACAAGGCGACGTTGGGAGTGTTTCTTGTGAGTCCAGCTGTCTCCAGAGCTCTAAATCCTTTAATTATGAGGCCAGGGAAAACAGTCTCTTAGGAGAATTAAACAGGCTCCTGTTTTGCACATTCTCCAATCCCATTTGCAGTATTTTGTCTTTGTTTTTTTGAAAAGATAGCAGAGCAATGGTGCTTGAGGATGTAGAACAAGAAGGAGGTGGTGAATGAGAAATGGAGGGAGAGATCATTATTGTTGTAACTGGTGTAGTCGCGCTACCAGGGACTAAAGGAATTAAATGCTGCTTTTAATGCAGTGATGTGTCAGTGCAGTTAAAAAAAATAATAATAATAATAAATTGTAGGACTGCAAACCTCACATTTAATGCGTTTCAAGATCTATTTTGCAGGATATAATAGAACTTAATTCATATAGTGTGTTTTGCAGAGAAGTCAATGGTATTTTTAACATGAATGTGATGTCAGGTAAAAACTCTAAGGGCAAGGTTTCAGAATGTTTTAGCATTAGAAGGAATTCCATGAGCCTTTAAGATAGGAAAAAAATACTCCTTCTTAAGAGGAAGTACTTAAAGTGAAAATATATATCGAAGAAGCTCTATAAATGCTTGGATTCTCTCAAGACACACTGCATGACAGATTTCAATCATTTCTGAGGAAAAATAAATAAATAAATAGTCTGACAATCAGAATTCCAGGCATACAGAGTTTTACCAGTTTTACCTGTACACTGATGTACAGCTTATTCATAATGTAACAGAAAGGGACAAATTGCACTGAGAGGATTTTGGAATTTTTATATCTGTACTCAAAATATTCGGAGCCTTTAAAGAAACCTCGTGAAGAATGTTAAAGGTATTGACATTGCTTCTTTTCTTTTTTTCTACAATTTTTTTTATTTTTTTTTTATATATCTTTCTGTTAAGACTACATATTGTTTAGCAAACTTAACTGTGACTTGTTTTTGCGTTTGAAAGTTTTTCTCTGTTTCTCTGTTTTGTATGAGCATTATGTCAGCATTAACGGTTGTGTTGGACTTGTCAAGAGAGAATTTTGTATTATCTAGCTGTTGTTTTCATATGAATGTTATGCAGACCTCAGTAAAACAAACGACTCAATAAAGAATGCAACAAAACAACAAAGGAAAATGTAATCTTAACCGTTAACAAGTGGCAGAAGTTACAACTGCAATTAAATGAGGTATAAAAGGCTTAGACTCTACCACCATAGACAACCATCTTCATCCCATACAGGGTTGTTGTGTTTGCAAACAGTGCGCTGTTCACAGTTATTTCACCAATGCTTATTGACGTCTTCAGCTTTCACTCCCATACGGTGCCCCCCCCCCCCCACCTACCCTCCCTCCCACCACCCACAGGGCACAAAATAATACAGTGCCATGATTTAATGTGCATCACTGCTGAACTAACTTGACCGGGGTGAAGAATTACAAGGTTGTCCTCGGGATTTCATTCTAACTAAACAAAGCTTTTTTCTTTTCTTTTTTACTATTGTTCTGGAGAAGTACTTTTCAGGGGATTATCAATATTTATCAGTCATGTGGAAACTTGCAATTTAACAGTAATTATTTGTAATCTAATAGGATGGGTTTTCTGAATTAAATGTGTGGTTTTATGTATTAAAACTCCACAGATTGCTGCAAACGTCTCATGATCTGATTGTGTGTGAAGCTGCTAATGCTGTGAAAATGAGTCATAACTTTTAACAGCCGCATTGGTGGCACTTCACAGTGTTAGGAACATGTTTACTGGATTCTACAAAATGGAATACAATGCTGTTTTTTGGAATAGAGCAATCAATATTCTAAATCTATAAAGTTGGACTGGTTTATTTTATCGTCTGCAGATATGCTCTACATAGTGCTGCAGCTTCAGTCCGCCATATGCACTTCACATACAGTACTTCTGTGTTGAGTGCTTGAGCATGATTGGTCAGGAGCGGACACCTCTGACAGCTTATCATATGCCAGGTTGAGACAGGCTTGTCAGCAAGCTAATGGAGTGTTCTAAGGTTAATTTACAACCATATGAATTCCATCAATAAGCAATTAAGAGGTGTGGATACACAGAGGCACCCAGGCCAGCAGCTAAATCCACCCCACCAGCCGCCTCCCACTTTAAATCAATTAATTGCTGTGGCATGTCTGTTTAAAACCGCTTGATAGATTCACACGCAAAACTGGCGCCTGAAAAAGGCGCTGCTCTCCACGTGACCTTTCTTTTTGCCTGAAAGCATGACTCGTGGATTTCGAAAATTTGCCAGATTCTTGTCTCACCTCACAGTCCTTGGCCGATTTCACAAATGTTTTCCCATTCATATTGAAGCTCGGGCCTGTTAAAGTATTCTTAAAACATCCCGCTGCCAAAATTGAAAGGAAATAATATGCCAGACGATTACAGACTGCCCGCGCATGGCGGTGCATGTAGAGCCTCGTGAAGAAAAGACATGTAGAGATTTAGAATACATGAAAAACGTAGTATCTTCAGCTAATGGCGTGAAAAGTGCCTTTGACATGCAGCAGTATTCACAATTCAACTGGTCCTTGTGCAGCTGGTCATCATCTGCTGCAGTATCATCAGTTAAAATGTGATGTTTCCCTACTACAATATGGTCTATGATGTATTCACATTCATATTTAAGGCAGCACACAAAGGCCAGAGCACTGCATGTTGAACAGCGGATTTTATGGGGGATGTAGGAGATTTCCATTCATTACCCCTTCTCCTCCCCATACTCCTCTATAATGCTGTGAAGTCTTGCGCACATGTTTTCCCTTTACACCACCATGACATACTTGCCGGGATCCCTAGAGAGATTCAGATAGAGGGTTAGTGATATGATATGTATGAGATTTTCTACCTTATCAGCCTCATCCGACTCACATGAGCCCTGGGGAGTTTTGAACATATTGTCCCAAACCATTCAGTTACCATTTTATGTGGAAATTCTCTCAGCAGGTTCTTGCTTTCTTTTTGAATATAGATACAGTGGAAAGATAAAGCAGGTCTGCAGATTTGTTTGAGTCGGTTTTATTTTAAACATCTGGGTAGAACAGTGTTTCTCTTTCTCTCTGCAGCTTGCTCCTCCTGTGCTGTCAGTATTGCCAGTGCCTTTTCCACCTACATGTATAAACCCTAGATGACACTTCATCACAAACTAACTCCTGGAATGCAACCGAGAAAGTGAAAGCGGACGTCTTTTTTTGCTGTTTAGAAATATCTGAGGTTGCATTTTGTGTTGGATATTGTTTCACATAGCTCTCCCCCTGTCATCCACAGCACCTCCAAACAACATATCAGTGGTGGCAGAGAACACTCCGGCCCCTTTCAGTCGATACCAAGCCCAGAATTTCACTCTCGTCTGCACTGCGAAGGGAGGGAAACCAGCCCCATCGGTGAGTTGCTGTTGAAGATGCATCATGCTGCGTGTTCATTGGGGACCTGCCTTTGCAGCACACAGATCCCTGTTGTTTACTGAGTAAAAGAAGCTGTGTTGCATGTTGCCAACTGAATTTAACTAATTTATTTATTTTGGTGTTTTTTTTTTAGGGCACTATGATGTATGAATGCTTTTAACATTCCAGTAAAAAAAAAAAGAAAATAAGAAAAAACTCTTTAAAGAGAATTTAATAAGTTGCATGACAACAGCACAGTTTTTGATCTCAGTGCTTCCAACAGAAATCCAGCATTATTTGCAAAATAAAACCAGATGGTCCAAGTTTGGTGTATTCCTGCAATAGCTGTCACCAGGACCGCTCTTACCTTCACTGACAGATTGACCTATGACTGATTACTATCAAGAAAAGTTTGTCACGTAATGTAGTCATTATAAAAGGTAGATCAGATTTAGAAAAACAGACACATTAGTGTTATTGATGGCCGCATTCAGAGCAATTAATCTAATTACAGTGACATGAGAGCAATGATCACTGTTGACAGAATTATCACTGTACACCCTCACGGAAACACTAGTGTGCACACTCATGCAGTCATGACCACACTCTCCAGACTCTTTCATACACACTTTTTCCTCAACTTTTTGAAGTGCAAGACAAGGACTTGCAAATATCTGAAGCATATGCTCAGGTGTTTGGTGGCATATGAGCTTACGGACGCTGTTTGAGAGCAGTTGCTCGCTGTTAGTTCCCACCGGGTCATTAATCATCGTCCATGGGTGTATGGTAATGGACTCCAGACCCTGAGCACACCTATCTTCAGCAATTATGAGCCCAGTGAGAGGTGAATACAAGGTGAATATGATTTCCGTCTCTTGGGTACTTTGTGGTTGATGGTGTGATGAGTGAGGTTCTCCCCTGTTGTGATTTCATGGGGAGCCTTAAGCCATTAAAGCTCGGTGCTGCTGGTTCCTTTTTTTTAAAACTCATAATAAAGAAAAAGAGACCTGAAAGGTTTCAGCTGGTCAGTAAGCCTGGACTCTCTCTGTGTCACTGGCGCAGTCACATCGCTTATAATTAGCCTTGTCACTGGCTCAGCAAGCAAATGAGTGAGTCACTGACTTTGGAAAAAAAAAAAAAAAAAATACTGTTTGGTTTCTCATTTCACTATTGTATTAGCAGTTTGCAAAAAAAAAAAAGTAAGATACAATAAAATGTTTTGGTATGCCATAAAATGCATGCAAGCTTTTTGCTGCAAAGGCAGTTTACAGTAATTTCATCCCAGCAGTTTAACGACTCAAGAATGGCATTTTAAGCAGCAGTGCAATCTAAAGGAGCAATCTGTTTACAGACCACCATAATTATTTCATTTCCTGCAATAAATAAAACTCACATACAAGAAAATGCATACATTTTAAATGTGTGCAAGTTTAAGAAGAACATCAAGGAAAAAAACATAAATCGATTGGGTTCATCTCGACAGCACTTTTTTACACAGCACAATTTAAGTGCCTCATAACATCAAACAGAATTAAGCATATCAGATGGATCTCAAATAGTTGAGGCATTAAAATCAAATTAAGCAATAAACCTGAATTAAAAGGAACAAAAACATTATTAAGCCACAACAACATACAAGGATATCCTCGAACACTAATTAAAACATAGCAATTTCCTAAGACAAAATTATGTTTTTCCTTAATATAAAGGCTAATATTAAAAAAAAATCAGTATTATCAAATTAAATGATGAAAGATCCAGATAGCCTAGATTGTCCTGAAAAAAAACAAGATACAGCATGAATCGCTAGCCCCCATAATGAACAAGATATGAGCTTAAAAATGAAGGTTATGAAATTACCTTGAAAAAAACCTATAGGGTTCAAAGGGTTAAAAGCTGTTTCAGTTTGGATCCAGTTGGAGTTCTGTAGGTAAGGCATTCATGATCCCCAGGATGTAAAGTATTCAGTGAAAGAGGCTTTAAACGTGTTCAAAATTTTAAATGGTAAATAAACTAGTCTATAAAAGAAAAGTGATATGCTCTGTATGCATTAGAACAAGGAATTATAACAAATATGCATTTATTTGTTTATAAAAACGCAGTTGACTTGTCGACCACTTGTTTAAAGGTGTTAAAAGTGAATGAGTAATGACACCGAATCTGCAAAATTGGCAGTAATGGACAAAAAAAGCACAGATTTAATTCAGTGTAGTGAGCAATTTGCTTCTTTTTTTTCATGCTACATCATCTCAAAGCAAAATCCATTTCTCCTGCACAGAGGAAACACTGAATCCAACATGAGCCTAAAATATAACAAGTCCTGTCTGCCACATCTGCAGATTAACTCGTTTTATTTCCATAATGGGAGACCTTTGTCACCACCAGACAGAAAAAAACACTAGTAGACTTTAAAAATCTTGCACACCCGCACAGGTGTTTTTAGTTATTCTGTTTGAAGTTGGATAAAGCTACAGAATGCTGGAAGTTTGCTAAAGTCACCAAACTTTATATATTGTTTTGTATAAAAGTGGGACGGTATAACTTGTTCCACAAACAAACACATGAAATAACACGAACAGGAGACTCAGATGATAATGAAGCACAGTTGGTACACACCCACACAGTCCTGAAATAGCCAATATAAGTGAAAACACCTGTATGCGAGCACCACGAGTGTGAAGGGCCCTTAATGCTCCTAGTGCGCTTATAGCACGGAATTAATTTAGTTAAATTTAGAGTTGTGTGTCATTGTGTGAGCCAGAAAACTATTGGAGGAAATTTACTTCTACATATTGTACAGGGTGCCAGGACAGAATCTAATTTCAGCATTGCTTACTAGCCTTATATATCATTTTTGGCAAACAGACACAGTGTTTGCACTGGAATAATGCCAAATATAAATATACAGTCAAATCTAAAGTCAAGTCTGATCCAAGGAACGTGACAAAAAACAAAAACACTTTCAGTTTGGAAAGTTACACTGCCTCTATGGGGAGTGGATCACGGCCTGTCAAAGTTGCCTTGTACTGTTGAAATAAATCAAAACCCAGTAAACAATCTCTGGTGGGTTTCATGGATAGATTTTCAAAGGACAATCTCGCCAGGCTCCTGCGAGGTTCTCTTTAATCTCATTTGAAGTCTGTGGTCCTTAATCAGTTGAAAAGAAAATATTCATTTGTAAATGGCATGGAAACAAGTGTAGTCATTTGAGATGTAGAGCATGCTTCATGTGTGTTTGGCTCAATCTCTGTTTGGTTATTCACTGTTATACCACAGGGTTAAGCTTTGTAGCAAACAGTATTGCCAAATGATTTCACAAATGTTGGCATACCAATTAGTAGCTGTTTTGGAATAATCAAAGCTAAACATACAGTATAGCCGCTACTTGACAATAGGTTGCAGAAAACACAAGATAAAAATCACGTTGTTGTGGCATAATTCTTAATTTATATATTGCCCACATAGAATTACTGCTGAAGAATGAACACAAATATCACATTTAAACTGTGTCCATTTGTTCTATTTATGCTGTTGTCCACGGTCATGCTGCATAACAAAACCTCATTATTTGTTTGTAAGTATTTGTTTGAGTGTTGCTGCTTTGGCCCAGTTATGTGACTGCAACTTCAAACGGCTGCCTTTGCTTTTTGATGAAACTCATTTAGTCTTTGTCGGTGCTGCTGCCGGGGGGGAGGGCTTGTTGCAAAATGAGCTGTTGTCAGCTCTATTTTCAATGTCATATCATTGTGAGCCAAGGCTCAACAGTGGCTTACAACTTCCAAAGAAACTGACCCAAATGATCAAGCCGGCGTTTAGCAACAGCTGCTAAATATGACAATTCCCGGGTGTTGCATACACTAAACTATCTTTGAATCTAAGGAAATATACCAAAGACTTCATCATTTCATCAAACATGAAGATTTCCTTTTTGTGATATGTGTATAGACTTTAGGATAAAACACATTTTGTATTATTTGCAACTTTGTTTCATATCTTATGCCATTCTTTATTAAAATTAAGCTTACAAGGGATACCGGGTGAACACAAAAATATAAAACACTTTGTAGAAAATGGTGAATTTGTCAACAAACTTGCTTGTCGAGAAGGTATGAGGCAAAATGCTCCACTTTTTTTTACCTGCTAGTTGCCAACTGTGTCTGAGATTTTGGAGGTAATAGCAGCTGCCAGCTGCAGCCGATGACAACACAATGAGAACGATGAGAGTGAACCATAACAGTAAAGTTGAAGGCCGGACAGCGAAACAATGAGCTGCAGCACTGCAATACAGCTCCATAAATCTGAGTGGAGCTGCAGATTGGCGTTATGATTTTCTGTAAGTGCATCACAATGAGCAAACCCTTTCCCACTGTCACATTATTTTTAGATTCACTGTCAGTGACGCATTGTTATCATAAAAAAAAATATCTTTTATACAAGGTTTAAGGATTACGTAATTTCAATGCAATTTCACCCACATTTAATGTTCCCACGCATCAAAAGGTTGTTTTATTTCCTGCTGTTAGAAAGCACCGCCATGCAAGGTCCTCTCATGATGAGCAGTTCTCAGAATATGGGCGCTGTTAAAAGAGAATGAAGACAAAAGTGGGTGGAAAAGATGAGAGCTGCTGTTTATACTGCAGATGAGCCCCCTGAAGTAATTAAAACAAGGCAAATGCTGAAGCTACGCCGTGTTCAAGCTGCAAATGTTATTTTTATCATCAGATTTTCAGATAATTAGAATGTTTCTTCTTACTTGTACCTGTTGTATTTTTGTTTTTTAATAGAAATCAATAGATTAAAGAAATAATGAGCCAACATTTTTTTTTTTTTTTTTTTTTTAAAAGGCTGTGTGTAAGAAAAAGTCGAATTCACTTACCCATTTCTACGTGCGCTTTACGGCCAGAAAAAGCATAATCTCAAGACCTTTTAATTTGTGATGAGATCACCACAGCCTTGACTGTATCTCACTGTTCAACAACCTCAATGCTCTGTAATACACCATTCAATACAAAATGTCTTTGGTCATAGACGGAGACATACGCTTTGTATTTGATTTGAATAATTTGCTTTAGCTCTCCTGAAATAAAACAAACTTTGCCTTGTTGCAATGCTACAGCCTCTCTTTGTCCCTCCAGCTTCCAGTGCAAAGTCTGACGCTTGATTGTGGCTTAGTGTAGACATGTGAAACTGTTTAACGTCATCCAGCGCTGCTACAGTTGCACGTCTTGTTACATTAACATTAAAAGCAGTTTAAGAAGGCTCTGACTGTCCCTTCTTTCGGCTGAATATGGTCTTTTTTATTCAAGTGTCAAATTAGGACTTGAATAAAAACTTAGCACGGTCAATAATGTTTACTTGATAGAATAATAATGTAATTATGATATATCATAATGATAATAAGAGCTCCGGCTATATTCCTCATATTATCCATCTTCTGCAGTAATCACTGAAATAATAAGGTGTCTCATATTTTATTCTGGCATTCCTGCATCATTAAAAATATTAGTACTGAGTAGTTTGACACCGTATTTTCAATCATATTCTATATTTTAAAGTAATAAAGCAGATTCCCCATATTTGCCTTTGATCATGCTGCATGCAGTTTACTAGCTCACATGAATCCAGTGTGTTGAAGCTCCCACTTTTTCGTACGCTTTTGCTTTGGAGACACCCAGCATGCCAGATTGCCCCTAGTGCAGCTTAGAGGGCTAAGTATAATGGACTGCATGTGTTAAAAGTGTCTGCCATTATGTTTCAAGATCTGTCGGCATCTGATGTCACTGAAGCAAGCTGGTGACATATCAATAATAGTTCCCAGTGCCACTATTAGAACATCCTCAGAGCACAAGCAAGCACTGATTGAAAAGAGGAAAGATAATGACAGTTAATAATGAGAAGGAAAGCTGATTAAGTCATGGCCAGGATCTCTCTCGCTGCCGCGCTCCTCTTTCTCTCCCCTTTTCTCCTGCTTCTCATTGAATCATTCTGTCACTGTGAAAATTACCACCTTGTCCTTTTGACACCGCCATGATTAATTGCAGCAACATAAAGGTATATATATGGACCCATGCATGATTGTTACATTTTTAAAAAGGTTTTGGATTTGAGATGTTGGTGAGGTGAGGGCAGCTTGGCAGTGTGCAGAGTGCAGGTGCTTTCATCACAGTCTATTCACAGGCAAATACAAAACCCTTTCCATGCCATCCCGGCTTAATTTCACCACTGTCTTGGCATTGTGTACGGGCTACTGCTTAGAATTACATCTCTCTTTTTTTCCCCGTGTTAATTCATTTGAGAATGAAGTAAGTGGTTTGTGTCTGCTTTCTTTGTCTGCACATATTGGACTATGAAGTATTTGGAGGATTTATAACAGACTCGTGATTGATAATCACTTCATTCTGTGCAGTAACTCTGTTTATAGACAAGAACAATACAACTGCAATGCCAAAAACACTCAGAAATCCTATTTTACATGAGAGTGAGACCTATTTTTCATGTCCTAGGGCAACAAGCCAGTGTTTTGACAAGAGACTGTGGGCCCTATTTTTATCCACCTGCAAGTAGGTGCGGCCAACTTGTTGGATTGATATTTGTGGTGGAATTTTGGTGAACACAAACACAGGCACAACTCTGTTGCAGCATGGTGAAGTGGTGAACTAGGAGGAATAGATAGCTCGAAGGTGTATCACAGTCGACTTCAATCATGGCCAACCAGATCAGCTCCCCTCATTCCCTTTATAATTGCTGTGGCACACTGTATTTTCCGTTTCTAATGGCTGAAGAAGGAACAAACCGGCACCACCATCCAGACTTTACGCAGAGGGAAACTGACATACCTTTCTGGGACGTTCAGGCTCGTAATGACCAAATTTATGGTACTACAAGTCGATCTCCATGGGCTGGTGATGTTACATTGGCTTGGGAAGAGGTAACTAATATTAATAATAACTCTTTCTCTGGTATTATGAGAACCACTGCCCAGTGTGGGAACCATTTTAATATTGGATATAAGAAAAAAATGTTGTACAGGTGCCAAACACTGGCATTATTTAAACATCAAAGTGAACAAAGAACACATGAAACCGTCAATTAATTAATTGACAACACTGATAAAGAGCAATGTGCTCCAAACGTCACTGATGTTATGGTATTAATAAATAAACTGCATCGGAAATTTTAGTGTGCCACATTTATTAACCAATCATTCATTTATTGGCCTGTTAAGCTGCCGTGCGTAAATATCCTTCACTATTTGTGCTGAAATGTGCGCAGGATCCACGTTGATCCACAAAAATTGCAACTCGGCACAAGCACGGAAAAGCACGACAAGCAAGAAAATAGGACCCAGTGTCCCCATTTTGGGCCTTCTGTTGCCTGATTTATAAACTACAGATGTACTTCCTGAAATCCTGAAAAGGATGTTTGGAAGCTTTAAATGTACTATTTCATGACATCTTTAAAGACAGGAAACTGCCTGTTGTGTGACAGTATACTGATTAATAACCACTTATTTTAATTCTTGGTATAAAAAAGATTTAGTTTTTTCTGACAATGTTTAAGTTAAAGTTTACTTATAGTAGGGACCATGTACAGAAATCATTCATCTCAAAAAGAGAGGAGATGCTCTGTACCAGATTTAGCTACTAGCTCATTTCCATCTACAGAACAGATGTTGGGTAATTGTGTGTAAGGTGACTCTTCTAAAGCAGTACCCAACAAAAGTGCACTTGTCACTTTGGGAAATGCAACTATTTATTGGAGACATGTATCACACTGAAAGACATCCTCAGTGTTATTTTGTCACCTCTATAATCATGTGTAGGAAATTAATCAATGTTTGCTCTCTCATTTGAACAGAATGAAAGAAGTGATGTGTTTTCTGTTATCTCTGCCTGTCACACAAGGACATGGGAAATGGGATTTTTTTGCAAATTAGTAGGTAGCTTGAAGGAACACCAACCAAGTCTGCAGTGATGACAGATGCTTCCTAATTGTGCATAGATTTAAAGATGATTTGACTGATTCGTATTACTATTTGCAAAGACACAGGGTCCTGGTGGCTTGTTTGTTGGGGTGCTCAGCATGCAGGGACATTTGTCAGATGTCTTTCTCCTCCTGCCAATTTGGCTGCTTTAAGCCGTGAAGTGCATTCAGAAAAGCTATTAAAATCATTTCAAAACACATTTTGCAAGAACTCAAATCTTGGCCTTGCAGAGCTGCATTCTTCTCTGACAGATTATTTTTTTTAACGTTTGTATGATTTAGGAGGATCAATTGTCAATAATATAATATTCATAATTACATTTGTATTAGTGTTTAAATTCCTCAGACTAAGAATCATTGTGTTTTTGTTATCGTAGCATGAGCCCTTCATATCTACATAGGGAGCAGGTCTTCTTCCACTGAGTGCGCCATGTTGCACCACTGTGCTCAACGCTAGTTGCCACTAAATCCTCCACATTGTTCCTTCAATCCCAGCTCAAATTTGTTGGGCTTACTATAGTCTTACTATATTCATTAGCAAGTAAAAGTACTCACATTTACTTATTTATTTTATAGCAACCCTGATTGTCAGTACTAAAACCAACACATTCTGACATTCTCATATTGACTTGTATCTCACAGTAGTTGCTGGTGCATCAGTTACACATACTGCAAAAGTATGCGAAGTATCATGGTAAATATGTCTCAGAAATGATGAAAACATGCACTGACAAAATGCCTTGACGAGGAGTAAGGCTGGACTCATATACTCATTGCATCCCCATAATAGGACATTCATTAGACAACATGAATCTAAAATGACTAAGTCACTGAGCTCCCCTAACAGTCTAATTCCTATACATGTCTGTTTATATCTCTGTCTGCTCTGTTTCCATATGTGAGTCTGGGAGGGGGGGTGAATGAAAAGGAGCAGAAGAACGGGATAATGACACAGAAATAACACTTCACTATCTCCCTGCAGCTACATATCTGTCATTCATTTCATTCATGTCTTTGATGAAACATTCATTTATTCCTTTTCTTATACCTCAAGCAGACAGGTGGCAGAGACAGATATTTAGTCATGGTGAGATCACTATGAATAGGTAAACTGAGGCTTGATTTTTTATTTTTTTTGCTTGAGGTAACAATTGAATAAAGTATTATTTCTGACTTGTTGAGAAGCTGACGCAACACTGTGCTCTGTGCACTGTGTTAAGTCATGTAGATGTTTAATCAATACTTCTTTTATGCCTATAAATTACCTTGTGTGTTAATGTTTATGGAAACAAATCTGTTATCTGGGCTTATGGAATTAATTCCCTATTATAACAATCCATCCAGCCAACACAGGTGTTATTGTGTACCCACACCATTTTGTCCAACAACTTACAGAACAGGTGCATGGATCTTTCTAATCCACACCGCTCTCCCTCCACCTGCTGTGATAATTAATGAGGTGTTTCAATACACAGTGAAGAAGCTTCTTCTATTCGGATGTTGTTGAGTTAGTAGGGGACGCAATGGGGTCATTCTGGATTAGGCTGATGTTTCGACTTCCCATTGTGCTGCTGGATTGTAAACTCTGGTTCAGCACATGAGGTAAATTCAGATAAAGACTGATGGATATTGAATTCTCGGGGTAAAATTCAATGGAGTGAAATTTGTTCGACAGTGGCTCTTTAATTCTAAATTAGCCTTACATGCTACGCTTGTCAATACACTTGTTGGACAATGTGCTAACAAAGGTTCACCAGAAGATGTTGTAGACTTAAAAATATGTGTTGAAAGATTTTTTTGTTTTCATGGACGTTACGCAGTGATTAACTTTAAGTGACCAACAACTCACCAAGAGGCAGATTTCCAGAAAAGTAAAACTGAGACAACCTGCAACCAGGCGCACCTTAATTTAAAATGAACATGAAGGTGGAATGGAATGGAATAATATGTCTTTGCACCTGTGTGTGCAGGTGCTACAATTACCTATTCAAAATTGTAATATCTGTATCTCGTATTTTTTTTTGTAGTTTAAGTGCTAAACTGTAAATGGATTCTGTGCTTGAGGTGTTGGTATCTTTTAGCAACAGCTCCATCAATATAACCCTGGGGATTCACTTAAACTTTGGAAAGAAATCTGCCCCAAAATGAGGCATTTTTTATCTCAACAAAAAAACTGGAAGGACGTCTTATGAAATAAGAAATTAAATTGAGCTGAAATCTTCTAAACTGAATAAGAACTGCTGTGCATCAACTTATACAGTCACATCTATGAAAAAAATGTGTCACAGTTTAAAGGACAGGCTTATTTACAGCCTTTCTGTGTACTGGAAGTGTAGCGCAGGTAGATGGGACCACAGATCAATTTAAAGGGAATTGGTGGGAGCAACAGGTTGTTTATGGGTGTTTGAAAGGTTTTTATTTTGTATCCGTCTTTGCTGAATGCCTTTGAGCAAGGGTACTCAGCCCCATGTGGTTGTGCATCAGCCAGCTTTGAGGCGGATGCACAGTTTTTAGAACTGGCTATAAATACTAGGATACAACCAATCAGCACAACACAGCTTGTAACGATGTTGTATCTGTCCAAAAATAACCTCAGCAACAAGGGCGTCCACAGCGACAGCTTCCATCCGTTAGTGATTTGAAATTAAAGTTACTAAAATACAGTTTAAAGGGAACTCTGAAGGCTATCGTTTTTCTATTTACAAATAAATCTCTCCATTTGTAAAGCGTCATTGTAGCATTTTATGTAAAATACTATGAAGAATACTGAAGTTTGATATTGTGTGTATACCTATTGTTGATCAGCTTGACATGGATGTTGAAGTGCTGAAGGATGAATACAGTCAGATGAACACTTTTTTTTAGGCAATTTATTGTAAAGCTGCATAGGATTCAGGGTCCCTATTGATAATGTAGGTTATTGGTAAGTCAGATCTTTGAAACATCTTCTCACAAAAAATAAACCTACATACAATACAGTCAAATGCAGCATTTGTAATAATAATTGTCTGATCTTTAGAAGTTTGAGAGAAGAGAGAATTGTGGATTGAAATTTATTGTATTCAACGACATAAAAAAAGCCAGATCTGTTTCCTGCACAGCAACCCCACAGGCAGTGGCTGTACAATCTGCTTTCAATGCTAATATCTGCAGGTTATGTGCCGAAATGGGAGCGTGAGTTCCCCGTCAAGAGATTACGCAGCCAGAGATGTTACTTGATGGTGAAGGACTCTAATATTCTGTCCAGATGCAGCAGATGAGCCAATTCTAAAATATATATTTTTTTATATAAACTGATCAATAATTTAACCAATTAACAGTGTAAAAAATATGATGACGCCTGTGCGGACAAAACCTGAGAATTAGCACTAATATCAGTTTTTAGGTTTTGTGCCCAACACAAATTTATTGCAATTATTAACAACGGGCCTCTATTTTCAGATCTGTTAAGATCACTGCATGAAACCTCCTCACACAGACAAAGTTAGCAGTTTACATGTGGACATATGGCACATTTAGCAGCTGAAGAGATCAATATCATCCTCAGCAGTGTGGTGGAGACCAAAGTAGAACTAAAGAGAGTGTTAATTCTGTCAATATTTAATATTTAATTTAATGTCAATATTGTGTTTACGGCTTGTTGCGACCACTTACTCTGTAGAGGGAAATTGAAAGTTGTACATTTTTTATTTCCTTTCTGCCAGGGAAAAAAATATCTAGTTAAGTAAAATATGTCCATCTATTGTTTCTTCTTGTTCTGTATCAGGTGTACTTTAAGCGTGATGGCGAGCTGATAGAGGTGATTTCCTACACTCAGCCCTCCTCCGGCGAGCAGGGAGGCGGCTCAGCAGGGGTGAGAGGAGCCAGGCCGCTCATCAGCAGGGACCTCGACGACACCAAGCTGCAGCGGTCCCTCTCCCTCCTGGACCCCGAGGGGCGGGCTGCCCACCTGTACACGGAGACCCCGCAGCGCGTCCACACTCAGGGCCAGCAAGCCAACGAGCCCAGCCCCGCGACAGAGGTCATCCCAGAGACTGTGGTGAGCCGGGAGTTCCCCCGCTGGGTTCACAGCACGGACCCGCTCTACTACTTCAGCCACACTCACGTCCCGCAGAGCGACGGCTCTGTGGTGGTGCAGGCCCGGCTCACCTGGACGCTCAACCCTCAGCTAGATAACGACGCCCTGTTCAGCTGCGAAGTAAAGCACCCAGCGCTGTCTATGCCCATGCAGACCGAGGTCACTCTAGGTGAGTAGGCTGCAAGCCTATTCTATTTCCCCACAACCACCCAACACACACACACACACACACACACACACACACACACACACACACACACACACACACACACACACACACACACACACACACACACACACACACACACACACACACACACACTTTTTCTCATTTCTTCTCCCTTTTAATCTCCTGATGCCTCCTTGTATCCCCTTAACACACTTGGAAACCAACTGGGTCTCCTTATGTCTACCTTGCCAATGTACTCAGAACAACACTGATTTTCATTTGAAGTCGCTTAATTGTGTTACAGCCGAGCAGATTGCGAGTTTAGCAGCAAATGTAAAACTCAGAGTGACTGACAGGGCAATTCATCGCGCTGTCTGTTGCTAGATTGAGTTAACTCAGTACCGTTATTGAAAAAGTCAGCCTGAATTAGAGAAGTAAAATGAGAATTTAGAAACACTGACCAATGTTATATCATTGGTGAGACTATCTCAGAGATACTGCCCTTCTTCTAACTTCACTGAACACCTCCCGAAAGCTCTTCAGTACCGCGCTTTAGTCTTTCAAACAGAAGTAAAGTCTCTAAATTTCACAGTGTTGTTTCAAGGAGAGAAAAAAAACCACACTGGCACTGGGATCATTTGTGTATTCACCTTCAAAACTACCAAAGCCAAAGAAATACTGATGCAGATACCGATTTCAGAAAACAGAAGTCACACTTTGAGGGAAAAGTAAGCATTAAGATTTAATAGTGTGAGATCCAAGAGAGACACGTGCATGCTCGCATTTTTTTGAAAAAAAAATTCCAATCTGAAAACAAAGATGGCTTCCAGCACATCCAATTACCACTTCAAAGGAAATACATTGGCAGAGTCCTCCTGGAAATGAGCCACGCAATCCTTACATGGTAAACAGAGACAATATCTTG
This sequence comes from Brachyistius frenatus, assembly GCF_029030835.1. Classification (NCBI taxonomy): domain Eukaryota; kingdom Metazoa; phylum Chordata; class Actinopteri; family Embiotocidae; genus Brachyistius; species Brachyistius frenatus. The sequence continues at coordinate 1,158,795 of NW_027210697.1, forward strand.
AGAAGTTAGCAATGGTTAAAGGCGGCGAATGAGCGCGTTGCTGCTGCTGCATTGTGATTCGCTGTCAGTGTTTTTATCTCCACTCCATCACCACCCTTCATTTAATTAAAAGTCCCCTTCTCCCTGCGCTGTTTATCAATGATGGTCACTCTGAATGAATCTATAGAAACTGTCGTTATCATCTACGAGTGGAAAGTCCTTAATAGGTTCAAGAGATGACAAGTAGGCTTTAAAAATCTCACACAAACAAGGCACACTGAAGCTTTTCCTTTATCGTTATCAGGGAGGATCTGTGAACACTTGACGTACATCACCCAAAACTCAGTCAGTACATTTTATCTACATCAGGCGATACTACACAGTAAAGCTCCTCTTCCTTATTTGCCCAAAGAGCCCCTTGAAAAATCTTTAGTCACTGTATGATGTCTCTGACCTTCAGGTTGAACCAGCTGTTCGTCTAGCTTGTTTGTTTTGGTTTTATTTTTAGATGGTTCGCCTCCTTGAAGTTGTAGATAGATTTGTGGTAAAGTTTTAACTTTCCCCACATTTTATGTGCCAAAAGGACTTCCTGGCAGATTCCATATATGAATGTGGGTAAATAGGTTGAATCTACAGGGTCTCAATTAGTGAGGAAGGGGCACTCCTTTCTGTTGTACCTTTTGAATTAATTTTCTGTTAAGACCGACGAAAAAAAGTGTACTTTTTGGACAAAAATTGTGTGCGGAAAAAGGACCAGGCTGCCATTATATTTGGCACATGTATGAAGTATTTATTTCTTATTGTCAACGTATCCTTTGAAATGACACAGTCCTTTCTTTGACTCTTGATCCAAACCCCAAAGACACTAAGACATAAATCTTTAAATACAGGGTCACAAAAATATACTTACATTTTTAAGATAGGCGAACTAATTTGAAGACTGCATTGAACATTTGTTGAGGACTATTTTCAGCTGTTTATTTATACACATTTGGCGAACTTGTGAGTATTTATGACACAGCATGGTGACCGTGTTCGCAAGAAAAAAGGACCATTTCACCCAGTCCAGCAAGTGCGGCTCTCTGATGTCGCTTTTAATCCTTTTGGACAACAATGGGGCTTGAAGGCACAAAGGAATGATCAAAGTTGTATCAGGTTTTGACACATTATTTGTTTGGATGATTTTATTGTTGGTTTTGATCCGTTAATGGAATTCCAAAAATATAAAATAAATCCTTCCAGTGTATAAAAAGCCCTTTGGCCCTTATTTGAAAACCAATTGCCGCAATTGGCATTGTCACTTTTTTCAAATGGGAATATCTCATAGCAGAAAATCGTCTTTTAAAATGTAATAACTGTCACCCTCACATCACCAAGTGAATTGAAATATAGCACATCACGTGCAAGAGGGCGGCAGCGGCATGAGTTGAAGGTATAATGGTATGAGCTGTCTTCTCGAGACGAAGTATTGCAGTAAGGACTCGAACAGCTATTTGCCTTTTTCACATGTTGAATAAAACAGATGATACCCCTGAGGGGAATGAACCCGGTGAAACTCCTGCTAAATGTCAAAGGCACTAATATTTTGACAAGCCTTTCTCTCTGCGGTGTTTGAAGTAATTAATTTATCACTACCTTTGTTCTTTTAAAGACATGGAAGGCACATCACTAGATATTCTTCTTTTTTTTCCCACCACCTAAAGAAAAGAAAAAATAAATTGTGCTTTTGTTGATTCTAATTAGTGGCCACTTGAAATTCAAAGCATCCACAAATCTACTCGGGGCTTGATCCATCTTGAAATGGAATAGTAGTATTTAAAAAAAAAAAAAAAAAAAAGGTAATATGGTTGTGATTCAGGTGCGAGGTTACGTTGATTTGCTTCATAGACAAAAGGGCGTCCACATTTTTTTTTTTTTTTTTAATTTTGGTGTCGTGTAACTCTGATAGAATGTGACTTTGTAAAACAGCTCCCCTAAGGATTCCAATCACTTACATACCCTGTTCATTTATATTATGCTGCTGTAACTGGATAATTACACACACACACACACACACACACACACACACACACACACACACACACACACACACACACACACACACACACACACACACACACCCTCTCTTGGTTCTCTCAGGTGTGTTTGGTCAGGAAATGAAAGGGAGATATTTTCAATGCTCATAAGTAATAAATCTTTCAGAGATTTAATATCGCCACAGGAGACGGAGCGACAATCTGACAATCGACCAATGTTGTATCACACCTCATGAATATTCATCAGCGGCTCTGTGCTCATCATACAAATGGAACTAAACCAGTGCCGGGCCTCGGGACTCCTAAAAAATAAAAAATAAAAAGTGCTTTACCTCTATGAGATCATCATCATTGTATTCCTGAACTATATTTCTTTCATGAACAGTGTGTCTTAATATTTAAAAGAAGTTCTTTGTTTTGGATTGAGGTGAGCTGAGGTGTTTATTATTCAACATCAGCAGACTAGTGCTGGAATTCTCATTTCTTACACTGTAAAGCAGCGAGATGAGATCCAGACATCTTCACACCTTACAGTCTTCCAGACCGTGATAATCAAAGAGCAGATGCTCAGTTGCAGGAAAGCGTCTGTCATGTGTGTGTGTCTGCATGCGTGTGTCGGCATGTAAGCGTGTATTTCGAGTAATTTTGTGTGCATGCATGTGTGCTTATTTGTGCTTAAATGTCTCTGAGAATGACTTTGTCGTTTCATTAAATTTAGATTTGTGATGCGTATCTAGTATGTTGTTTTTATCTGTGTTCACCTGCACATTAATTCCACATTAATCGGTGTGTCAGTCGAAACCATGCAAGGCATCACATAGTGCCTGATTCACCACGATAGAATGATCCCGCTTTCAGTCAGGGCCTTTAAATGTGGTTGCATGCCTCTCCAGCTTTTCTTTTTCAATAGAACCAGTCACCCAGCTAATGTGACAGGTTCCCTTCAATTGCTTAAGTCTGTTGTGCAGCTGGGCAGACCTGTTGTCTTGGCTTGATATTAAAGCACATCTGATGCAGGGTGTGTGCAGTTTTTTTTTTTTTTTCCGTGGTCATGTTTATTCTCTGACCTCGCCTGAAGTGATAACAGTTCTTTCTTGCAAACTGATGAAGGTGGGCCTTGGGGTGACGGTCTTGTGGGACCGTGGCACGTGTCCTCTGTGGTGTCCTCACCGAGAGAGAGAGAGAGAGAGAGAGAGAGAGAGAGAGAGAGAGAGAGAGAGGGAGGCTGTGTCATGTCCATCACACTGCATGCTGCTCCTAATCAAAGGTGGTGACGTAGGACGCCAACTGTCACTGTTGGAGCAAATCCCAGAAATTGGCCATCATCTTCCCCGGCCATATGCCTCGCAAGCTCGATGTGACGCCATGACACCAGTATTTAAAAATACCCTCCCGTTAGTGTGTAGGAGGTGGAAACGTAGTGCTTCACACCGCCATGCTAAAACCAACATGTGAAATGCCATCCGTCTCTGACATGAGATGGAACACTTAGCCATGTCAAACTGCTCACATAATGTCTTTGTTAAGGTTGCCAGTATAAATATGTGGATATGTTCCCTGAAGTTACTGTTGCCAAAATTCCTTCTTGGACGTTCCACCAGTTTGCACTGCATGCATTGATTTGTTTTAGTTTTTTTTGTGTGGACAAATAAATCAGTTTATACAGAATAACAAATGGTCTAGTGGTGCTGAGAGCTTTCAAAAAAACAAAAATTGAATATATCCTCCCCCCTTCATCCCGTTCAAATGCTTCTGTTATATATAAGGATGCCTAGATGAGATATAGTACGTGGACAATGGCGCGTGCTCATTTCTATTTACAGAAATGATAATGTAAGTCCTAATCCATTAGTCTGATGCAGGCTTGTTCGAGTCTATGACTGCCCAAGAAAAAGGCCCTGACTCATTCACAGTTTGCTGCCAGATTAATAGCGCAAATCTGAGGTCATGTGTTTGTTTATTTATTTATCCTTTAGTTTAACTCATCAATGAAAACAAGCACCCAGTGTGATTTGTACTAAGAGTTCAAACCGTATTAACTGAAGATCTCTTGGTGGTGGTGGTGGGAGGGGGGGGGGGTTGACGAGTACAGACATTACCGATGGGAGGCCCTCAGCTCGAGTCTCATTGCATGTTCTGCTCAGTCCATTTGCTTAACATATGGAACTACGCGGCGTGTGAGGCAGTTATCTTTAGGGGAATTGTTAATCATCACAAATTGTGTAGAACCTGCTTATACCGGCCTAATGCAGTGTACTGTGCAGTTTAGCTGTAATGAAATGACTTACCTTTTGAACACATTATGCAAATCACTCATTTTATCTCGACACCACATACACAGGACAATCACCGGCCTCTCGCAATTCCATAATAATAGAATGTGCCAGCTCCCTCTCCTACTTGCGCCCCCATTGTTTTAGATGGTCCAAATGAAAGCCATCTGGGGGCTGCTGTCCACACCAAGACAAGGGAATTAGCTCTCTGAGTGTCCCTTATCTCACTGCCTCCACACTCCACCCGTTGCACTCCCATTCTCCTCTTGTAATGAGTATCTACCCAATTTAGTTCCTTTTCTCTCCAAAGGGGAATAAATCCAGCACAGTCCTTTGGATGAAAGAACCTGCAGGTCCCTCGCCTCGCGCCCTGTGACCTTAATTGACAGGAAATTGTATTTGTCTCTCTCCCTCTGCGACAAAACAGGTGTCCGGCAGGATTTTCTCTCCATGCTAAGTACAATGACCTTTGTCTCTCTTTCTTTTCTTTTCTTTTGTCTTTTCAGCTGCTCCGAAGGGTCCTAAACTCTTCATGTCCCCCACCAGGGCAAAGGTGGGGGACACAGTGCGCATCACTGTGCAAGGATTCCAGGTAGGATCGCCTGGGGTAAGTGCACGGGGTTTTAATCAAATGAAGGCCCGCCTTCAGTATAGAGTAAGAAGACTCTAGTGCCCATGGGCACTTGAGCCTGTTTAATTATCCTCTGTAGTGACCTCTGTTGGGCACAGACATATTTTCCTTTGCGTGTTTACGTATTCTTAAATCATATTCATTTTGGAAAAAAATTTGGATTCACATTTTAACATTTTGGTTTCAGTAAATAGGCTGAAAACTCACAAATGTAGCATTTTTTCATGCTGTTTGTATTCATGCGGTAAAACGACATACTACTACGCCTGTCCAGTGTCCATATCTGGCAAATACACTAGCTGCAAAAAATGTTGCTGCTTTCAGATTTCTTGCTCCATAAACATAAAGATGGAGAATGTGTTTGTGTCACTGTCCCACCCTGCCAATGCCAGCCCCCTGTCCCTGGTGTAACTGACCTGTGGATGTACCTGGTTTCTTTGACATGAATGACACGTTGAAGCCAGACACCTGGAGCCAGTCAGGTGTGGAGAATAGAGTTGATCCAGATAGAGAACATGCTAATGGTCCACAGGACGATTCTCCTTCGTCACTTCCCAGTCGCCGCTTCATGAATCTATTGAAATCACAAAGCAGATTTTGTCTCTTTTTTTTTTCTTTTATGAGACCAAATTAATATTGTGCATTGTTGTCGGTTTAGTGCACCGAGCTATTGACTGCACTGATTTCTACATATGCTTATGTGCGCCCGGTGACCTTGGCATTATTTTAAAGCTTGCAGGGTTAAGATTGGTTATTATAAACAGGCTTGACTGTGGCATACAGCCAGTCGGGCCCTTCAGCAGCGTAGGCATCAGTGCGTGCAGATTGATCAGAAAGCAAATTTCCCTTATCCTTCACTGGGCCTAAGCTTTAGGGTTTCACAAGTAGATAAGATTGTGTGCCAAGACTGATAATTTTGCCTCCCGCCTTTCTGATAAAATAAGATGTTCCCCTCTGGAATATATTATGGACGATCATCTTACAGTGTGTCTTTTTACTATGTATTCCTTTTTGACGTTGCTTTATGTATGTCTCAGTTGAATCATGTATTAATTAAACTTGTATTTATTACATATTTCAGTGAAGGTCACATCACCATGCATGTGTAGAGCAGTTTGTTTGAACTGGAGTTTTTTTTTATTGTTGTTTTGTTTTGCCTTTTTCTTTTCTTTTTTTTTTTTTTTTGCTCATGTGGGATTTGAACTTGTCAAACAACAAGTGCACCCACCCTGCTTGCTTCAATGATTCCAGCAAAAAGACAGTGTTGTTGACATCTGGTAGTATGCAGTCCCTTGTGCATGTAGTGAAGGCAAACTGCAGTCTGGTCTATGAACCCTTTTTTAACAAAGTCACACAAGCTGGAATTGTTGGCTTTAATTCACCCAATTTTAGTGAGAATTCGCCAAATGAGCTCTTTCTGAGTTCATGCACCTCTGCAGTAAAGCCATGCTTGAGCAGATTGGACTGACATTTACTTTTTCCAATACAGTTGAAAAAAGCACATAAAAAAACCTTGATTCTACACCTACTTCATTCACTGTATTTTTCTCAATAGATGAGAGGTCTTACTGTTGAACCGTATTACTTCTATTAAAAAAACCGTTGTGTTTTGTCTTATGTCAAGTACCTCCGCTGCGCCAATGATTTTTTTTTTTACTTTGATGGTGCAACGCTCGAGTGCTGGAAACCCCTATCTGGGAAAATCTGTTGTAAAGTGAAGTGTTGATTATTAATGCATGTTGTTAACTTGCCGCTGCATTAGGGGAAAATTGGAGCTTGTATTATTCATGTGTGCTCTACTCTTAATCTCTTGGCTGAGACTCACAGACTTCTCTCTGCTCTGCCCTCCTCCATTTTTCTTTTCTTTTCCCTCCATCCCATCTGGGTGTGGATAGAATGAGGTTTTCCCCGAGCCGCTCTTCACCTGGACGAGGGTGGGGGGCCGCTTGCTGGACGGCAGCACCGAGCGTGAGGGGAAGGAGCTGATTCTGGAGAGAGTGCCAGCCGAGCTTAACGGCTCCATGTATCGCTGCACGGCCCAGAATCCTCTGGGCTCCACAGATACGCACACTCGCCTCATAGTCTTTGGTACGTGCACTTAGCTCTGCAACACGCTCCAGCCCCGTTCTGAAGGGGCGCTTCTACACCACCAGCTGAACTGAAATTGCATTTAAGTATCATTAATTATTTAGAAGACAATGAATATGAAACTTTTTTTTTTCTGTTCTCTGTACAGCTCGGTTCCACAATAATTATCTGGAACACTTATACAATTACACCGTTAGATATCACAGAATATTACGTAATTATACAAAAATTATTTTCATATGTCTACAGTATCTTTGGAAAATACTTAAGAGATTTATGTGACCGCTCTTAAGTATGAATCATTAATGCAACTAAGTGTGTGATTAATAAGAGATTGTATCCCTAATTGGCTCAGCAACACATTCTTTTTAAGGCAGCAATCAGTGCGAATAACTTCTCTCCAGCAGGGGATTTAGTGACTATTCCACTAATGGCATGTCTTATTCTGTTCTAACTTAAACACTAAAGACCAACCGTGGCATCAAAGGAAAATTATGAAATCAAAGGGTCTTTGTTGTTGACAGTGTTAGAAAAGCTCAATTGCTCAATGGCCAAGCCAAAGTAATGTGTTAACTGGAAGTACATATTTTACTGCTCCTGATGCAGTTTCAACAAAATAAGTTCTGTTATTTCACTTTACAGAAATGTGATTGCAATTTGACTTGTTGGTCACATGTTGACATCATAAACAGCATATAAAAATAGACATAGTCACTGGGTCTAAACAGTAAAGCCAATGCAGAATTGCTTTAAAGTGCTATACCACTGTTTGCCACTATGGGTTGACTCCAATAGACTCCCATTCAAAAAGCATCAACTTCTCTCATGAAATATAAAGTCAATACATTGTTTCTACATGCCATTTTGGTTTCATTTGCTAAATTCACTCGTTCTGATTAGTATTCTGTTGGTTACTCTGAAAATAATATAAATAAATAAATAAATACATAAATAATTATTTATATATGATATTAGTCCTTAAAGTGATGTATATTTGGGAGGCTGCCTGGTTTGATTGACATGCCTGCGGGTGCACTCAGGTTTCCGGTATAGGTTGACGGGTAGTGTCGTCAAGTTATCAGTCAGATCCACCTCCTCGCTCCTCCCCATTTTATCCAAATATGGTCACTTCTGGCTCCAAAAAAAAACAAAAAGGCTCAAGGTCACAAACCAAGGCGTGGCATCACGGTGGGTTGACCCTTGGTTGACACATTATTTTCCTCAGGCAGCCTGTTCTTTATCCAGTCAAAACCATCGTGACGCTCAGGTCTTTAATTGAGTCTTCAACTACAAAGCGAGTTTTAAAATCCATCCTGTAAGAGAAGTGATGACTTCATTCTTGATGTCATTATTTTTCACGGTGCTACTAATCCCTCTCGTACACCAGATGCAGAGTAATTGTGCCAGCGTTGCAGCTTTATCAGTAATGGCTCCGACATGTTTGAATAGAGCCATCCCAAAACATTCACAAAACAGGGACCTGCGTTTGAAAGCCCAGATGACCATAGATAGATAAAACCATCAGTATCACATGTTCCATGTGTGAAAAGGTTTTTTTTTGGACTCGCAAAGACTGACTATACACGAGTCAAGTTATGCAAGACAAACAGAGAATATATCCCTTTAAATGTGCAGAAATGTGTGGCGTGCACACACGTGCGTTTCAGCCCTGCAGTCCTCTATTAACATAAATCAGATTGACACCATTTTTGTACTTGAGCGACTCTGAAACAAAGAATATTGTATCCATCTTTCTTTTATGTCCTCCTGCCTGAAACACTCCTGTGAACAGGGTTTAAAGTATGTCACAAATGTACAAATTACTGGGCGGGTCTAATAAGAACCTACTTTAAGGGGAAAGTGCCACTTTAGGGAGGCGTTACCTTGGGAGGCGTTTTGCTAGGAAGAGCACTAATGTGTATTTAACACCCTGATGCCTCCTCAGGTGTCATCGGCTACGTGCCTAGTATGGCCCATCTGTCTGCCCGCTTCTTGTAGATTGCTTCCACTCACGCTTAGGGGAAGTAAATGGTGATTAAGTGACCTTGGCACCATCCCTTGTGGCCTTGAGACACCTCTCTCTACCGGGGGGCGGGGGTGAAGAGAAAGAAGTATTTTGGGGCTTGGCTCCCTTTGCCAAGTGTTCAATATACATCATCAGGAATAATAGAGTATAATGACAGCTTAGCGCAGAGACTTTCCATCGATGACAAGCGGCGTTCGCGTCTTGATGATGTACTTCTTTTTAGCCACCCTCAGCGATATTATCCTCTGAGATTACAGTGAAGTGAGTCAGCAGAAGTGAGGCACCGGGCAATGACAGGCACACACCGAAACTGCACACATGCAGGGATATGTATGCTTATGCAAATCTGCAGAGGGCAGGCAAACACAAGCGTGCATATGGAGAGTGCACACACTAATTTCTGCGGGCATCTCGGAGGAGCTGCTATCTTAATGTGCTTGCAACGAGACCAGGAAAGTTCCACACTGTGCTATATTATGTAGCTTCCACCTGCTCATGTACACATTTCAAGTCTAACATCCAAAAATAGCTCACAAAGTGCAATTTAAGGGTGTTGCTAATACCCTGCAAACCCTCTTGCTCCCTCTTTTGCAATTACTTTATCCCTGTGAGAACTTTGAAAATACCTTGTCAGAGCGTATTGTGCAGGGCAGACGTCGGTGTTACTTATTAAAGGTTAGACTCAGTTTCTCCATCTTTTTCCCAGACTGCCCGGCCACAGCTGTAGTCTTCTGGTGCTCACTGCTGCTAAAAGTGTCCTGGATGTTCTGTTGCTGTGCTCTGTGTTCCCAGATCCATTAACAGCCCGACTTTTCTCACTGGGGATGTGCCATTTAGCACGTACTTCGGCAACGTTGGAGTTCAACGTCATTAGAAAGCCACAACCTCTGTCAAAGATGACTGTTTTATTTCTTTTTCTCTTTCTTCTTTTCACGCTGTTTATTCTCGTGTTAATTCCATCCTTCACTCTCTGACTCACCGTCTCTTTCATAACTACAGTGTTTGGATGTTTTTCACTGTTGATTTTTTTCTTCTTTTCCGCAGAAAATCCAAGCATGATGAAAAACACACAGAATCCGAACAGTAAGTATTTCAGCTGCAGAGTTGACGATCTTTGTGCGTGTGTGAATTCTCAATATAATGCATCTCATAATTCCTGCTGAATCACTTGCTCATCACATTTCCAGAGACACTGCATATAATATGGGAGCAAAATGTGACACTGTAGTTCGGCTCAGTCAGAAAATGTATGCGGAAATGTGGCACTGATCAGAGAAGCAAATTGTGAGGAAGACTGTGGTTTCAACATCCATAGTATTGACAGGTGGATGTTTTTGATTCTGTCCTGAATGCTTTGCCCCAGATAGAGTGCGTGAGAGTGATTCAGTCAGGATTAATCTTCGCCGATGTTCGGCAGCAGCGAGCAACAAGCCTCCTCCAATGACTAACCGTGTCTGTCACTTTTGGTTGAATGTGAGATTATTGGTGTTTCATATGTGCCGTGGTGTCTCATTTGCGGTTTCTGAGATTATCATATGTAAAGATGAGGGATTGTCGGCAGAAGCCGCAGGGCTGTGACAACAACCTTTCCATCCCCCCCCCCCTTCTTTTTTCTTTCCTGCCTTTCCCTCTCGCTTTCTTCTGCAATCTTTCTGTCGGTCTTTCCTTCCCCTCCTCTCTGAATTTGTACTCAGTGCCAGCCTCTCTTGCTGCTTCATCCATTTCTGGTTGCTCTTTCCCTTTTTATTATCTCCTTTTTCTCCCCTCTCCTTCACTTATTCTGTAGTTCTTCTTTCCATCATATTTATATTTCCTACTTGTCCTCTTCAGCCCAGCTCCCAATCTTCAATTTTAATGCAGATTCTTCTGTCACTCTGGCCTTATGCGGTGCGCAGATTATACTGTAGTCGAAAAAAACAAAAAAAAACAAACAACAACATTCATTTCTGGCTATAGAAGCAGGGTTTGAAGTCTTGATAGATGGTCTTCTGAAGCATGAAGGGGGTCAGGACTCACCAAGACTGAAATGGGAGTGTGACCCTATAGAAATAGCATTCAGAGTTTAGATAGAAAGGTAAGAAAAACTGAATGAAGCGTAAGAGGAGGTTCTCTAACAGCTCATGCGGATTAGTTTAGAAGCAAACCTCCTGCAAGCTCAATAAAGTGCTATGATGTAGTAAAATATGGCAGTACTTCTCGATGAAGCCATATAAGCATGTATTTATTTGTTATTGGGGAATGTATGCTCAATTTTGTTTTGTTACATACATACTTTTGTTACTACTTACAATCAATTAGGGATCAATTAAGTACCTGTATGGTAACTGCTTCTCGTAGTGAGGTGCTGTAAATGGACTGGAAAATGCATTTAAATGCTATAATTGCTCGTTTACACTATAATCCTTAGTGCATCTGTGTGTTGCCCATGTTTATCCCAGCATACAGTGGGAACAGCATCTCAAGCAGATGGCAGACAGGCCTGTGTTAAAGCTGAACTTCCCTCGTCATGCAAAATTTGACATGAGTTTTACTCTCTCCCTGTTTCCTACTTCAGTCACTACTTCACCTTATTTGTCTCTTATGATCTCCCACTATCATGTTTTTTTGTTTTTTTTTGGTCTTGCCATTTGTTTTTACAACTCTCTTCTTAGAGGAAAAGGGGGGGGAAACAAATTCCCTGTTTCCCCTTCTGTGCTCGTCATATCTTAGCGATGCAAATCTGAGAATGCAAATATTATGGTAAGCACATGAGCAGGTGTGTCACAGCAAGGACAGAATCAGGTCAGCATGGATGCACAGACAAGCCTTGCATGCAAGTCAAATTAGTGTACAACATGGCCCCTAGAGGTCACCCCACTACGCGCCCGAGCTGAACGGCTGAATACCGGACTCCGGCGGGAAAGACAACCTCTGTCAGTCAGTCAGTCAGGGTCGTAGCAGACGACAAACCTGCATCTCCCATGAGGTGTTACACTCATTCATCTTTGTCAGACTTCTGGTCTTCCTCACATCTTGTCAAGCTGAACTGAATTTAACAGATCAGTGAAACTGAGGACAAATATGTGACATCTTTTCTGCCACGCAATACTCTACCTGTCAACCGGCTGCTGGAGGTGTCAAAGGTTCGGGGGGTTGTCACCTTATTACGGGCAATGCATCCTCTTGGCTGACACACAGCTGTGTAACCATGAAGCAAAAATCAACTACAGTCTCAGATGATGGACTTTGTATTCATCAAATAAAACAATTTTTTTTTTTTTTTTTTTTAAAAAGGAAATCGCCAAAGGTTGTAATCTACATTTTCAGTTTTCATGGCAGACATGTCACAGCTGTCATTTTCCACAAAGGTCAGTTAAGAGACAGGAACCTTGCTGGTAGGCGTACAAAAAAATGTGTCAGCCACTGCCAGAAATGTGCAGTCGGTGTGTAACGCCAGCTAACTTGACTTAAACCTTCACTGCCGTCAAAACAGCCGAGTGCAAAAAGAAAGCATTATTTAGCTGACATTTCAGGTCCGGCACGTCTGAGGTAAAGTCATCCCTTATTTAAAAAGACATGTTGCCACAGAAATCAGTCCCAGTTGTCTTAAAAAAAAGAACATTTTTAAATCAGGTTGGCAGAAATGCACTGAGGTCTGAGCCAAAAACTGAAGGCAAACAGATGGCTGGGCGGCTTGCATCTATGATTGTAGACTGGAAGGGGACCTCAGATGATGATTTTTATGGCTGGCTGAGCCCATTACCAAATGAGACGGAGTACTTATTGGGAAGATCCATTTGTTATTGTCTGATGTTGAATAACTAGCATAAACAGAGGAGAATGTGATGTATACAAAATGTCAGATTATACGGTTCTGCTGAGGTTTACGTTCATCAGAGAGTCACCATGAAACCTCAAATAATCTAAACCATCATGTCACACACATGATTCAACCGTATGCTGTTTAACTCATAGCGATACGTTTAAGATTTGTCCGATGTGAGACTTGCCAGTTCTCACATCTACCAGATCACATGTTGAATCTAAAGTCTAGCCACACCCCAATGTGGTCATCCTCTCACGGTTATTTTTGTGATGGTTGGTGCAGCCACAGTCTTGGCACAGTCTGGACAAACAGTTGGTTATGTCAGCAAAGACACACCCACAGCCAGTCACAACTTTCCTCCCACAGCAGCTCCAGCTCCACAGTCCCTCTTTGTGAGATATCCACAAGGGAGCTACAGAAAACAACAGCAGCATAAAGCTGCATGGTGTCGTTCCTAAATCTCTCCCCTATAATAAAGAAGAATTAGATATAAAATCAAATAAAAGGAAGTGAAGTTCACTCCATATATCACCATTTTGTCTGAGGGTTCTTCAAATTTGATTCAAATATCTTTGTGTTCAACAAACCTGCACCAAAGGTCACATAGGGCTTTTTTTGGATGTTGTAGTGGTACAACTGTCCTGGATTATTACAGTTCACTTCAAGGAACTGCACAGAAATGTTTTATTTGTGAATGCAGTGTAAATTTTAAAAAAAAAAATGGTATTGTCATTTCTCACGGGGTATAACTGTTACAAAGTCACTGCACAGTTGCATCAAAATTATTCAACCCTCTAAACATGCAATGCTTCATAGCGATGTGCATGAAATTTAAGTCAAACACACAGAATCAACTCAAGCCTTGGTAAACAGTCAAAGAAAATGCGATTATGCGTATTTAAGTGATTTTGAGAATACAGTATTGAGCTTAAATTTGACTAACGATGAGTAAACACTTCTCCAAAAAGGCCTAATAACAACAATAACCTTTAATCTTTGACCGCCAATAAATGTTTCCAGTAGTTTATCACAAGCTGCTAGATTAAAGTCCAGAGACTGAGATGGCATCTCAAGGATATTCCAGGAACAATTCCTGAACCGAGCTTTGGTTGACTTGGATTTATGCTCAGGATCAAAGACATGGTATTTCACAGAATACATGAATTAGATTTACAGTTAATGCAGAATAAAACACCCCTCACTATGTGATGGTGATGGTGTTCTTCTTGGCACACACTGTGGGCCTTCACCTTCTTCTCACCATTTCCATTTTGGAGAAATGATGTCTTCTCTCATCTTTTGATACACGTTTTCCATGTTTTCTATGAAGCTTAAATTCACGCATTGATAGTATTTATATTTTTATTATCGCTGAGTTCCCAGAAGATAAAGAGAATTCCCAACAATTCCATTGACTTACATACCAGGAAGTAATCTAAACACAGCAGTATTATATACGGGTTTAAGAATTATGGCACACATTATTGTATTTTCTAAAATATCCTGCAACTCTAAAAGAGTACATAGCACATTTTCATTGTTGATTCGATTATCTCAGATATCTTGTCAGACTAGACTTGAGTCACTCAATTGAAGTGTTCTTTATAAAAATTTCTCGCAAGACCCTCAGGAAAAGGTTTTAACTTACAAACTCGGCAGGGTTGAATGATTTTGATTGCAAATGTACCTCCTGACTTCAAACCATCGGAGACGTTTAGAAAAGAAATGTCTCTTTGTTGGAGCAAAGTGGAGGTCTTTGAGTAACTGCTCCACCAATGCAAATAACTGGTGCTACAACCTACCATACAGTAAGAATACATTACATGAATGCACAAACATGTACATTTATTTCAGTTATTGTATATAAGTCATCCAACTTCTCTCCAGTGAATGTTGTATAGCTGTTTGAGGCAACTTCAGGTTGCCTGCTTGTGTTGTAAACTTTTTACGTGAATCCTGTTTTAAGTGAATTGAAGCATACGGTAATTTAATGGCTTTAAATTAAGAAATGTCTTAATTCATTGTAAAACATATTTGCCCATTTCGAGGACGAGTTTAATGCCGAACTAAACAAACGCAAAGCAGTTTTACTGTATATCAATAAACGAAAATACCAGGTTATTTCACGTTAAATGACTTTTCATTGCATTTTAATAGAGTCACAAGCCAATTCAGAAATGTGATTTTGCTAAATGATGAATAGACATCTGACAGTTTGACTGATAGACTTTTTCTTTGGTGTTTGTAGATGAAGCCTCCCGCGTGGACATGCTCGGACTGGCGTGGATGGCACTTGTCCTCACAGTGACAGTGGAATTGACGTGAAACCTCTCATCCAAGACATTCTCACTCACACACATACTTGCCCTTCTTACACAACATACGCACACAGAAACACACACACACACACACACACACACACACACACACACACACACAAACATACACACTTTCCACGGTCCCGCAAGCCTTCTCCAGTCATCAACAGACCCTCCATACGTCAGTCGATCAGGAAACAGTGCCACCACACGATGGCGCTTCACTGTTTTTGTAACAAAATAATAACCGAGATAATGATATCAAAAGAACAACGTGATGAACATGACAGTAACCACCTCCTATATAGCCCCGCCCAGTTACACCTTTTTTTGTTTCTTGTCCCACGTCTGCCTGTTGATCAATAAAACAGTTGATTTGAAATGGAAAAGAACAAAGCATTTGGATTTTTATTTTGATGAGTCAAAATGTCATTGGTGTTGTGAAGTGTGCAAAATGGAACTGGCTTAGACTGTGCCACCCGATCAACCACAACCGTCTCTTATGTCCTGGGATGCGCCTGATTAGCAACAAGCTGATAAACCACGGGAGAGCAAATACAGATGCTCCAAGAGAACCTTCTTCTTTTTCTTTTGTTTGATTAATATACAACTTTCTTTTTTTTTCTGATGGCTCAGAATGTACAAGAGGATTTAAATGCATTGAGAATCTAGAAGAAAAAAAAATCTCATTTTTGAGTGTATTTTGTGTACATCAATGTAAATACTGCAAAATAATTAAAGAGGTTATATGGGTTATGGCGAGGGATGGTTGCTGAGATAATTGGAGTTTACACCTCTCCACCTTTGTTTGTACATCATTCAACAATGTTTTCAAAGATAATTCTTGGCTGAAAGGACGGAAACATTTGCAGCCTTTCTGTTTTTCATTTGGGCTTTTTATATCTATATGGCCGGTCTCCAAGGACAGAGCAAAAAAAAAAAAAAAAAAAAAAACGAACATATGTCTGCTGTTTTGGGGTTGTGGTGCATGTGACGTTTGAAGATTCTTTCTCCTTCTGGTGTGTTGCAAATGACAGCACTCCAACTCATTGTCACTGGCCTGTAATCCAGTTATTTACTTGTGACATACTATCTTAAGTGACCTACATTGTGTACGATACGTAACTCTTACCCCAGACATTGACAGTACTTGTAGGATCATTTTAGCCGCCATCCCAGGGAGGAGTTCACCTGAGACCGCTTGTGTAAACAGGGTTGTTGCATTTGTTTCATTTCATCTGTATTAAAATGGAGAGATGATGAAACTCACAAGCCTTGACTTTACTTAAATCAGTGTCCATCAGTGTTTGACATGTTCGGCAGTAGATGTCATCTTGCTTCTTGCTTTAATGCCGGGTACATGTGATATACAGCATCTGATATTGCACACATCTGCTGGTCTAGAGGGTGGCAGGAATTATTTTTTTAAATGGATTTTTTTTTATTATAATCCCAATAGGGCTGCTCCCGGCTAAAGATTTTCCCAGTGAACTCATAGTCCTTCGTTGAAGCTACTAGTCATCGAATGTTTTGATATTAATTTAATTATTGAAATGTGTATTTTTGGGGATTTCAGAAAATGGCTTGAGTTCCAGGGCTGATAAAGATTGTCACAGCTAACAGTGTTAACACTGTGCTGCATTGTAGAGAAATACAATACCGCAATAATTAGCCTTTAAAATGACAGTGGTAACAGCAAAAGCGCTACTGATTCTGAATATGTCTAAATAACCAGCAAGGAGAGCGAACTTTTGGTGTGTGCGTGTGCGTGTGCGTGTGCGTGTGCGTGTGCGTGTGCGTGTGCGTGTGCGTGTGCGTGTGCGTGTGCGTGTGCGTGTGCGTGTGCGTGTGCGTGTGCGTGTGCGTGTGGTAACTTGCCTGGGAGAGCTAGAGACACGGTCGCAACGTTGCTTGAACCAGCCTTTTATTTCCTTTTTCTGAGGCAGCGGTAGCGGAGCACAGCATTTTAACTTAATCACTGCTGTTGGCAAGCACTTCACAGTGGCTGCGGCTACATGCTGCTAATGTTACTTCTCACACGCCATAATCGCTCACTTTTCCACTTCGAGGATCTGCTGGACATACGTCTCCAGTGAGTTATTTGCAAGTCTTTGACAAGGCGCAGTTTCTGCTGTGTTTTTTCATCTGGTGACTAAACCACGAATGAAAACTTGATCAACTTCGACTTGTTTTCTCGTCAACTATTCGGGGGCAGCCCGAAATCTCACTACATGAGTGTAATTTGAAAGACAGTTCTGTGCCATTAGACAAAGACTTGTTTCAGTTCGTGCTCAACTAGAAAGAAGTCCCGAAAACTACTCTTGTTTCAGATATTTCTGATTTTATCAACCACAGCGAGGCTTTGAAAAGAGATTCTGACAAGGCCTTTAACCCTTTGCAGTTTGCCCTCTCTTGGTGAAGGATAGCTTAATGCGGAGTAATCCTCCATTTTTTGGTATTCACTAGAATTGCAATTTAAGCTATTCTAAGGACACAATATGTATTAGGGGATTATGGCTTAAACCAGGTGTGAGGTAAGGGGCGAGATTTTTAAAGCTGAGTTGAGCAGGAAGGACGGACCTATCCGTTTGAGATATCGGCTCACCTTGCCAAAGTACAATATATATTCCTGCAATCCAGAGTTGCATAGCACAAACAGTCATATGCGCTTTGAATTAAAAAAAAAAGTTTTTCCAGTGAGGCAATCTAAGGGGAGAAATCTTCGTTCACCCACTGTGTAGCATTAAACACAGCTATCATTGTAATTTTCATTCAAGAGGCACTTGAACTGTGCTTTTTGCTTTCATCATTCACTCCACATTCAAGAGAGACAACCAGGTTCTTTTCTGAAGGCATTAATTAGAATGTGCAAATTGTCTTTACATGACTTAATCATCATGCCAGAAGACGTGCATCATATCGCTGTGTTTCTGTTGGGGGTGGAGGGTGAAGAGTGTGTGGGAATGTGATATAATTGTCCACAAGTTAATATGAACACTTCATGTAACTTTAAACTGATAACACCAGTTCCAAGCTGTGCTGGACCCAAAACATCCAACAGAAAATATCAATGTCTCTTTTGGTATTATTTGATTTTCTGTTACCCAGAACAAAAGACTTTAATCACCTCTCTTCAGTTTTCCTGCTCAGTTCGGTTTAAGTTTTGAGGCACTGTAGTCATTCATTTATTTCCTTAACAAACTGATAACTCAATATTGTGGTGGTGACTTTAGTATTGTGCTTTATTTTTTTTGTGTGTTTAACTGACCATATGCTCGACCTACCATGCTTAACTAATCTTCTTAGTTATTGCAGGGAACATCTGTTACAGATGTGTTTTGTGCCTTCTGTCGCTGTTCTGTTACATGTTGCGCACCCATTATAAATGGCATAAGCAAGAAGAGGTGAAAGGGCCTCCACACAACGATGCACATGGATGGGAATTGTGTTTTTTCTGATGAGTGTTCTGAATATAGTTCACCTGAGCTGGGAGCAATGGGGAGGATAAAAAGCTGCCTCTATAGTCCATTTTTAAATTATTCAGGAGGCGACCATGCTTGCAGAATCCGGTTTCCTTTCTGTTGTCTGAAGGCTCGGCTATCGGATGACCAAACAGCAACCCATGTCAGCGAGGACACCTGACACACCCTCTGTCTGAGTCTCCACGTGACGCAGCTTCAGAATGCTCCACAGAGTGCAGTTAAAATAAACATTGAATTGTTATTTTGACCTCAGCCTTGCTCTGGTGTGTTATCAGCAACACAAATGACAGCCTGACAGTGAGAGCTGAGTGACACGGTTCCCATGTGACACAAATGAATGTTTGCATCTCGGTGTAGTGTATGGAAATAAATGGCACTGTTAGGTTTCTCTGTAGACGCTCTTTGCTTTCTGTTTCCATTCTTGTTGTGTTGATCTGTACAGTTATGTGTTCATAGTACCATACGACTACCATTTTAGTGTCTGACGGAAATCTTCTGCTTCTTTTTAGAGAGAGTAATTTAAGCATCAGTGTTGGCACAGTAAAGGACCTTTGATCCCTGGCATGGCTGTGCAAACAGATGTATCCTGGTTATTAAGTATTTGATGAATACCACCTATCATTACTCCCCACCCCTTATTCAAACCCTGCTTTCCTCCTCCTGCTGTAGACCTATGTTTGAGCAACTGTTATCTATCATAATATTTTTGACAGTATTTTTAGAAATTGACATGATAAAGTACCCGAACCACTCCTGTTTATGTCAACACCAAAAGATGCAAAAACAGGAACTTCTCAGTTTTGACAAAGTTATTTGAGGATTTGGATAATTATGAGGGAAGCTTGGGTGAGTCAGCAAATTGCATAACCAAATATTGATCCACAAGGTTTTTACACGTGTGTATTGTTGCTGAAACTGCACCTGACTCTCCACAGGTGGTGGATGAAAGGTGCCCCGCCTCTACAGAGCCTGGGATGCAAATAGCTCCTCTCGAGCGATCGTTTTACACTTGATCCTTTGGGCAAAGAGGCGCAGTCATCAGGTCACATGCAGCTCTTCTTCAATGAAAACCAGGCAGCTGTGGTCAGATGAGGCACATTGATAGTAACATTCAATAGGAGCAGTCAACCAGCCAATGCCACCATCCCTGCTACAGCTATGCCCATTGCAGAGCTTTTGAGAGTCCAGTTCGACATGCAGCTGCTGCTGAAACTTGGCGTCTCTGTGGCTGCGGTGCTGCTGGTTTCTTGGGCCTACAGGTTCTACAGCTCCAGGAATGTGAGGAACTTGCGTCTCTGTGTCAAAGACAACAAAGGGCCACAAAATGCAACCTGCCAAAACTGCAAGACAGCACTACGACGTCAGAGCTCGCCAACAAATGACGTGGAGGATGCGGGCAGGCGACCCAGACCTTTGCACGTGGACTCATCCACTGATGACCCGACATCCGACAGCACCAAGGAAATACCAGCGGAGGCTCATCCACACCAAGTTGAAAAGACTGAGGATGCATTTAGTATGTCAAATGGTGACCAAGATGTTAGCATGAAAGGAGAAATACTCACTCATCAAAAGGAGGCCCGGATTGCTACCAGTAACATTTCATTTGGAACCGCTTTGAAGCTTCCTGACCCAACAGAGAGAGGGATGGCCAGTACAATGGGGCGCCGCTCCACTTGCTTTTTGCAGAGGCTGGAGGGCAGTGTCGGTGTGGGCAGGGAGTTAAGGCAGGACTTGGAGCGCCAGGGGGCCTACTCCAGCTTCCTCTCCAAGGCAGAGATCAAAGTGGAGGATGCTAACGTAATGCTGGAAGGAGCGGGAGACCAGATTGTCCGTGGAAAGATATATGATTACTATGTTGAGTCTTCCTCTCACTCTATTACAAATTCAAAAACTGTGCTCGGTCAATACGAGAGGAACGCTGAGTCACCGCCAGTGGAGTTTGGAAGTCACGGCGCCGGCCTCGCAGAGTCTCCTTCCTCTTTAAGCTCCATCATTATGCGTGATCTGATTTTACAGCAAAGCTCTGTTGAGGATTCTTCCTCACTCGAAAGCCTCAAGCTTAGGCATCCCGCACGGCCTCCACTCCTACGCAAGGAGAGCTATCTGTCTGCAGCGGAGGAGTCTGAGCTTTCCATCCCCTGTCTAACTTCAAGAGCCTCAACTCCAATGACTCACGATCTGACCTCAACTGGCAATGACTCTGTCTCCGTACGCCCTACAGACAGCAAAGGCCTTAGTGTGAAGGCGGAGGTTGATCTTGAGACTGTAGCAGGGGCTCCATTTTTACACCTTCCAGCAAAAATTCTCAATGGCAGCGATTTGGAAAATTTGAAGAGTAAGCTTGATCTGGGTAACTGTTTGGAGACACTGTGTCTGGCCAAGAAACACGGCCAGACGTCTGTGCAGCAAGCAGCTCTGAAGGTCATGTCGGACAACTACCTCCAGGTCCTCAGGGACCCCAACCTTTACGGACGGCTAATGGCTGGTGAGCGGGAACAAATACGGCGGCAGAGAATGAGGGGCAGAAGGTTTGTCTTGGTTGCAGACATGGACCCTCAAGACTGGGCGAGGAACACAGAAAGACAGACAGTCACAACAGAGCAGATGAGGATGTGCAGTGCAGTGTACTATTATGATGACTACAAAGACGGCTGGCAAGCACTCTGCCTGATCCCACAGGAGGTCATCTCTAAAGCCTGTGCAATGTGCACAATGGATAACTACTTATTTGTGGCAGTGGGCTGCCAGGGCACAGACAGAGAAATGACACCCTCAAAGCGAGTGTTTTGCTACAATCCTTTGACGTCCATTTGGAAAGAGATCTGTCCTATGAATGAAGCCAGGCCTCGCTGCAAACTAGCAGCGCTGGACGGCTACATCTACGCCATCGGAGGGGAGTGCCTCTCCTCGGTGGAACGCTACGACCCGCGACTGGACAGATGGACATTCGTGGCTCCACTGCCCAATGACACGTTTGCTGTGGCTCATCACGTCACAGTGTGCAACGGAGAGCTTTTTGTTTCTGGGGGTACTCTCAGATACATGCTGCTGCGCTACAACCCCAAAACCAACACCTGGAGGCCGAGCCTCTTAGTCTGCAGCAAAGACAGAACCGCAGACATGGTGGCTGTGGGGAGATTCCTGTATCGGTTTGACGTGAACCCACTGCTCGGTGTCAGCGTGTACCGCTACCACACGGTGGCTCGACTGTGGTACGCGTGCAGCTCCAAACGGCTCCTACGCTGCCCTGCCTTCCAGTGCGTCACAATGGATGGCATGATCTATTGTGTCAGCCGGCAGTTCACCATGAAGTTTGAGGCTGATGAGATCTCTCCTGCTTTCATAGACGAAGGTTTGAGTGTCCTCTCTGCCGCCAAGGGCATACTTTTCCCCTTTGTCCTTTCTCTACCTGATAAGAATCCTCGGCAGACAAGTGTGTAACAAGGATTCAGTTTTCCGTTGATGATGAGATTAGACTGTGATGGAGTATCACTACGGGAGCGTGCTTTACATCAAGTTTATTGTTGACCGAATGGGTTTTGCTTCGGTCAGGTTTTTGCTGAAACGCAGCCCAATATTAAATATTATTGTCTATTTTGTCACCACTGTTCTGTCATTCCTTTCAGGCATTGTTAGGAACCTTTCCACAAAGCTTCTGTTTCTTAAGCAACTTTATTTTCTTGGACAGGGTATTACACAAAGAATTGTGTGTTTCTTATGTCTCGTCCCTGTCAGTAGATGTAAATTATTGGACTCTTAATGGAAGTCAAACTACTGTTTACTTAGATTTACGCAGGGTGTGCTGCCATGTAAATTGTTTGCTTCTTTGATTTGCCACTCCCTTCTGCCATTACATTAGTTTTATTTCCTCCCAGATGCTTAGCCTCTTTACAGTAAAGATAATTCATAGAAGAAGAAAAAAGCCTCACAGTAAATGAGTTCATTTAACTCTAACACTCAGAGTTTAGGTGGCATAGTGATCATCTATTACTGTGCTCCACTGTGTAGGGCACGCATATAACTTACACAGTGGCCTGAATACAACGGCATTATCTGCGGTTGCTCTTTAAATATGACGGGTTGTAAATTGGTGTGTCATACAATATGAATAGGTGAGCTTCCACAAAACATTTGTCACTACGTTTGAAACTCTTCCAACACTCAGACTTCCAGTGATATTTATCTCAATTACGCTCATGGTTTCCAGAAAGAAGTGTATTTGTTCTTGACTGATAAGATTAATTGTTTATTGTACTAATTAAATATATTTACTTCATTATCTATTGTTTTATTAACATTTCAAACACATACATTTGTCATTCATTTTAGATTTCATATGTATTAAGCCAAACCTCAATTATATTATTTCTGTGACATATCCATTAATAGAATAACACAAAAACAATCCAAACGCTCGTGGTTTATTTTCAATTGTTAATTACACTAACAATCGAAATATACATAAGAATGATATAGTTATTACATCCCTCATTGTTTACTCATTTACAATCAAGTCTCTCACTGTACACACCGTAAAGCCGAGGACTTCAAAGACACAGTGACGTGCTGCTACAGCACCATCATGTGGCTCAGAGGCCAAACACAACAGGGCTGCGGGTACGATTGTGTTGGGTTGTTGACTTCCCATAACACAGTGCTGTCATGTGACACGCAGGCATCAGCAGCACAGTGGAGTGACTAACTAGGTAACAGTGGGTAAAACAGAGCTGCACTGGATGGCAGCAGGCACGTGGGGGAAAAGGGAGGCAGACGCAGATGGTTGACCATCAAACATAAGCATCTTTGATTCTTCCTAATTAAACACTTTGATTCCCTGTAATTAAACACCTAATGGAATGGGAGTTACACACGTCCCCTTAGACTTTGCCTTGAATGACTCATGGCTTCTGATTTGCCTCAATCCCCGGGTCAGTTCTGGTATCAAAACTTGTTTTATTACATTTTGCTTCTTTTTTCTTCTTTTTTTCCATCAAGTATGTCATGTAATACCAACAGCCTATTCTGAGTTTCAGATATAAAGCGTGCAGGGAGAAATAATTTGCATATAATTATCCCCTGGAAGGGCGGACATAATTTACAGCCCCCCTTCTTTCTCCCTCTTGCACACAGGCATACACTCATTCATACATATAAACACTGAAACTACTCACCACACTACACAGTAAACCTACAGTAGTCCTCACGCCGACATAATGAGAATCATGTTTAATTGTTTTAATTCCTTTTGATTTCCCAAAAGGTCTGCTCAGTTAAAATTCTTCATGCTGCCAACTAATCAAAGAAAGGAACCGCAGAGCAGCACCACTTTGAGCAGAGCTGCTAAATTAACAAACAACATGTGAGCCAATTGAAGAGCCACAGTCCTGTCTCTAAGCCTGTTGTGATGGAGAAAATAGACTGAAACAATGATCGGGGACTTGTAGGAGCGAGCGCTGTCTCAGGTCCAGGTCCTTGTTGTTGTGATTGGCTGTGTGGAGGTGGCTGGAGAGCATGTGTGGAGCCCTGGCAAAGCGGCTCTGGCAGAAGGCACTAAGTGGGTGTCTCTGGTATGCTGACCTGTACGCAGTCAGATATGAGAGGTTTGACTGCTGCTTCTCGAAACAGTGATTTGTGTACCGCAGTGGGCCAAAGTTGGTTGGAAGGGCTGTGAGGAAGGACGGGAAGAGAAAGTTAACAGCCATGTTACTGCTGCTATTAATTACACCGGTGACTGATTTGGAGCAATAAAATGCATCTGAGGGCCACCCTGGTTAAACTGTTCGTAAGCACAGCTGCTGGTATGATTTGTCTTAGATAACTATGTTTGCACGAGACTCTCCCCTCTGGTTGCTGGATTACCTAATATACAGTATCCTTTCCCAATGAATAATCTGTACCTTATGGCAGTGGTGTTGTGGCACCAGTTCTTACCAGAACTTGGCCGGTTAGACCTCTCAGGCTGCCATGCCAAGCTGTCCGGATGCCAAGGTCGTGGAGTGGGCAAAGCATCGGTGTGTTTATGCCCGTAGCTTTCTTCATACTGGGAGACCAAATAATGGGAAGATGGTGGGCCATTGTGGGCGAACAGCATCTTGGATGGAAGCCCCTGGATAACAATACACAGAAGTCTTGGCACAACCTGTATGCAGTGGCCTTCAAAGGATTAAGATATAGAGGGCACAACCTCTTCTTTTTCAATAATCTTCAAGAGGTTTCGCCGTGTGACAGCAGCAAATTGCTCTAACTAGCCTTTAAAGTGCCCAGCAGGCCTGATGATTTTTCAAATTTCTCTCGACTGCTGAGTCTGACCAGAAACTTGCTTTCATAAAGAGTTTTATCACAGGCCTTTATCTTGGCCATCAACATTATGCAGAAGTGGCCACAATCTGGAAAAGAAAACCCTGACTCATAGGGTTGTGACATGCATTCAATGGGTATTAATGCCATGAATGAGTGGTTAAAGGCTGACCTCAGCTCTCAGCAGGGCAGATCTTCTCTCAGAGACGTCTGGCTTGAAGTCCCAATGGGGCCGATAGTCTGCACGATTGGTGCTGTTGTCTATCTTCGGCTCCCGAGTGAACTGTGTCGGACGGAATAAACAGACGTCGCAAAGGAGAAGTGAGGAAGGGGGGATATAAAGGGAATTGAGCGATGAGCCTGGTGCAAGGATCAGCAAAGCTCACACTTTGCTATTGATCCGCACCGTTGTACAGTATTTCTCAAGTCATTTCTCCTCTCAAATCCTCAACCAGCAGCCCGTGGCTGAACCTCACGTCAATGCAATTAGTCTGCAGCTCACACCAGGAGGCTGTGCTGAGGTAGCTGAACTGAGGCTGCCTAATCACTTTGCTATAGATTTGACTAGCAACTGAGGTCCTACAAAACCCTTGGCAGCCTGCCACCACTGCTATGGCACTATGTTTTGGATGCTGCATGAAAATCCATCGATAGTTTGTGTTCTCACATTCAATTTGAGTAATAATAAGTAATATAAGTAATAATTCATATGTTCTGCCCTGAGCCGTTGCCTTCTGATAACATTTGGAAAAATTACAGCGGATCAAAGGACAGTAAGGAATAAGCCAAACGCCTACCTGAAGTCTGTCTTCAGCCCAGTTGCCTAACAGCACTTTGTTTGCATACTTCTGCTCTATTCTCCATCCGGCTTGAGCCCATTTATCCTGAGCCCCGACCCTTTGGTTCATACTTCACCTGGTGCCAAACACACAGCCAGAGAAATCTAAAGCCCTGTTAAAGTAAGGTTCGCGAGTGAAACAGATAGCATGTAGGTGTATTCATCTGAACCCCAAAAGGCATAGGCGGTGGAGGGGAACTCGAGCTCTGTTGCTATGGATACAGCAAACACTGAAGGGAAGGCAAGCAGAGTATCCTGGAAGCAAATGGGAGATGTCTTACACGTTTGTTAAAAAATAAATACATTCTTTAAGGCTAGGCTATGACATTTGCCTTCAGGATTACTCTATATTGTTAAAACAGTGCTCAAAATTGTTCCCAGACTTTGTGTCTTCAGGCTACTCTTCATTTTGGGAATAAAGAAAAATTTTGTTTCTGGATTTGTGTGCTGTTTTTAATCCTCTGTTAAAATGCATAATGTTAATGATGAACACAAGAGGCAAATGTGTTTATTAAAATGCGAAACAAGATGGAAAGAAAGAAAAACATTATCATATGACCCTAATCATTTTAAGAGTGTCTCTACGGAGTCAACAGGACGATCCACTGCAGAGGGAAAGATGAGCCAGCCCTGGTTAAAGAAGTTGATAATGCCATGAAGACCACATTCAATATTTTTTCAAGTCCTGCAGTCGTTTCATGTAACATCCCATCATCCCCCAAGCCATCATAGTTACAGGTGAGGATGAAGGTGGGCAGGGTCTGAATGAATGCACAGCATCATCTACCAGTGGGGGTGAGACCTGAGATTGTTTGATACACCCATTGGGCAACCAAATGTGACATCACCCATTGGTTTGGTCGCTATCTTGTTTTTTTTAGGAGCCATAAGTGACCATATTTGGATGAGCTGCCTCATCTGACTGCACCCCAGGCATGTCAATCAAACCAGGCACACACCAAAACATATCTCTCTTTGAGACCTAATAATTAAGTGATTATGGTATTATTTTCAGAATTGCAGATCTCAGTTCTTTCCAGAGTAAACCCAGAGACAACGTCCATTTTTTTATTTTTTTTATTTACAGTCTACGGATACACTCAATATATTGTGGGGTTTGGTGCTCACAGACACTTCATGTGAGTAATTCAGGATTTAAGTTGGAAGTGAAGAGCCACTCTTCGCATTGTGGCCCCAGCTCAGTAGGGATATGGTTCCCTTCAAGCACTTCTTGGCACACAGGCGAGTCTCCATTGAGGTGCTGCAGGGAGCAGAATGCCATCCGGCTACGAAACAATATGGGCACAGCATGATTTTGCTGGTATGAGGGCAGGTTGAAATGTGCCATCTGCAGGGCTGGGTAGATGAGGACCTCAGCGCAGGGGAATGGCAGATGTCTGTCCTCGCTTCTCGCCAGCCTTTGGCACAGTGCTGCTGCCAAGTTAGCCCCGGTGTTGTCCCCCTCCGACTGCCACTCTGCGAGGGTCCACCCTGAACTCTGTCTCAGCCACAGACGGGAAGTGACACGACGCTGTGTCACAATCAACCAGCTGGGCAAGGTACCTGTGCTCAGGGGCTAATCGGTGCCTAAGAGGGGTGGAAGGGAAGACAGACAGCAAGTCATTGAATTATGCCTATTTAGTAAAAAAGAAAAACAGATTCCTTTGGCGATGTGCCGACAAACTTTATCAACAGAATCCGTTCATGAGTTACAGGCCGT
This sequence comes from Brachyistius frenatus, assembly GCF_029030835.1. Lineage (NCBI taxonomy): Eukaryota > Metazoa > Chordata > Actinopteri > Embiotocidae > Brachyistius > Brachyistius frenatus. The sequence continues at coordinate 1,186,291 of NW_027210697.1, forward strand.
CACAGTCAACAGAAAACAATGTCGTCTTGAATAAGAAGTTACTGATTACCACAGACAGAACATGACAGAACTGTGGCTCTTTCTGTGCTGATCCCAATTTTCAGAGATGAAAAGTATATTTAAGTACAATTTTGAAGTCTGTTTCTGTATTTTATGACTTTCCTCTCCTTCATTACATCTCAGGGTATGTTTTACTTTGCTGGGGTTGCTGTTACTTTGTAGATTGATACTTAATAACTAAATGATAAATTGCTAAAGGTGTGACCTGTCCACGGTGAACCCCACCTTCGCCTAAAGGTGGGATAGGCTCCCCCATGACCCTGTAAAGGATGAGATGGCTATAGATAATGATTGGATGGATGAAAATACTACAGATTTAACTATGCAAGATGAAGACTTCAGCACAGCAAGCTCCTCAATTATCTATGTAAATACATATTTTCTTTATATGGTCACATAATTACTGATAATAACTGTAGGACTGAGGACTTGTACTTGTAATTAAGCGTCTTTATTTAATTGTATTTAAGATGTGAACAGTGTACATTGTATACCTATACTCCCCCTTTTCTCAGGCCATCACATACCACTGTATGCAAGTTCATAAACTTGCACTGGCACCTCAGAAAACATGTCCTTCGCTCACGGACCTGCTGTAGCTTCTTTCAAATGAGTCGGAAAACAGGCCACGAACCCGACCGGATGACAAATGCCCAGGCGAAGTGGGATCTGACCCCGTCCACAAATGGGAGACAATGTTTTGAACAAACACAAAAATAATATGTTCTTGAAGTCAGAGTGAAGGTTATTCTCTCTCAGAGACCATATTTACTGACAACATCAAAGAAGCAGAACACATGACTATGTTTCTTCGCACGTTTGGTAGACGTGATTTCTTATCTGGAACTTCTCTAATCTGAGCTTCATCAGGTGTTGGAGGACAAAGAAAGGACAGGCACACATACAGCATGAAAGAGTAGAGTTACATCTTTTATCCTCCAGAAGAGGCATTTTCTCTATTCTAAGTTTGAAATTTAAAAAAAAAAAATAACCATAACAGATATAATAACATGCAGCAAACCTAAAATAATAAGCACTAACACCTCCACAGATACTGTTACACACCACGATTGCCAAGCCAACAAACAACCATGTGCAATTTCCTACTATTTGCAACCCCACGAGGAATGTCTGAATTCATCAGCTCAGAGTACACGAGTCCAATTACCAGAAGGAGGAAGGCTGCAACAAGAACAGCGAAGCACATTATTAAAATTGTCGAGCCGATGTCCGTGGTGTTGTTGGTCAGCCCTGCTGAAGGTAAGTCATTAGGGGTAAATGTTTTATCTGCTTTCAGTGTCTCTTCACCCCTCCTACATCCGCCTGCAACACATCCTGACCTTGTCTTCACTTGATGACATTTTTAGCTGCCTGTTGCCCAGGAAAAACATAATTATGTTCCTCAACATATTTCATGGCTGTGTAGTCAAACTAATTACATGTTTCCCAAAGAAGCTACGTTGTTCCACCCTGGCATATTGCACACAATATTTTTATGTTAATAGAGCAGTTTTTTTTAATTACTCATACATTTCCACACCACCCATTAGGTTTGCCCTCCAATTCCTTGTAACATTTTCACAGATATCTGAAGGTTGTGATGCTTTTGCTTGCTTTTGTTTTGTTTGTTTTTCCAGCTTCCTTTGATTCCTCTCGGTCCCAAAGAAAGCTCGGCTGCTTATAGATGCACCCGGTGCAGAGAGGCATTTTCATTGTCTTGTGTCTATAAGGTAAGAAAATGCTCTAAGGAGGCTCCTCAGTGTCGGCTGACTGTGAACACCCTTATCTGAACTTTCACTGCTGATCTGTAGATGGCAGTGATAGCATGAGTATAAATAAGCAGCACCTTCTGAAATATACTACATTTATGTTTTTGCATTCTGTGTCATTCTGTGTGCAGCCCAAACCCAATTGTCACCCATTATAATATATGTTTTAAGTATTTGCAAATCCATAAATTTCTATTTAGCTTCGTTTCAGTTGAGAATACTTTGACATAAGCTTTTAATGCATATTGACCTTGGGTTCACATTTTGTAAATCCCAGTTATTTCCAAAATGAAGACAGCATCTGGAGTTGTGTTGTCTCAGAGTCTTTAGCGGCCCCCGAGAGCTTCTCTGCCTTCCCCAAAGTATCTGAGCTGCAGCACAAAGCAGCCATTGTGAGGCTACTCTTTAAACCCATCCCAGTTGCTGAAAAAGCCCCGCATTCAGCGACATCCAGTAAAAATCACAGTGCCAGGGCCAAACATCACAGACTGGAATCTTGTCTGAGGCCCACGAATTCATAGGATTTGTTTTGGAGGTATTCATGCAGTTTTTCTGTTTGTCATCCTGCCAAGCTTTTGAGACTGGGCTGACCTATTTCCCAAATTGCACTGTCACACACGCACAGAGATATAGGCTGATTCAAAAATACTGTTACCAAAACAAATTGGGTTCAAACAACTAATGGGGCTTTAAACCTAGATTTCTGTACAATCAAATACAAAAAAAAAACATGTTTGCTCTAGTCTTACATAAACCCTACCCTGTTTATAAAACTGGAGACAACATTTGCTTAAATCTATGACTAGCTTTTGACATGGTTTTACATGTACAAATGTGTTTGCACGTTTGTTAGCCTTGTGGTTAGCTGTTTGTTTTTATTTTTTTATCATTTTAGCTGCATGGTTAGCCATCTCTCTATGGCTGTTGCCATGTAGGTAACATATTTCTATGACTAGCAGTGTAACAGGCTTTCTCTATTTGATTATGGCTTTTTAGTTGGCTTCTCTCTATGACTTCAGCTGTGCAGTTAGCTGTCTCTCTATGGCAGGAAGTGGAGTAAGTTGAGTCCTAAAAGACACTATTCTTAGCTGCGTGGCTCATCTATCTATCTATCTATCTATCTATCTATCTATCTATCTATCTATCTATCTATCTATCTATCTATCTATCTATCTATCTATCTATCTATCTATCTATCTATCTATATACAGTGGGTACGGAAAGTATTCAGACCCCTTTACATTTTTTATTCTTTGTTTCATTGCAGCCATTTGCTAAAATTAAAAAAAAGTTCATTTTATTTCTCATTAATGTACACTCAGCACCCCATCTTGACAGAAAAAAACAGAAATGTAGAAATTTGTGCAAATTTATTAAAAAAGAAAAACTGAAATATCACATGGTCATAAGTATTCAGAACCTTTGCTGTGACACTCATATTTAACTCACATGCTGTCCATTTCTTCTGATCCTCCTTGAGATGGTTCTACTCCTTCATTGGAGTCCAGCTGTGTTTAATTAAACTGATTGGACTTGATTAGGAAAGGCACACACCTGTCGATATAAGACCTTACAGCTCACAGTGCATGTCAGAGCAAATGAGAATCATGAGGTCGAAGGAACTGTCCAAGGAGCTCAGAGACAGAATTGTGGCAAGGCACAGATCTGGCCAAGGTTACAAAATCATTTCTGCAGCACTCAAGGTTCCTAAGAGCACAGTGGCCTCCATAATCCTTAAATGGAAGAAGTTTGGGACGACCAGAACTCTTCCTAGACCTGGCCGTCCAGCCAAACTGAGCAATCGTGGGAGAAGAGCCTTGGTGAGAGAGGTAAAGAAGAACCCAAAGATCACTGTGGCTGAGCTCCACAGATGCAGTAGGGAGATGGGAGAAAGTTCCACAAAGTCAACGATCACTGCAGCCCTCCACCAGTCGGGGCTTTATGGCAGAGTGGCCCGACGGAAGCCTCTCCTCAGTGCAAGACATATGAAAGCCCGCATAGAGTTTGCCAAAAAACACATGAAGGACTCCCCGACTATGAGAAATAAGATTCTCTGGTCTGATGAGACCAAGATTGAACTTTTTGGCGTTAATTCTAAGCGGTATGTGTGGAGAAAACCAGGCACTGCTCATCACCTGCCCAATACAATCCCAACAGTGAAACATGGTGGTGGCAGCATCATGCTATGGGGGTGTTTTTCAGCTGCAGGGACAGGACGACCGGTTGCAATTGAAGGAAAGATTAATGCGGCCAAGTACAGAGATATCCTGGAAGAAAACCTCTTCCAGAGTGCTCTGGACCTCAGACTGGGCCGAAGGTTCACCTTCCAACAAGACAATGACCCTAAGCACACAGCTAAAATAACAAAGGAGTGGCTTCGGAACAACTCTGTGACCATTCTTGACTGGCCCAGCCAGAGCCCTGACCTAAACCCAATTGAGCATCTCTGGAGAGACCTGAAAATGGCTGTCCACCAACGTTCACCATCCAACCTGACGGAACTGGAGAGGATCTGCAAGGAAGAATGGAAGAGGATCCCCAAATCCAGGTGTGAAAAGCTTGTTGCATCATTCCCAAGAAGACTCATGGCTGTACTAGCTCAAAAGGGTGCTTCTACTCAATACTGAGCAAAGGGTCTGAATACTTATGACCATGTGATATTTCAGTTTCTCTTTTTTTAATGAATTTGCACAAATTTCTACATTTCTGTTTTTTTCTGTCAAGATGGGGTGCTGAGTGTACATTAATGAGAAATAAAATGAACTTTTTTGATTTGAGCAAATGGCTGCAATGAAACAAAGAGTGAAAAATTTAAAGGGGTCTGAATACTTTCCGTACCCACTGTATCTATATATCTAGTGTATTTGTTTAATGCTTGTTTGCTTGCTTATTTGTTTTGCATAATTAATTGGGGGCTGGCTTGAGGCTTATCTGAGGAAGAAAGAATGCTTCAGTGTTGTTTTTGTATTGTGATTGCAACGTCATTGTTTTTCTGTCCGTTATGTAATTAGGTTATAAGTTCTCGTCAGTGGAGTTATGAAGTTAAATTTGCCCCAAACTAAGATTGGGCACCCACCTGAGACGCAGTGGGACGACCACTGGGGGGGCCCTGCACCGCAGATTGAGAACCGCCGCTGTAACCACACGAAGGGGGTGGGGGAAGAGGCAAAGTACGCAAACCAGTCAGGGCACACGGGCACTGGAGCAAAAATATTCATCCACACTTAACATGTCAATCAGGATTAATGCCCTTCCAAACCTCCCCCTTAGGTTCACCCAGGTCCTTTCACTGGCGGGTGAACCGGAGCTGGGGGAGAGGCGGTAATATATAAGGCAGGACGGGACAGCAACACAACACCAAAGCCCAGCGGTTTCAGAAGCGCACACCACGGAGCGTCGTGGGCTTGTGTTCACGTCTCTGCGTATCGGCCGGTGTTTGACATGCGTAATGACTGATCACTCACACATTTCGAGAGCGTAATGCATGTCGACTAAGATGTCAGAGCCCCCTTGAAGTCCCACAGCGCTGCTTTTTTTTTTTTCTCCCATATTTTTTCGCCTGTGGATTACTCGTGCAACACTTTCTGAGGCTGCACATGATTTTGTTTGCATGCGGGTAAAACTTGCAGAAGCCGAGAAGTCGCCGTTGCTGCTCACCGTCGGAGGATATCAGTAGTGCACGTAAACGTGCCGCGTACACATTTATACCGACTCGTCGGCTGTCCGCGGGAGCACTTTTATCGAGATGGAGTTGAAGAGCGCGTGTCGTATGTTTCTTTTCCCGGTTCAAATGCTCTATTATATAGTCAGAGCAAGTTTGTTTTCGCTGCTGCCCAGCAGAAGGAAGGACCTGACCAAGGAGGTGGTGTTGATCACCGGTGGAGGACGAGGTATCGGGCGACACCTGGCCAAAGAGTTTGCCAAGCAGGGGGCCAGAAAGGTAATCGGGCAACTTGTTGCACCCACACGTCTCACATCTCCCTCCACTGTTTCCACAGACATTAGCTCATAAATGATGTTATTTTTTCCAAGTCATTTGTTTTGGCAGTCTTAATGCTGGTTGTTGGCTTACAAGTTTAGTGGAAAAACCTTCAGTTGTATAGCAGAGACAGATTGGATCGCGCGCACACACACACACACACACACACACACACACACACACACACACACACACACACACACACACACACACACACACACACACACCCTCCTTCCTCCTCCTCCTCCTGCTCCTGCTGCTGCTGCTTCAGGTAGCCTGGTCAGTCATGTCTCCCCTGCCTCAAGTGTATTGTCCCACTGTTCTCTGAAAGCAGGGATCATGACCCTCGAGTAGCCGAGTTGGACCATTGAGACCGGAGACTGCCCTCAATTTTAGTTCAAGTATTGCACAACAGCCGGGGTCAACCAGAGGGCAGGTCCTGACGGCATTTATGGCTTATTGATATGATTAAATGTGGTACTGAGCTGACATTCATTCTGAGGTCATTCTCACAAAGTGCATTATCCAAAGATTTAGGCTGTGATCATGGTATTGGTGCATGTGTGCTCGTATTGTGTGTGTGTGTGTGTGTGTGTGTGTGTGTGCGTGTGTGTGTGTGTGTGTATATTCTTGAATGTAGGTGGTGGAGGGTGTTCAAAAGCCTTACTAAAACTGCTTCAAAACCATACACAGAACAACAGCTGTGGTATTACCTTGTTATAGTTTCTTGCTATTTCTAAATGGTCTTTGCTCTTTTGTAAAAAATCTGCCTACAGAACACAACACAACACAACAAAATACCCAATAATGCTTTTAATAATAAATAATAGCCAGATTTTCTTTTTTTTTTGTCAAGCATACTTTGGATGCCTTTTATGGAGTGTATTCAAAATAAACCCAACGCAAAAGAAACGGATTGTCTCGTCTTGGCAATTCCAGCCTGGTACAGTTACAAAAATGCAGTGTCATAAGATCCTTCAGAGATAATACCTGCTAAAAAAATATATAAAAGATTAAGCATTATTTCATTGAGCTACATGTGTAGTAGAATTGTCCATAACGTAAAGAATGTTTTTGATTGTTCTTTAAAATAAAAAAATCAGTTGTGGTTGACAACTTAATTTAAAGGTAAGGAGATTAGTATGTCGATGACATGAGCTGGAATAATTGATTGGATGCCGTGTTTGCATTTGTTATTTTAAGCCCTTAATTGAAAGTTAATATCCCCACCAGTACCCCCCCCCCCCCACACACACACACACACACACACACACTCCCTCACCCTCCTAACAAGGAGGGCCTGTAACACTCTGGTGACGACAGTCAGCCCCTCATCCTTGCAGGTTTACAGGCTCACCTCCGTTCGCAGCGTTCAGCTGTGGTGTTCCTACCACTCACCAGTGGGTGAACATTACACAGCTGAGTGCCTGATTAGTCACTGGTGTCCCTTTAGCAGTGATGTGCGAACACAGAGTAGCTCTATTTCTGATCACCCCAGATGGATGTTATCATCACACATGGAAGAAAATGGTGTTAACTTCAACCCACATTGAGCAGCCTCGCTGAAAAATCTGCGGGTTGTAATTATCCGGACATGTGTGACACGGGTGCTGCGTCTCAGATGCTCTCTTAAGGCGCAATTGTAGCAGCTTGAAAACATTGCTAAAAGCTCAATGAAACACTAACTGCCTCCGTCTGTCTTTCAATGCCATCTCCTTGGGGAACGAGCAAGGAGAAACCGGTAGGTTTTAAAAGCTTTACTTTGCAGCTGCACAACAAAAGATGTCACAGGGCTTTTCAGCACCCCATTGTTGGGCATTATCAAGGTGTGAAGGCTCTGAAAACAACACCTGTGGTAATGTGTATGACAATTACTCCCTGCCTAAAGGGATGCTAAAAGGAAACAGGAGGGCAATTATGAATAGGGCCGACCTATATGAACTTGTTATCACCCCAGTTTGAGCCCCTTTGTGACTGGCAGCCGGAATTTCCTTTCCCCTCTGCTCAGGCTTTGGTGTTTTCACGGTGTGACGAAGGCCAACTTCAGTGTTCATAAAAGAATTCGCAGAGATGATGACCCGGAGACTCAGGAGGGGAGCCAGGTCTTGAAACAATAAACCAAACCAAAGTATTTTCAAAAAAGGCTTTTAATAGCACCGCGAGAGGACTTTCAGATCAATCTCGGTACATAGTTTTCAACTTTCAACACCACGTTTTTTCAAATCTGCTTGAAGTATTCCTCAGTAATCTCACGACAACACTTACCCTGGCAGAAAGCGTTTGCATTTTGTGTTACCATTACTTAAAGAGCTCTCTGCAAGGACGATGAATCAAAACCAAGTCACCAACAACAGGTTTGTATGGTTGTGCTTGTGTTGTGCTGGAGGCGGGAAGCACACCACTCCCAGCTGGGTATTGCCCTGCAACTGACCTTGCTGTCTCCGCAGTAATTAGACAGCGGCAGGCGACTGCCTCCTGAACTCCTGCTGCCCCCTCTGTGTGCCGCCTCTCTGCTGGCCCATACAATGGGTGTGAAAAGGAGGGTTCGCACCCACCCATACATCCAGACCTGAGATAGAGTATCACTGTAATGCAGCTGGAGCTTCTGGGGGCACAGACACTTACACCTCGGCCTGTATTGAGTGGCATCTGCGATATCTCGCTCTCAAGGTCTTGTTTCAAGTTTTGCGACATTAATTCGTTGATTAGGGAGCTTTTACTTACAGCATGTGTTGACATTAAGTCTTGTTAGGCAGGCCTAGTCGGAACAATCACCGGTGTATCACTGTCGGTGAACAGGGCTCGTGCGAGGTCAATTAGAAACTGTTATCTTACCGTTTCTATCCAGACAGCAATTTGGCCAGTGCTTGTTTGCTCTGAAGGTCCTGTGTGTTGTGATGGGTGATAAACTTAATGAATTAAATAACATTTTAACAGGAGAGCACAGTTTAAGTGCTGACTTTTAATGAGAACTGTCAGCTTTGTTTGTCTGGCTCGAATCCTATTAAAAGCTTTCAGTTATTTATCAAGGCCTGTCTGCCTTCACTGATTACTCAAATGGGTTTGCAAATGAAGCAAACAGAAAAACCCAATCAAAAGCAAGTCAAACTGGGGCTACTCACAGAGGGAGGCAAACCCTGATCACATCCGAATCTGATAAAGAAATAAAGATGTTTCGGACTGTAATCTTTGATGTCCCTGAGAACTTTACAGTGTCAATAATCCCGTGTTTGGTCTTCTTCTGCTACTGTCAGTCCTTGTGTAATGAAGCCTCGCAAAAAAAAAAAAAAAAAAAAAAAATATTTTAGAGCAAAATTGGAATTTGTAACAAATTTAAATTAACAGTGTATTTTCGACAAATGCTGAGTGAATTTTAAAAGATGATCACTGTCCCAAAGTGTCCCGTTCCTTTAAGATGACTGGTTTAATTTATGCAGAGGACACAGTATTCTACAAGCTCATATTATTTTCTATGTTTACGTAATCCTACATGTGTTTCGTTGCATGTTTAACAGTTGGATATCGAAGAATGATAAATCGATGTGAATCCATCGTGCCTTCTGACTAAATGGATGTTTACACATAAACATTGGAGTAAAACAATTGGACCGATAGGCTGAAATATGGGCTAAGTAACAGACAGGCCGTTTTTTTGTGTGCACGCAAACTCACACACAGACACAGTCCCTGACTCCGAGATACACAAGATCACTTTCCAGAGGACTTTTTGCTCAAATATTAACCTTGGTCACGGGCGACCAGCCAAATCCCACACTGGCGTCCGCAGTACTTCACACACGCACTGTTTTCAGACTCCCTGACCAGAAATGACAGGGCTCATCTGCCCAACAGGCCGTGTAATCTCTTTGAGAATTTGTGTTTGAGAGATGAGGAAGGCTCACCCCCTGATTTCATTACCTTTCCCTGACCCCAAAGACTGACAGATCTAATTGCCCAATCACTAGTCCCCCTCCTCCATCCAACCCCATGTTCCAGGCTCAAATGACCAGCCTTCATTTAGTCTCCGGGTGGATGAGACAATTCATTCACACAGTAACCCCAAGCCTTTAATCTTGCTCGAAAACTATTTGTTGAAGTGAAAATGGCCTCTCTGTTCCCTGAATGAAAAGACCATTGCTGCTCAAAGATCGCCACAGTTCCACCAGGTCTTGTTGCCAGAAAAATTGTTCAAAAGATACGTCATGTTTTGTTAAAAATGGACTGTAATCAAACCCTTTTTGTTCCAATTATAAACAATACTTCACTTAATATGCTTCTGATCTACTCTGTCTCAATGCAGAACATTTTTCTGTTGTTTCTAACCTTTAAAAATGTAATTCTTTTCTAGGTGATCTTGTGGGGAAGAACAGAAAAGTGCCTCAAAGACACAGCAGAAGAAATCTCCCTCTCTGGAACAGAGTGTCATTACTTCCTGTGTGATGTGGCCAATCGGGAGGAAGTTTATAAGCAAGCCAAGGTGGTTAGAGAAAAGGTACGGCAGTTTAATATATATAAAGATAGTTCTACTCGTGCAAGGAGAAATGTATTTTGCACACGGTGAAACGCATCATACAATATTTCCCTTCGACGCCTCTCTGTTTTCGTCTGTATTCACTCTGAGCTGCTTCCATCTGGTGTATAGATTACACTTCATCTGAAATATCTGAATATGAGCAGGGAGTGCTGCTGACAGCTCTGGTGCAGCACAACTATATCATGACAGGGAAGCAGACAGAAAATGCTTGAGATTGTTTCACAGTGGTCTCTTTTTTTTCTCTCTCATTATTGTTGCACTCTTTAATCTCAGGTGGGAGATGTTACGATATTAGTGAACAACGCAGCTGTTGTCCACGGTAAAAGTCTGATGGACAGCGACGACGACGCCCTCCTGAAATCCCAACACATCAACACCATGGGACAGTTCTGGGTAAGATGTGTGTAAATAAAGCAGAGCCTGCAGACATGGGGAAATTCCTCCTTGCAGATTATCCTCATCACGTTCATATTTTGATTATAGCATGACAGTCTATGCAGTAGGCACCCCCCGACGTGTCAGTCACGACTGCTATCATGGTAGGTTAAGTGGGGTATTTCCAAATTGCCTCTCAGCTCCTGAGACATCAATTTTTTTTATTTTTTAACTCTTGGCATTTTTTTATTTTGAATAGAGATCAAAAGACTATGTCATACACAGACAGAAATGCAATTATCAACTAAATGGAAAAGGAAATGTAAAATGCGGTTACAGTGCGAGTCTGTTTCTCTTGTCTGTCCTGCATTTTACTCTGCTAAATATATTTCACCTTCCATTTCTACTCCACCTTCCACTTTATCTTTATTCTCACCTTCATTCTTTTTTTTTTCTTTCCTCATCTTAGACAACAAAAGCCTTCCTACCTCGAATGCTGGAGCTGCAGCATGGCCACGTAGTGTGCATTAACTCCATCCTGTCCCAGTCTGCCATCCCGGGGGCCATAGACTACTGCACCTCCAAGGCCTCCTCACTGGCCTTCATGGAGAGCCTGACGCTGGGCCTGCTGGACTGTCCCGGCGTCGGCTGCACCACCGTGCTGCCCTTTCACACAAATACAGAGATGTTCCAGGGCATGAGAGTCAGGTGAGAGGACGTCTGAACGTAGGAAGGTGGAACACTTATTCCCAGTTCTTTGTTTTTCATGTTACTTAACTAGAGATTATTTTTGGGGATTTTTAGCGATGCCAACAGTGCGTTTCTAACGATGTTAAATGTTGGTCCTTTAGTCAGTCAGTTCACCACTTTTCTGACTGGAATATCTCAACAACCGTTGGCTGGATTTCCATATATTGAACATTCATGTTCCCTACAGATCCCCTGACCTTCTCTCCAGCACCGCTGTGAGATTGACATTTTGTGATTCAGAGAGAAATATCTTGACAACTCGTAGATGGATTGCTTTAAATGTGTTGCAGACATTCAAGGGCCGGAGAGGAAAAATTCTAATGAGTTTCGTGATCCTCTTACTTTTCATCCAGAGTCACCAGCAGGTCAAATAGGCAAAAAATGGAATTGGTGGAGCGGCACAAATTTGAACAGAAAATGTATCATATGAACTGTCAGCCCCTGATTTTATTTTTCCTGTAATGAGCACCATTGTAGATGACATTAAAAGACTCGCAGTGCAATCCTAACTGTGAGTTTATGACGTTTCTGCTCACACGTTAGGCTCTTTGCAGATATTCCACCATAGGAATGTTTGTTGTTACTTGTTTTCTTAGTCAAGTTTTCCCTCATTTTAACAGTTTAACACACTTTAAAAGGAATCTGCATGTAACCCGTTCTTTAAATCATTCATTGGTTCGTTCATCGGTTACCCCCCCCTAGTGGCATTCTTCTTGCGTTTAGAGCATGGACTATAAATAGAAGTGGTCATAGTTTCTGGGTCTGAAAATGAGGCCGATGAAGAAGTGCCTTAAGCTGCAATACCACCGAGTGCCACTAGAGCTCGGCTCCAAAAAGCCTCCGGCTCCATAGACTCCCATTCAACTTCTGTCATAAAATTCAAAGTCAATACATTTTGTTCCACAAATTATTTTGGTTTTGCTAGATAAGGTCACTTCTTATACATTTTCTGGTGGTCCATGTGAACATAATCCAGTCATTAATTAGAAAATAAGACTCAAAATGCAGTGTTTTTGGGGGCGTGTCTGTTTGATTGACACGCCTGTGGTGGAGTCAGGTTAAGGCTATCTGTGGGCGGGATGTAGTATCTGAACTAGCAAGATGGCGCCGACCAAAATCCAAACTGCAGGCTTTATAATGGCCGTTCACAAACCAATGGGTGACGCTTGGTTTAGAGATTACGCAGAACGTTGATGCACTGAACCTTTGTAAAAAAAAAAGGTGTAAAGTGCTCTGCATATTTCACACTGAATGTTCTTGCTCAAGTGTATGGTTCCATCAAAGCTTGTGTAATGGTGCGGGTGTGTCGAAAACATGCAGTGTACAGTTTGGCTAGCCAGCAGTGTAATTTCAAATTCAGTTGTGCTCTAGTGTATGTTAGCAGAAGCAGATAAAAAAAAAATGAACACTTGTTCTTCAGTGTGTCACAATGATCACCCCTATATTTTCCTCTGTAGATTTCCCCAGCTCTTCCCACCTCTCAAACCTGAGGTCGTTGCCCAGAGGACGGTCGATGCAGTCAGAACTGACAAGGCCTTCCTCTACCTGCCTTGGACAATGCACGCCCTTGTCATTCTTAAAAGGTAAAAAGTTCTCGTTTGACATTTTAATTTATTCTATTTCGTTCTCAGTGCTGTAATTTATGCTGAATGCTTAACATTCTCTCACCGGTTTCTGCATTCTCTAGCTTCATGCCACAAGTTGCACTTGAAGAAATCCACAAGTTTTCTGGGAGTTATACCTGCATGAACACGTTCAAAGGGAGGACATGAACCTGGATTGCGCACGATATGAGAGCGACCTCAACGGCCCTTTGGTGTAATGAAGGGAAAATGGACCTTAAGACATCTGAAAGTGGAGGAAGCCCCGTGATAGTGTGAAGACAAATACTTAGGGGACATGCGAGGGTGTCGCTTCTGCAGGTAGAATTAACTGATAAACTGCACGATACACCCTGGCCCTGTGTGTGCGTGTGTGTGTGTGTGTGTGTGTGTGTGTGTGTGTGTGTGTGTGTGTGTGTGTGTGTGTGTGTGTGTGTGTGCGTGCGTGCGTGTGTGTGTGCGTGCGTGCGTGTGTGTGTGTGTGTGCGTATGTCTACGGTATAAAGGACTGAATGCCAATCTCACTTTGAACAGAAGCCATGCATAGGTCTGTACCAGTAGTTATTCCTGAAGTTTTTTTGGTTTTTTTTTTGTGACTCTTGTTTTAGTCTGTTTTTACAATTCATTTTTATTCTCCTTTTAACGTGTCTTTGAATCCAAACAAGGTAATAAAGTGGAGTTTTAGAATTGCGCTGTCTCTCTTTGTGCATGATGAAAATAGAAAAAGTGAACACTTGGGAGGTACATGTTGTTTTGTGTCTGCGTTTTGACTCCCATGACAGCGTGATAACACCTTTGATATATGCCAAGCATGAGATCAGTGACTGTGACAGACGATGTTGTCAAAACATAAAACGCGCTCCTAGGGGCATGTGGAGCACATTCTTGTTTGTTCTCGTTGCCAGAAAATGTTGCTGGGGGGATAGTGTAATTCTCAATAAGCATAATGAACTCAAAACAAATCAGTCAGGCCCTCCTCACTCCTCATGCGTGCAGAGAGGTCTTAACCACATTTAAAGGACATGAACAGGGACAGAGACTGTTTTGTACTTGACACCCGGCAGTCTACTTAAGCCCTTAAATATTAGGACAAAAGGTTTTGTTTTTTCGTTGTCTGTTATGCAAGTGCTAATATATCGAGCTTGATTTTGTGAGCTTGGCTCACATTCATACATTTTTTTAGATGTCCTCAACCGCAACACGTCTATGTTAGCAGATTTTATAAATATGATTTGAATTAGCAAAACCCGAGAGGAATATAGCACAAAGAATAGGACATAATGAGGCCCCCTTGCCTCATTGCTGCAGCTTAAAGGATGGGAGCTGTGTCAAAAAGACAATAGATGAAATTCATCAATGCCAGACTTTTACAATTACCTTTTGTTTTGAGGATATTGTTTTAAGAAATAGAAGAACCGGATAATAAAACTGGGGAGAGTCTTGCAACCTTACAATCTGGTGTAATGCCAAAATGTGTACTACACCAGTCAGTCTGCTATTCGATACAGTGGCAGTGTCATGTTTTGCCTCGTTTAAGCATGAAAACTTAAGGTGCTCCAGGTCTAGGTTAGGATTAGCAAAAAACTGTGGTTTGGGTAAAATAAGTACTTTTATGTAAGTAATGTTTCGCACGTCACTAAGTATAATCAATATACGTTAAATATGTTACGTTATGTGTGTAACTTACATGAAATCCACATTGATTTTTTTTTCTTGAGGACTCGAACGACAGTTTACCAGATCAATGTCTTGTTCCATCCAACCACCCCCAACTCCCTTCCCGTACGAACTTCGTCGCTCTTTGTACTTTTCCACATGACTTTCCTCTTTGCATCTGTATGTGTACTTTTCATGTCTCGGCAAGGCTAAACGTGACCCCAAAAAAAAAGTCTGTATCCGCTGTAAATTTGCGAAAAGCTTCTGATTTAATACTGCAGTAGCTGAGAAGCACTTACGGCCCGATAAATGAAAGGTCTCTATCGATAAACTACTTACCTTCAGTATATTAAAGAACTACTTTAGCATGTTGGGAAATGTGCTGATTAGCTTTCTTGCCTATAGAAGAGAATATCAATACCACTCATGTTTGAACAATGGATGTGAAGCTATAGTCAGCAGCTGATTAGCTGAGCTTTGTGTGGGGGTGAAGGGGTGTGTGTGTGTGTGTGTGGGGGGGGGGGGTGTTACCCCGGCTTTGTCCAATGGTAAAAAAAAAATCTGTTTACCGAAAGTGGTATTGATCTCCTTGTCTAACTCTCGGCAAGACGGGCTGAAATGAGCATATTGTATTTCTTAAAACATTTAACTTTTCCTTTAACTGAATTAGCAAACAACAGCTATACAAACACTTAGCTGTGCTGGCACAAATGTTGGGGGAAAGAGTGCAGAACTACGTCCCATTTTGGCGCCTGAATATCTCTTTTCTGCTCTTTCAGTACGTAACAATTCAGACATGTTGACAGTCAGTGTATTAATGGAGAATAAAAAGGCTAACTTTAAAAGTTATCACCTTTTTTTATTAATATGATATACTGTAATTGGAATTAAATTAGTTGGGGTTGTACGTGGAGGCCATTTTTTCAAACCAACATTAAGAACCAAGCCCAAAAAGAAGCAAACTTCAAGATATACTGCCCCACAAAACAAACAGTTCCACGAGGAATCTCGAGCAGCAGTAAAAAAGATAATAAGGTCAAAAAAGGATTTGCATTTTTTCACATCACAGATGGTAGATTGTAAATCTGCACTTGTTAATGTTTAATGAGATGAAACTGAAACGTGACCTCACAAAGGTTTATCACAATAAAAGAAAAGGGGGGGGGGTGTAGTGAAAAGGAAAATACCATCTTCAGCTGCACTTTTCTTGACCTCATTTAGAGCCTGTGTTGGGATTTTTTTTTTTAAATGTTTTGAACAGATAAACCCTCTACAAACATCTAAAACTATACAGCATGATTAATGTTAGGATTACCACACACTTTACATGATTACTGCTTGGTATAATCTTGAATTCCGTAAAATTATCTCCTGTCTCTGCTAAAAAGTCTCAGCATGCTCTTTTATACCACTTAAAAAGGCAATTAGGGTTATTTAACCAAAACAGTGCTTTCCTTTTATACATTAAATAGACATTTTGTTCAGCGCTTTGACTTGTCATGAAAACACACATAAGTGGTGCTTTATCTATGAATCTGAGACAGGCCTTGTTAATTTCCTTCTTTATGTTTGTTTACCTATTCTGATTGCTCTCCCTGAGTAACTAATTAATTTAGATCAGAGCAAAGAGCAATGTTCAGTGATAATGTAACAAAGCTTATTTTTGTGCTTATTCAGAGGCCATGCTGTTTCCTTTCCTTGCTGTGAGGTGGATTGTAAAGCCAATACTCTTAAGACAGAACAGAAAATGTTCAGCATTGACTGTGGTCTTTGGGTTCTGCAAAACAAACATACAAGAGCGTACAAAGAACTTTACCCTTGCTGCTTTGGCAGCAATACTTTAACCCCTGGTAATATACACATGAAGGGATATGAAGATCACAGATCCAGAGTCACAGAGAGACACCCCGTATCTGAGCACAAGTCAAAGCAACTTCACACAACCAAAGGCAAACCCATGAGAGTGGCCGTAAAAGCTGGGATAGTGCCTGGCCTTTGGCTGCCAGACAAGGCTCATAAACATTCATTTGAATCCCAGCGAACCATAAATGCCCTCCTGCGCACTCACGATAGGGCCGCACATTGTGATCAGTAGGTGACCCACACTGGGTAGGGAGGGGGACGGGCACTGCCGAGAGAGAAGCCGAGCCTCCTTCGAGGGCCTGTTTCTCATTCTCTTAGCGTGCTGTTGCGAAAGCAGAGGGAGAAGAAGCATGTTGGGATAGAACTAGGTCGAGGAGGCATGTAGTGCACGTATGCTGGATAAGGAGGGCTAAAATGGTTGGAAGTCTCTCGGGGCAGGTTCAGAGCAAGGTTAGCCAAATACTGAATAAATCAAAGAGGGGCTTGGAAAGCCTTTTCCTTGTTGAAGGTGCTCAGCTCCAGGGTGACTGACCAAGCGCAGGTGGAAGCAGAGGACTTAAGGTTTAGTCACATGGGAAGCAGTCTGAGCATGTAGCTGTCTCAGCTGTGACCACATTCCCATGTGTCCTTTTCTGAACATTTCATTTTTATTTAGGATCACAGTGGTCTTAAAAGATGTGAACTCGTATTTTTCCACTATCCCTGTATGTTTCATTTGAAAAGACCAAGCAGTGAACTGACCTTTGATACTGACCACAAATATGTTTGTGCAACTTTGTCTTAAATGTTTATTCGTCATCACAACCCCTTGGTGGACCTTTGTTACTGAACGCCCCAGAATTTCCCCCGTCTATACTTTAAAAGAGAGCAACAAGACTGAGAGTATTTTCCTAGTATGCTGTCCAAGCATTTGTAATCCCAACACAGGGGCTTGGAGAGTCAGCCTCCAATGATCCATTAAATATATTAAAGGCGCCCGGATCTGGAGTCCATTTGGCTTGTTGTGCAGTGATGCTGAACGCATGTAAAACCTCAGCCGGTGTAGGATTCTGTTGTTATTTACATCACATACACTTACGTATTCTGTGACTCTGAGTTTCCTGGCAGATGGTTCACTGTGACTTTGAAGCTTAATATGGCTCTGCTGGATATGATAGATGTGTTTCCAAAACATTTTATACCCATTTTCTCCTCTCATCTTTTTAACTTCTCTAAAATATAGAGAATGTTTGCTGACTACTAGACTAGTTTTCCTTTGAAAATGCCACACATCCTGTCAATTTTGTAGAACCAGTCATAATGCAGATGTACCTTGCTTTGCACCAAGACACTCAAGATAAGTGCTATCAGATATGTGAGCAGTGGACTATTACTGTTATAAACCCCATAGGTCTGTCTGCTTTAGGGACATGGCCTGAAGTGAATAGCTGAATTAGCCTGGAGCCAGGAGCAAGAAGAAGTTGTGGAGTTCAACACGTTGTTATTTGTTACAGGACCTTATCCGCTTCCTCTGAACAATTGCTGTTAGCCCTCCAGCCAGTTTGTTGCTGGGTTCATCCATCACCGGGTAGGTAGTATGATAAAAAGGCTCAGCCCTAACCCACAGCAAGGGGCCAGGCATGACGCCTCAGTTGACCTGTCAAACTGTAAGAGTTATTATACACTGTGGTGTTAAAGGTTAAAGTGAGCAGCAAGCTCAGAGGGTGTCAGTCCTCAAACTCACACACACACACACACACACACACACACACACACACACACACACACACACACACACACACACACACACACACACACACACACACACACACACACACACACACACACACACACACACACACACACACAGCACTCTTAGCCACAAATCTAGGATGACTGAATAAATTGTGAAATCAAGACCATAACCATTGGTGGGGGAATATATATATGAATATAAAGAGTATCGTGTGTCTTCCAAAAAGTAATGCAATAGAATGTCATCAAATACTGATAATGATACAAAATGTGCTACTGTAGCTTGTGGTCCAAAATTTGATAAAAGTGTCATACATGTCATCCAAAGTTTGATAAAAACTATCAAATCATATTGTCATCCAAATTTTTTTTTATCAAAATGTCATACAGTAGCATATCCAAATTTTTAAAAAGATGTCATACTATGTAGCATGTCGTCCAAAATGGGAGCAAAAGTCATACTATAATATGTTGTCCAAAATGTAATATGAATGTCATATTATTGCATGTCATCCAAATTTTGTCAAAAATATGAAACTATAACATGTCGTCCAGAATATCATAAAAATGTTATACTATAGAATGTCATAAACATTTTCAGAAAAATGTCATATTGTAGGAAGTCGTCCTGAATATTTAAAAAAAAAAGTCATACAATACCATGTCGTCCAAAATATTTTTTTAAAAAGTCATAGAATAGTATGTAGACCTAAATGTAAAATAATAGTCATGCTATAATATGTCATCCAAAATATGAAAAAAGTCATACTATAGCATGTCGTCCAAAATATTTTAAAAAAAAGTCATAGAATAGTACGTAGACCTAAATGTAAAATAATAGTCATGCTATAATATGTCATCCAAAATATGAAAAAATGTCATACTATATTGCATGTTGTCCAAAATATTTGTAAAAAGTGATACTATAGCATGTCGTCTAAAATATGAAAAAAATGTCATACTATATTGCATGTCGTCCTCAATATTAAAAAAATGTCATATAGCATATCGTCCAGAATATCATAAAAATTTCATATTATAGAATGTCCTTCAAAATTTCAGAGAATTCTAATTTTAAAGCATCTCATCGAAAATTTGATAAAACTGTCATACTATACCATGTCGTCTAAAAATTGATAAAAACTTCCATACTATAGTATGTCGTGCAAAATATTGTAAAAATGTCATACTTAATATGACAATCAATAGGATGTGGCCCAAATTTGGAAATAAATTCTACACTTAGCATGTTCTCCAAAATGCCGTTAAAACGTCATGGTTTTGTATGTCGTCCAAAATGTCTTAAAAACGTCACAGTAAAGTATGTTCTCCAAAATGTCATACTGAAGTATTCTGTCCAATACATCATGAAAATGTGATACCCAAGTATATTCTCCAAAATGTGATAACAATGTCATAATAGCATATATTGTGTTATGTGTGAACAAAGTAAACACAGAAATCGGAATTAAAAAAAAAAAAACAAAAAAAAAAACATTTTATTGAATTTAATGAAGTAGAGCAGTTTTTAGTTTCCGGGTAGAATGAGTTTTGTGTGTGTGACGGCAGAGTCCAGGTTGTGTAGCCAGTGAGGGGAGTCCAGACTTGAGTCTACACTCAAGTGTGAATGAGGTGTGCAGAGTGGCTGAGTCCAGGGATGGATGTGTTTGTGTGTGGGCTGAGTCCAGCAGAGCATTGTGTGGGAGTCTGAGCGGAGCAGGCAGCAGACAGGTGGAGTCCAAAGTTTTCCAGAGAAGCAGGTGAGAGGGAATGTGTGCCGAAAGGGTGCGAGAAACCTCCTTCCAGGTAATGGGGACAGAGAGGCTGCAGGTGTCTGTGTTTGCAGAGCAGGGGAGGCGTCAGAATCCCAACGCCAGACCAGCAGGAATGAGCCGGCAAGGGGGGGGGGGGGTCTGGGTACACCGAGGTAGGATCTCAGGGGATTGTCGACCGGTGGTCTCCGAGAATTCACGCAGGTCTTCAGGTGAGTTTGTCTCGGCAGGAAGACGGGACAGGTGGACGGGTGGACGGCTTGACAGCTTGCACGTTCGCAGGTAAACTGAGTCAGGAGGAGAACAGACAGGAATCGGAACCAGACGAGGAACAGCAAGAGTCCAAACTTACAGCGAGCTTCGGCAGCGTCGTGCCAGGTGAGCTGACAGAACGAACTGACGAAGATGAAGTGCAGGACCGGGGTTGAAATATCGTCAGGCGGTGATCCGTGGAGTGCAGCTGTGCCAACCGGACGAAGGAGTGGAGGAGGGACGTGCCTGGAGGAGGGAATCGGAGAGCCCACAGCCACCAGACAAAGACCAAAACAAAATGCACAGGGCACGTTTAAACAAACATGGGGAATGACAGAAACAAGAGGAAAGGAGATCAGGGGAAACAAAGGGAAAACACTGGGACAGACAGGGATCCTGACATGTCCAAAATATCATAAAACAACATCATACTATAGTATACTGTCACGTCATGAAAATGAAAATGAAAATGTCATAAAAATGTCTTGGTATAGCATAGGGTCAAATGTTAAAAGAAAATATCATAGTATGTTTTCCAAAATTTAATTGGTATTTTCTCAGTATTGATTACACCCCCCCCCCCCAAAAAAAAAAGGCTATGGTTACACCCATGTGTAAAATATACATTGCGTGTGAGTAATTCTATATCTATAATATTGATGCAAATAACTTTTATACATGATATTTTCAGCTTGGTCAATGCTACCCTGAAATGTACAATCACTCTGGCCACAGTTGGCTTATTTAAAGAATACAGACTTTACAGGTAGGTGCCTCATACATATGCATTAGGGAGTGTAGTTCTACAACACAAGGTCAAACACTTTGTAGCTGGGACATAACTCTCCATAAATTGTATTCATCACTGGCTGCCAGCCATATCTACACAGTCTTTTCTCCACAGTGTGCGGAGAAGCACAGAATATCTATATGACGATCTCTGTTGGGAAAAGGTTTAGGCGCTACATAGAGAGCTTTGTCTCCGCTATAACCCGCAGTGCATTAAAATTCTTTTTTTGTTTTTTCTTTTTCTAGAACATCATATCACATGCCAAAAGATATGATTTGGTATTACACCAGATGAGAACAACACAGCACATGCAGCCACTACGTACATATGGACTCTCGTTGTTTAAAAGATAACTGTCTGGTATGGCAGTTTGCAATTTTTGAATAAAATATATAGTTTCTGTTACTGGGTCTACCACAGATTTCAAAAGTAGATAAGTGGCAGTTTAAGTTGTGATCTTCCCAGGTGTCCGTGTGAAATGAAAAATACCCCTGGGCCGTTCACCTACGCTGTGAAACGAAGAACGCTCTGTTTCACATGTGGTTTCCAGTGTTCTGCTTTTGAACGCTGACAGTTAACAGGGAGAAAGTGGGAGGTAAGAGCTGAGGGACAAACAAAGCAGAGTAAAGCCTCCTTTTCACTGTGAGCAGAAGGCAAACACTCAAAAGGGAAGGGTGTGGGAGGGTGAAACACAGTTCACATTGCGCGGATGGGCTCAGGATATTTATAAAGCCCACCAGGCATCACGTCAGGAGAGCTCTGCTGAAAAATGTTGTTCCCAGATGGACCACTTCAGCCAGATTTATTTATTGCAGAGCAGCTTCCTCATAGATTACGCAACAGTGTCGCAGAACAAGTGAACTCTGTGGCTTGGTTTCTGTTGCCAGCGACATGCCTTGCTCAAGGTGAATCAGAAGTGGGTCAAACGGAGGGCACCATTCATTCAGTGCCCTCATCTGACGAACAGAGACGATATCAAAAAGTAAAACATGCCATTGCTCTCGCTCTGACAGTGAGGCATGCAGACCACAGACTCTTCCAAAATACAGATATGCTGATAAAACTGTCAGGAATAACAATAAATGAAATTTCAAGCATATTTTCATGTCTCATGTAAAATAACTGATAATTAAGATGCTCTTTCGAGTACTTTTTGGCACAGAAGCTCTTGATTCATCACAGGGCCGTATTACACAAACAAAGGCCTCCCAAACCCACAGCCTGCATGCAAGTCACGTGACCAGAGTTGGCGGCCTCTGTGAACTACACCTGAACTTAGCTAAATGGAAACAGACCAAACACATAGTGTGCGTCAGGATGAAAGCATCCCTCTGGAGAGTTGTTACTGCGGGTTTTGAGTGGAGGATGTGGGTTATCAAATAATACAGGAGAGCTAAAAAGCACTTATTTTAATGATTGAGTCAGCGTGATGCTTCGTTATATGTCTGAGTGAAAATCGCACTCCAAAACCTCACATCGCAGGGAATTCTCACCTCTTTGGAGCCGGTACTTTTGCCTCCAAGGTATTTTACACGCGGGTCTCCAAGTGTACAACTTTCATATATGCATCTAAGGGAAACATAAAACAGGCCAGACGATTCAAATTAAATTAAATTATCCACAAAATGTGAAGAAAGAGTTTTGACGTCATGTCAAAGACCTCTGTGTATTGTGTTGCATATATTTTCTGAAGTCAGCATGCTAACCAGCTAGCCACGGGCCTTTCAAGCTTGTGATACCGGCCCGCTCATTGAGAGTCGAAGTCACCGCGGTGTCCAGTCGGCCTTCAGTCCAACATGAGGGGACGACTAACTAACGTCGTCCGCTCTTGTTCGATTGCATCGAACAGAAGACGCTGTGATGGCTCAAACTTTTGGTCAAATAAAAGCAAAACGAGAAACGTTGGTGTTGCTTTCCAGCCCTGAAGACGGCGAAGAAAGAAAGTTTGATGCTGAACTCAAAGTGTTTTTTTTTTTCCCGAAACTAGTAAGCAAACAGCTGTTGGTGCTGATGTTGTCTTTGTAACCACAGCTTATCAATGTAGCTTTTTGTATAAGCTTTTTTTGTGGAGCGGTGAATCTGACTCGATGCTACGTCCCGCACACCGAAACCTGACTGCCACCACAGGCCTGTCAATCAATCAGCCACAGAACAGAATAGATGCTACGTTGACTCACTATTGCTCCTTAACCTACAAAATGGTATTACAAGATAGGGGTTTGAATCTTATTGCACATTCAAAGCTGACTGCAAAAAAAAAAAAAAAAAAAAAAAAAAGATGCAGAAAAATTCACCTCTCTTGAAACTGACTCATCGAACAAAAACATCCACACAAGTTCCCTAAAAAGAGAGAGAGCGTAGAGGGTGTGGGAGGCAAAGCCACAGCAGCCGTCCTCCTACACATGACATGCTACTGAACCTAAAGGTGGGTGCGTGTGTTTATGTTGCACTTGCACACTCTCCAACCACTATGAATACTCCAGAGAGGCAGAGAAGGAGAGAGGAATGAGCAATGGTGGTAGAGGAATAGCTAGTTTGTGTTTGTGCCTTTCACACAGAAGCCAAGAAGAGTAATTGCCTACTCAACACCTCGGAGGTGAAAGGTTGGCGGGGAATGCGGGGGGTGGTCTTACAGCCTGCTGTAATTAGCCCGCAAAAGGACGAATGAGTCTTCCACCAGATCACTGTGAGCATGTCAGGTTTGGACCACTGAGGACCTTACAAGATATTATCTGGCCTCTGGGAGATCCTGATTACACGATAGACTGGTCTTGAAATGAGGATGGAAATTTGGGAAAATATGTGCCACGCATGGGTTCAGCTCTTGTATCTGGTGCTTGTTTGGCGTAAGGAGTTATCTCAGCAAACACACAGAAAAGCGGCTATTTATTCAGGCAGCTTCAAGTGGTGAAGCCGTTTAAATGGTTTCAATGCTCTCTTAACTCATTACACAAAGTATAACCAATCTAGATTGGGGCATCTGGGGGTAATTTGGTTGAAAGGGGGAATTATACATAGAGTAATGTTCAACACAGCTGCCCTCAGGAGACATGACTTGGTTTGGTGTATTGTGAAGCATTTCATCAAAATGAGGAAAACTGCATACTGACCTGTTTTCAATTGTCACAAAGCCTCAAGGAAAAGAGCGGCGATTTTTGCACAATTTCTTAAATGGACAGTTCTACCATGAACAGCAAACGGACAGGCAGAAAAGTAGGTCTGCTGTTCGATTAGACCAGGTTTCATGTAACAGAGCGGTCAGAACTACACACCCCCTTTTCCTGCCACTGCTCTGCTGCTGGGCTTGGATGAGCCAGACTGGACTGAGACTGAACTGAGCCGAGGAATTCCAACATCTGGCTTGTATCTACAGCTTACGGTCATTTGGATGCAGTTGATAGTTTCCAGTAGATCCACAAAGACTGAATTGTTCTGGGTTTTGGGCCTTGTCTGCCTTGGACTCAGAGGGCGTGGTGCTCTGGCGCCTGGCTGCCACAGCTGGGCCTGTCTGTCAAATCCTCATGTGACACAAGATTGAGTTATCCCCAGCGTGAGAATTGGGAGAGGGATCGCGGTGGTCACCACATGACTGGAGGGGCTTTGATGAAACATGAGAACATATATTTTGGGTCTAAATCACCACATTAATTGTATTAAAAGAGGCTTTGAGGAGGAATTCCACTTTTCACAGCTTTTAACTCCATTAGCTAAAGCGAAGGAAATCAGTACGCAGAACTCTTTCAGGGACCGAGAAATGACAAACACTTGCCTCAGTCAGCTAAACCACACTCTGGTGCCTCTCCTCCCCCACCAAGGTCCCACACTACACTGCAAGTTTGACAATTGGGTTCAACACCAGGTCAAGCTCTGGGTTTGACAATGGGCCAACCAGTCTTCAATGGAAGTAAAGCAGACAGCTTTCCCACAAAGAGCTCAGTCACACAGAGGGGATTCTGGCTTCATGGCCTCTCCTATTTAAACCACACTGACTGGAATTAAAGAAAATCTTTCTCTACTGGTGCTGTTGTTGGTGTTGTATCTGGCTATGGACACTATCAGTTACCATCTCAGCGCTTTACTAAATCTGTTTTACTCCAAGAGGCGAGCCTATTCACTTTTCCCTCCGCGGGAGAATTGCGTATTTGTCACCCCGAGATAAACTTTGCGTGCACTGATGTGAAAATAATATGTCAGCGTGCATGTAGGAACTGTGTGTGAGACTCTTAGTGTTTTCCATCTGCGCGGACTTCTATTTGGTCCAGCTTTTTCAAACATCCTGCATGTTTCGCAAGTGCGTACGCGTTTTCCTGTTGTTGCTTTTCATCTCATCCCCGTGCACGTATGTGTGCAATGATACACATGCATTTCTCCCGTGTTTCTGTGTATACGCTGGTGCATGGCTGGCGAGCGCTGACTGAGGGACATGGATCTTGCACACTGAGTGTGTGAACTCTGGCTGAACCCCTGGGTGTACTGTTTCAGGCACGCTCTGACAACCTCGCCCCAATGACCCGGCTCGCGACTGCACAGTTCACAGGGAGGTCCTCTACTCACGCACAGCCTCCCCCTCCTCCCACTACCACCTCTCTCCCTCCCGTTCTCCCCTCATCCCCTATCTGCTCCCCCTGCACCCTCCTTCACCTCTCTACTCTGCCCTCCCTCTCCTCTCAACTTCTCTCAATCTCTTCCGTCATGCTGTGTTTTTTTTTCACAGCCGCTCCTGCTTTCCTTTCTCTCTCTATTTCTATAACACTGTTGTCAACAGGACAGAAACTGTCTGCTGGCATCTTGGAGAGACGGGTCCTGCAGGTCTGCCAATGGAGACCAAATGTCTTTAAATACTCGAAACTCTAACATCCCTATCCAGCCTGTAGAAAGTGCTCCTTTTGTTGACAACAAAATCTTCCTTGACACAGAAATAGCAGTTTCCAGGACAACAAGATTAATTCTGATGTAATTTTGAGAATGGAGGGAAGGTTTGAAAGGGGAAAAAGGCTGCTAATGACGGGAATGTTGTGTGTTTTTGCTTTTGAGTCTATCTGAATTCAGTGGTAGAAAATACAATGAATACATTTACTCAAGTCCTGTGCTTTAGTACATTTGACTTGCATTGCTTACGTTCTAATACCGGTACTCGGGTGCCTGTCTTTCAGTGGCAAATTTTCAACCTTTTGCTCCTCGACACTTATTTAACAGCTTGAATTACTGGTTACTTTTTCAGATTGAGATTTTTAAAAAACAAAACATATGATCAGTTTAGAAAAAAAATTGCATTGCTACAGATTAGACTACCCAAAAGCAAAATAAATGACAGAGAAAAAGTTAAAGTTTTTAAAACATAGAGGGGATTCTGGATCAGTCGCCTCTCCTGTTCCAATGTTACTGATGCCTTTGTTGATGTCACTGACTCTGGACATTATCAGTTACCATCAGTTGTTCACTGAGATTGTTCACACAGTTGTTGCTGCTCCTCAACAAACTGCAACATTGCAACAGTAACAAGGATCGCTGCACAATGGATACTTTTACTTAAAGGTCCCATATTTCACAGTTCTTATGACAGTATTTATGTCATGACATTTTTTTTTTAAAGATTAAGTTTTCATTTAAACCTTTTTATATATATATATATATATATATATATATATATATATATATATATATACATATGTTACATGTTGAATCCAGTTGTCTTATTCTGTGAATCACATCACATGTGCCACTTGCAGCCTGCGTAATGTGACAAGATTCTGCATATTGCAGAACTGGTATAAAAAAGTACAGAGCTATTTCTTTTGCAAAAGAAAAAGAAAAAAAAAGCAGGCATGATGCATTATTAATCAGCGCTGCCATCTGAGGTGCAAATTTTCAACAGATCTGAGAAAAATCTAATCCACAGGAGAAGCTAAGTTTAAAACTTGGGTAAAAGGTGAGGAAGGATCAATGCACTACTGTAAATATGAAAGTGTTTTTTATGGTTAAATCTTATTAATACTACTACAAAAAAACAGTTACTTCTTTAGTCATTGGGAGTGAATAGCAGTGGATGTCATCTCTAAGCAAAGAACAGAAGTTGTCATGTGGGCTCTGCTCCAGATAACATTAGTGTTTTTTCCTCTATCAATGAGTCATTGGCCGTTTCAACATATCCCTCAGTGATTTTGGTCCTGTCGCCCAGGAAATATTATGATTCAGTGTGTATTTGAGTATTTTGCACATGCTGACCTGTGATCTCCAAGTCTAGGTTTCAAAATTTTAAAGGCCGTTCTAAAGTAAGAGGAGTAAAAGAAAATGGAGGTAATGCGTCATTGAAATGGCGCTACCATAAAATTTCAGCAACCAGACTAACTGGTCTGACTCTTTGTGGCCACCCGATGTGATGGGTAACAAACAAACACTTCATAAATCTGCAAAGTATTCCATCTCTATCAATGTGTGTCTTGTGCCGTGTCATAGGTCTTCAAACCCCTCATTGCTGATCACCCCACCAGTCATCTCATTAACTCCCTGCCAACCTCTCCCTAACCCCTGGTACAAGCTTTACTCTTGACATTATGGGAGGGACCACTTATCCACTCAAAGGGCCCATGCTGTGTTGCCTGTGCAAACTGCCTGATTAGTTGGCCACCCCTGACTTGCTGTTTGGTCTGTGAGTGTCAAATGATAGATTGTCTCTCATTTGTCTTTTTCAAAATCTTTTACATGCTTCTGCTCCGTCTCCACGGCTGCAGCGCATCCGCCTGGTTCTTGCGTTATTTGAAGTTAACTTATAAACAGTTACATCGAGAAGACCGAATGAGCAGCAAAGTGCTTTTCTTTTCGGTACATTTATCAAACAAGAATCTTTTTTTTTCCAATTTTTCTTCTATTACTAGGATCTCACTATAATAAAAGAGCATTTTCTCTGTGACCACACAGTTTGGTTTTCACAATGCAGAGCTTTTTCTGTGTCCAGGGAGAATAGTAACACGAGCCTTTACAAAGACACACAAGGATGAGAGCTTTAAAAACAAACCTTCATCTGACTGTCAGAAAAATATTTATTGGGGAAGGTGGCTCTCCTCACCCTCCCATCCTCAGAGTGACCTCCGTTTACCCAGGGCATGCCCCCACTCCCCACACACCCCGCAGAACTCCTGCTGGAAATGGGTTTGTGTTACAGGGCCCCTGGGGGGCTCGCAGCAGGGGCTGGAGGCCGTCAAGAGCAGGCCCCTTCAGCCATGGACAGCTCCTCCGCTCTCGCAGAGTCAGCAAGGGAAAGACCTGAACTTGGAATGACCCCACCAAGCAAAGTCCCCGATGGGTTCATCTACAGGCCACAGCTCCGGTTCCCCTCACCCCTAAATTTTCCTGCTCTTCTATTTTTTTGCGGACCTGTTTTTCCAACTAGACCGATACATTTTCCAGAGAAGTATCACTCCCCGCCTCCCCCCCCCGCCTCCACTCCCCCCCCCCCACCCCACTCCCTCCCCCCACCGACTCCTTCCTGCTTCCCGTCCTCCCTTCCTCTCCCTCCAACACCATCACCAGCTCGGCCCCCCCTCCCTCCACAGAGTCACCTAGTTAACTCCTTTTACTCCTCTCACGAAGAGGAAAAGCCTTTCAAGTTTACAGCCCCTTCACATGCTTCCTCTTCTTTACACCTGACTTTCTAATGTGCTGCGAGTGTTAACAGTTTTTTTTTTTTTTTTTCAAGCTGTTAGATTTTGGATATATTCTTCAACAGATGACTTAAGTTAATGCAGTGTTATAAGAATATAGCAGCAGCTTGTACGTAGTACGAGTTCCTCCACAATCTACGACATCAAAATACTGTCGTGTTGTATGAATCAGCAATACTAATCTATGACTTTAGTACATAATATAACAAAAAAAATGGCCAATTTTCAAAACAAAAACTTTTACTGATGATAACTAGGTTATTGTTATGACTTTTAAAACCGTTGCTTATTTACACATTCAGCACACACAAAGCCAGATGAGCATTGAGTCATATTTCAGGCCACATGATTCACCCATCCACCAACTGCTGAAGGATTCACTGTACATCTACTTTATGTGCGGTGTACAGTATGCGTGTTAGAAAACATGACCGTTGAGATACAGATTGCTAATGTTACTTCATCAGCAGATTGATGCTGACTCTGAAGAAAATAATTGCTGAATAGACAACAGATAAGACCCTGATGTGACTTTATCTTTTCTGCCAGACTAGATTTTCATGATCAGATGTACCTCTTTGCTGTGTGTAGTCCTGCTCCTGAAGCCTTTACAGCAGTATCTTTAAGCCACTTCTTTTCCATCAGTAAAGTCAAGAAGACCTTGGAGCCGTGACATGTGCCACGCTACTTCTCTAAAATGCTGTTTTCTTTCCAAAAAAAAAAAAAAAAGCATGAGTCAATGAGTCACAGAGTGTGGTTCAATGTCACTAAGAGCTGAAATCCTTTGCATCTGACTCTGAACTCTTTACTGCTGCTCAGGCACTAAGAGCAGTGGACTTTTCCACTCAGCCTGAGCCTCTGTGAGCTCAGAGCAGAACGGCTGGCACAGAACCAGACATCAGCACTGGTATTATAAAGCCTTAAAGACAGACAGGGCTCCAGAGGCACTGGCAAGCCTTCCCCCATGAATTTTGCATAATAAAGCTATTATACTCAATATCTTCACCCTAGTTGTTCACCATTTATGGTACCAATGAGGGGGTCAGATGGATTTATAGGTATTAAAATGTCCCCCTGAAAATTGGATTTCTATTAAATGCTATGGTAAGGAATTTTAACAAGGAATGCTAATTTGTCGGCAGGGTCTTTTCAGTTTTCCCACTTGAAAATGTGCGAATCTGTAGGTGTGAAGAAAGCAGAAAACATGTGTACGGCTCAGATTCTGCATTTGACAAAGTATTCTGTAAGATTAGTTTTAATGCATATCAGCCTGGATTTAACCATCCAGATAAGAGTGAAATGAAGTAAACAAAAGCCTCTGAATGAGAACTGCACCACATTGCACACTGAGCATGTAGCAGCAAACGCATGCTCCAATTTACTGCATTGAAAATGATGCCTTTGCGCCCCCATGTGGTGCAATTATATACTTACACATTAGAGACTGGCACAAACAGAATCTAATGTGCATTTCATGGGGCAGTTGTTTTTTTTATTGAATGTGGCCGAATTTAATTCATTATTTTGTAGTTTTATTTTGCAAAGACCCTTATAGGACTATTTTTTTCTCTCTCTCTGTCTCTCTCTCTCCAGCTACCGGTAGAGTTATGAAAGAAAAACACTGTTCAGTTTGAAGATCCATCATTCTTGGTGTCAAACACAGTCCATTTGTGAAAAGGACCGACTCTTTTTGAGAGACAGAACCATCGAACTGAAAGACGCGGGCTTGTGATTGAGCTGTCACCAAGATGTAAAATATAGCACCGCTTCATTAATAATAGCTGGGAGACAGTTTTTATGGACTCACATCACATTTGAGCTTTTATATCGAAATGAATTTTATTCTATAATTGTTCGCACCAGTGAACAGGAAAATGTATCCTTACAGGCTGTCTTAAAAACCATTTACTGTAGTTGTGTGCTCTCAGAGATCCTTTTATCGTCTTCTTTCCAATTTATTCTTCGTAGACGAGCTCAGTCGTATCCCTCCGGGTTCTTAATTTAAGAATAGGCTTTGTTTATAGGGAGGTGAATTTAATGGCTCATGTGTGGGTATGTTTGAAAAGATTTAAAACATTTTAATTACCTAGAAATATATTTTTTTGAGTTTAGTTTTTATCTGTGTAATAGAAAAAAAAATACTAATGGGATAAAAAGTGCAGTTTGTGGTACAGACGCTGTAAAAACAGAAAGGAAAAGGAAGTTGAAAGCTCGTTTGACAATACAATGTTTGGGAATGTACATTTACTGTAATTTATGGCTTTACAGTCTAATTTAATTCTATCAAAATCTATTAAAACTGGTATTTAATGTTGAAAGAACCTTTGAAATTGTCATTGCACTGAAAAGATAAAAGATAGTGTCTAAAGAAACGCAGCAGCCATGTGTACATGAATTTCTAAAGTAACACGGTCTGATCGCTCTTGAAGTTTGTAACAATTGCAAGTAAATTGTAAAAAGTAGTTTGTTACAAAAAGAAAAACAAAAATTGGGAGAACCTGCTCCTCCCAAGGTTGTCCTGGTGTGAGGAAGGGTAAATCACAGATCTAAAGTGAGCTGATGGAAAGGGATAATACTCTAATCTCAGCTGGATCTCAGCAAAGTTAAAGGGCACATTGAAGAAAGAAAAGGATTACGATCGCCTCTGTCAGCTGACTCCATGATTTTGTTTTTTTTTATGTTCTGATGGGAGAAACAGACCAGAAAGAGAGATAACAAATATATATTCAGACCAGAATATATATGCAACTTTGTATTTCAGGCTATTTAGGTTCCAATTTATCAGCATTTGTCATTATTTTCTATTTTGTAACCTTTTCCAAAGAAAAAAAAGGTATTGGGGAAAAGTTAACTTCCAAATAAAATATTGCTTAAGCTAACATTTTCCAAGATCACAACAAAAACACAGTAAGGCAGAAATCACAAATACTATAAATGTTTCTTGGACTTTTGTTTGGTTTAATGATTCTTTTGAATAAGCTTGCTTTATATGGCTTTAGGCTCTGAATATGAGTTAATATAGTAAAAATATAATAAGCGCTTCTTGACCCTTTATGAACTTGTGGTAATGTCTGACCTCTGTTGGTGACCTGCAGGACTTGCAACCACTCTGGAAGAAGTGCAACACAAGTTTGAAGTCTCAAGACACTCCTTTATCTCTTCTTTTAATTGAAGTACTTTGGCCTCCCACTTCCATAAACACTGAAATAAAATGTCATTATAGCAGAGCCTCACATAAAAGGTCTTTTAAGGATATAATGTATCATATTCTAAAACAAAAACCTCACGCTTCTTAGAGTTTTTCCTTTTGTTTTTTTTAATTTATTTTAATGTCTTTCATTTTCGCTTCAGAGACTTTTTTAATTACATTTTTTTCACTGGCATTAAAGTAAGACAAAATGAAACTCCTGTTGTTTGTGTGAGCAGCTTATTACGAGCCACAGTTATGTTTTAAAGTTGAGTGACCTGTTGTGTTTGTACGAATACACAATAAGGTGTCCCTTAGTGACGTGTTCGTCTATCTGGTGATTCAGGGATCTTGTCCTTCAATTACCTTTGACATTGCACGGGATGACTGCAATCTCTTAATACCGTATTACGTTGTGGTTGGCACATAACGAGTTGAAATTTTGTGCAGACGCCTCAAAAACACTGTCAATTGAAAGTCACTGAGGGTCCTTTGTTGAGGTAGCCACACAGATGTGAGCAGGAGAAGCAACGCAGTTCAAATAAAGTCGATATAATATGTATTGTTTTAGTATTTTAGCAGAAGCTGGCTTCAGTGGACAGTTAGATGCAACAGTGGA
This sequence comes from Brachyistius frenatus, assembly GCF_029030835.1. Taxonomy (NCBI): domain Eukaryota; kingdom Metazoa; phylum Chordata; class Actinopteri; family Embiotocidae; genus Brachyistius; species Brachyistius frenatus. The sequence continues at coordinate 1,218,893 of NW_027210697.1, forward strand.
CTTGGATGTCGGAGACTTCTGTTCACTTCCCATTGAGTTGTCGCAATTTCTTAAATACGGTGCTTACTATTGCTATGACAACAAAGGTTGCATAACTTTAAGTGGCAAATTTAATGTACTCCATGTCAAAACTGATTACTTTAGCCTAAACCATTATTTTTCCTTCACCTTAACCAAGTGATCTTTTGCATCTAAACCTAACCGGCGGCACTAATTCAGGAAACTCTCTTGTAGGCCGTATTTGAGGGTGGGAACGGATGATGTGGTGGAATAAATATAATAACATAGTAGGGGAGTTGTTGGAGGCACCATCTCTTAAAATTAAAAACAAAACAAAAATAAGGTCTAAAAATGTACCTTTAAATATGCCAAAATACTTACAGAATGTACTTTATGTTTGTGATGAACACAATCTTCCTGAGTCTTCGATAAACAATATTGCAAGTCCTCCCTTCTGTTTTTCTTTCCTCTTCAAATAACAAGTGGGTCATTTCATTATATTCATATATAGCTGCGATAAATTGAAAAGAACCTCCAGACTATGCAGTGTTCATACAAAAAACAAGAATGTGGTGCTCAAAGTGTTTTGCAGGACAGATGCAGTGACACTGGATCATCGCTAGATGGCAATCCTTCACTGACTCACTCCATTAATCACAGTGTAGTACCGTTAATTAGGAACACTTACCCTTATTGATTATTAACCACACCTTTAGGTGATATCAGTAGCAGACCAGAATATTAAGACTTATTCAAAAGAATGATGTAGAGAAAATATTAAATTTACTTATGACTTTATTGCTGAATCATTGAAATCAGCTTTTTTTTCAAGCTATGTAACTATATTAAGGGTGAATTTCAGAATAAAAGGCATCCAAAACAAAACCTTATTCAATAATGCAGCCAAAGGATAAAGGTTATTGTATTGTCACATATTCAGTTATAAAATCTACAAAATTATGCACTGACTGACTTATGGTATGACACATTTAAACTTTTTGACTATTACACAGGCTATCACTACATTTATTTTGTTAAATAACATGTGTAATGTTTATTACCAGTAATCTACTAGTGGTTTCCTGGCAGCTGTTGTGATGTAATATAATAATAACACTTAATGTTTTCTAATGTTTTCTATATGCTAAACCTACAACATAACAGTCATACAGATATCAAAATACAACATTCATGAGACATATGTTTGCCTGCTTGATTTAATGTTACAACTATGTAATGTTATAAAAGCTACAATGTGATTATGTATTACTTTAGTAACATATCTGCAGGCTGTGTTATGTAAAACTAACCCAACCGATTTACCTATTAATGTAAAACATACCCCATGAAAATGTAATTTACTAATGATATCTGTGTGACACAACCACAAACGAAAGGAAGGATGTAATCTAAAAAGTGGTCACGCAAACTATCTCTAATGAAATGTGCTGCATATTTATGGCACATAAACCCGTAATATAATCTTCCGAAGGGGATTTGGTGTGCCATTAAAAAAATATCAATAACTGTTACATGTCCAATGGGAAGTTTATGGTGACGAACGAGCTCAATCTTTCATGACTGTTATCTGTTATTGGACATGTAATAAACTACCCAACCGGCTAACCTTTCAGAGAGACACTTTTCCCATCAGAAGCTGTGCCACTCTGACGAGACGATTTTCAACAATCATTGTGTCTTGAAGATGACTCACAATACAACACAGTTTTCATCACAGTCATGGGAGATATGCGGACTTTGTAATTATCATTGATGTGTTTGTTGAAAAAGACCAATGTGAAGTGGCTGCTTTTAGATCTAACGATTCATACAGTTGTTTTGATTTATAACTGCATGAAAACAAACCAGAGTTGTAGCGAGCCTTCTCCTAGTTGTGACCGTAGTTTCACAGTTTGTCAGGTTGTACTTGTGATTTGTTTTGACAGGCACTTCAGTCGAGTCAGGCTCCGGCCTCAGTTATGCACACAGCGCCGAACACAAGACTTTGGATTTAACAACTTTTGACAATAAGTCCTCCCTCTTGATGAAGCGCTATTGAAGTCATCGCTTCCAAATAAAATCTCTCGCCCAAGCCATCAGAAAACAGTATTTGCTGAAGAACAGCTTCATCTATTGTTTGATTTGTTGCGTTTGTCATGGTCGAGTATATTCATTCCGTCAGTAAAGTGAATCTGAGTCCGGCAGGATCTTATGTCACAGCGTGCATATCAGTTTCTCTGCCAGATGAAATCAGTAGCGTGTAATCTCTCTCTCTCTCTCTCTCTCTCAGGTGACTCCTGTCTGTGAACATAGTTTCATTATTTAAGTCACATTTCAATTCTAACGCTAAAAGCATCTCTTGCCTTTCGACTACAACCACTGTATTCTGACATTATCACTTCTCTCTGCTTCTCTCTGCGCTGAAAAATATCCAGAATGTCTGAATGAAACTTAGTCTGCGGCTGTCATTGTGTTCTAATAACATCCATGTGCTCACATTCTGATTTATTCTCCAATTAGGAGAGATGAGTCGGGATTAAAGGCAAGGAACGCCGAAGGCCGGGCATAAGATGTTCATTTATGCGTGTCTGCCGCACAACACATGAATAAATGATAGAATAAGCATGTATTACATCAGCACCAGAATGGTGGGTAATGAAATATTGGAGGAACCTGGAAGATGGAGGAAGAGATTCGGGGGCAGTATGACAGCAACACAGAGATAGAGGTGGGTGATATGGCCCTGAGATGATATCACCATATTTTGGGGTATTCCCAAGATGACAGTTTTCTTGACGATATGGCAAAATACTGAAAAATAATTCCATATTCATTTCAAGAATATACCATTGCAACAAAATAAATAATATAGTTTTACAACATCAGGGTTAGCATTCAAATACTCCTTTTAAACCAGTATAGTTTTGATATTTTGTAACTAAACCACTTCCATACAAGTTCGCTTATATATGTTGTTGCCGTACATAAGTTATATACATAATGTACGTCATACAGTTACGCTGCATAAGTCTGAATATTGCTTTTATCACAATATGAATTGTATTTACCAGAATTAAGAACTATAACAACAGTATCATGGGCATACCTGTGCTTTTAGATACTTACTTTGAATTGCTTATGTTTAAGAGACAATATTATACATTTACAGTATAATAATTTACACTTTCCATTAAAAATGAATGAACAATCCTCCCACGTCCTGCTGTCAGTGCCCCTGACAGTGAAGCGCTGGACATATCTTATGATTACAACAGCAGAAATGGTGCCCAACGTCAATTCAACTCTCATTACCGACCATAAACGGAAGCCTTTGTGCGTGGTGACAACCTGTCCGCTCCTTGAGGGCATCACGTCCTCTTTGCTTTAGGATAACTGGCAGAGATCGCTGAGCCTGCAAATACTGTCACACATTAACTGGTCACAATCAGCTGAACAATTGCCCAAAGCGGAAATCATCCCCTAAATACGTCCGAACCTCGAAGTTAACATTTGACACAGCATCGTTCCTTTATTTTGGGCAAATGAGTCAGCCTGAAGTCATGGAGGTTTTGCTATCTTTGGCTTTGTTTTTCCAGTCTTGCTCCCTGGACTTTTGTATATGTAACGAGTCAGTGTCTGAAGACTCTGAATTCGAGAGCGGCTGCAGTGTAAGGTTACAAAAACAAGCCACCTCACATGCGAAATTGTCTTTAAACTTCTTTTGAATTCTAGCTGCGGTTCAATTGTTGGAGTTTGTGAGCGATCAAACGTCTTGTCTGCCGTCTCCTGGCCGAGATGCGCGGTCTCCCCTGCAGTCCTCCCGGCTTCCTCCCTGCTTGGATAATCCAAACAGATGTGGACTTCCCTCAATGCTCCCAATCACTGCTGTGCCCCCTCTCACATCAACTAATCTCAACCATGCCTGTGATAGCAGAGAGCACCATCTGCTCCGCTCCAGCCCTCTTTGAGACAGGCAGACCGCCACATCTGGACCCCTGCCGGCCCCTCCTCCTCCTCCCCCTTTTGATCCCCTCTGTATATATACCGTCTCCTCCACTCAGTGCAACAAGGATTTAAAGCTCATCAGGATCTGCAGTCTTAATATATCAGTGTCACAATCAAGAGTGGATGTTGAAGCTAATCTTAAATCAAGAGTTTTGCTGCATTTTACACGTGAGAGTATACATCAGAATAATCTTAATCATCTTCAGTATTTGTATAATTTAGAAACTCAAGGGTCAAATTAATATCTTTTATAAAACAACATTAATGAGGATGTATTTTCGGAAATATAGTCTGGAGGCTGGAAATGGTCACCATCCCCCCCCCCTTTTCAATGGCTAATTATAAATGTATTAAATTGTGCCCCCCAAAAAAGTGAAAAGTTAAATTTATATTTAAATGAGGAAGTGTCTAAATGATAAATTGTAATTTGTCTTTACATGATGAGTTTGCATGTTTCCTGTGGGCAAAATACATGATTTACTCGTGAGCACATGAGGTTGAGAACATGTGAAGTTTACGTGTTTTTGGATAGCTGGCTCAATCACTTCGCAAACGCAGTCAAAAAAAGGCCTTCAAGTCTTCTGCTGTGATTTTTAACACACAGCGTTGTTCAAATATACCAAGAAAACGTGACGATTATCTCTAAACTTCATGTCTGTATCAAAACTAAAGAAAGTGTACTGTCTGTGTTATTTCACATGAGAGACTTCTGTCATTACATTTTTACCCGTGTTCTTAGTTCTGGTTTGAAATGGGCGGGGCTTAGCTGGACAAAAGTGATGTCACATATTTTCTGTGCACCAATGTTTGGCAACATTTGCATGAGCATTTGTTGACGGCTCATGGCATTGTTTTCATATTTTTCTGGATGAGTCAAACGTGAGCAAACGGTCCTGATGATGCAGATTAATGAGGTTTTAAATTTCAACTCAATAAATAATAAATAAATACATTCACATCAATTTAACTTTGGTATTGGTATTAAGTCATGAAGGTGAATGCTGCAAGAACTTTTGATTTGAAGTCAACTTTTCAGGGGTTTGGATTCAAAGATCTTCCTATTTCACTACTGCTTGTACTCTAAAATGATCTGACCAGCAAAGCAGTAACAAGAACTCCGATTGGTCTTCTGTCATTTTAATGCGGAGAGAGAGAAAATAGCCTCTCCTTAAAAAAAAATCAACAGACAAGGCAAGCTTAAGTAGGTGTATAATTAAGTTTACATCTCATCTGAACTAATGTACAACAAAGAGTGTGCAGCCACTCAACCCTACTGGGACGGATTAATGCTACAGAGGAGCAATTTATTTGCTTGATGTACGGATTGACTGCAGAGGGTTTTTACACTGTCAGGAATATATTGGCAGACGCTGTTGAGGCAGATATTGATTAAACCATTCATCTGCATCATCACCTCTAGACACACACTACAGAGACATTTAGACATCCTAATGGAAGTCCTTGTGTTTATTGTGTCGGCCCCCGGCGTGTCCCCTTCCTGTGCCCGTGTTAACTGTTCCAGGCACAAGGACGAAGCGAAGGAGAACAAACAACGCTGTCTTTTTCTGGGCGACTACATCTAACTGGTTTCTCTGTACTTTTAGCGGCTAGGCTCTCAGGCCGGCAGGGAAACTTTGAAGGATGAGCACAGGGCTTCATTGTTGCATCCGTCAGCAACTATTCATCCCGCGGTGGGTGACTTAACATGGTGGAAGGGCCCCGTTGTTGAAGTATGGAAAATGCTATAGACTGTATGTTTGAGCTGCTGAAACGGCGACTCGACATCTACGAGGGTTTGTAAACAGTGAGGAAGTTCCACTGAGTGAAGCGGCGAGTGAAACAAATGTGGCCCGTCTCCCATCTTTTTTTGTTCCATTTACCTTCCAGCACTTTCTTGCTTCATCAACCCAATCCTTCAAACTCGAAGTAGGCCATATGGAAACTTATATTTATTTATAGAAAATAACTAAAATAAGATGTTCTCTCTTTGATTTATATATAAGTTCCTCATGCCCCCCCCCCTTTTTTTTGGTTACCTTTTTTCTCTCCGGCACTCAATCAAGTCATGTTTCACAGATGGTTGCCACAGTACTTGAAAAAGCATTTAAGTTATATAGGTTTTAGAGCATTTTGAGTTTGAATTTGTCTAAAACTTTAAAAACCAAGGCAAAATTCTACTGCTATTTTTATTCCTATTTAATCTTTATCTAAACAAGAAAAGCATCGACCTTAAAAATCTCCTGGCCCAGACGGGAAGCAGCGACAATGAATACACACAAACAACATAAAACAAACACGATAAAAAATAAACACGCATAAAATATCTCTCATTAACCTTTGATGACACATTTTTCAGCTACACTTAGGCAACATTAAACATTATGTGGCTGTCTTTTTTTTTTTTTTTTTGGAGTCTTCAGTGTTCTTTTTTAAGGTGACACAGCTTATTTGCATTTAACAGGTTTTTGTTTTTGCAGCTGACGGCCGAATAGCAACACAGAGGAGTGGAGAAGCTTTCCTGCAGAATCACTATTATGTTATTTACTTTTGATAAGACAGAACCACTTTTCAAAAGAAAATATGATATAATGTAGCTCTTATTGAAAGCATTTAATAAATCGAGCATATCAAATCAGTGCCTTTGTGGTTTTGTATCCAAACTCAGTATCTCGCAAAATCGTGCAACAGATCCATCAGTCCATGACGGGTACCGTGTCAGTTTCACGCTTTGCCTGGCCTGGATTAGGGTTAAATATTTTGAATTAAATATGATAATTAACAATTTGGTTGGATTTAGTCAACAAAACTGCTGCGCTGGGTGCTTAGGTTTAGGAAAAGCACATGGGTTGGGTTGAAATAAGTCATTTTATGTAACAGTACATACCTCGCATAATTTACTTAAAGTAGATTACACAAGTTAAATATGACTATTTTCAATAACTTACCTTCTTAAATGAAATCCATGTTGACTTTTGTCTTCTCAGACTCCAACAGCGGTCTCCCTCTTCCCTACTCGGACTTTATCACTCTTTGTATCCCTGGAAATGAGAATGGGCTGGTTGTACATGCGTGTACTTTTCACGCCTAAATGAGGCAAAACGCTGACACAGCATCCCCTCGTGGACTAACGGGTTTAATTACAGCCGTGTATCAGAAACATAACAAATGAGGAGAATAAGATGCATCTTGACTTTGCTCGACAATTTGGGGAATTCATTGCTTCTTGTACCGTTTCTTGATGACATGTTTTAATTGCAGGTAAAATCTGTATCTGCCATCACTGCTGGTGCTTCATACTAATGTAGTATTTTGCTGAAAATTTGATGAATATGGTACACATTGACCTCATTAGGCCCCGGGGGAGTGTGAGCGATGCCAAGATCCATTCCCTCCCGCCACTTGGTGCGACCAGCTTGCTCTTCCCCTCATCCATCTTTAATGCGTTTGCTGCGCTGGATTAATTTCTACAGTTCAACACACATCAATCACGGGGTGATATCACTCCCCACTGGGTGATTACAGTACCCCCCCCCCCCGCGCCATATTGCACTTATGTCACTTCTTTAAGTAGCTATTATAAGACTTTTGTTGGGCTTTAAAAATTGCTGGAGCAACTTCTCGGGTCAAATATTCGTCAGAGGGGGGGGGGGGATGTGATTCTCTATAATTTCATTACATAATAAATATTTAAACATTACGAGTCCCTTTAGGATGAAGATAAATGATTTGATATCGCATAAATAAATAAACATGAGCAGCAAGGCTTTATGTTTTTGCTTATCAGACAGAATGCAATTTAAGTAGTCTTCAGCTGACATTCATTTCTATATTAATCAAGATGTCTGACATGCTTCCTGTAGGGACAGTAGGTGGATACTTCTTTTATCGCCAATCTAATACATCATAAATCATTTTAAATAACAAAGCAGATAAGTCCGATCCCTTCGACAAGCATGATCTCCGACTTGAAAAACAACCTGTACGGTAATGAATAAGGAGGATGTTATCAGTCCCATTATTTCACGTGTTTATTGTTTCAGCGTTAATCCTCAGATGTATATGGTTTTTTTATTCTCTATGTAAAGGATGCAATTTGAGGGTAATTGACTCCGCCAGCCTGCCAGCCTGTGTTTTGGTGCAGTGGATGAGCAGTTTGCCAGGAGCATGCATTGATGCTCATGGCTGCCCACGGCTGCGGTGTCCCCGCTTCACCTCTCACCCTCCCCGCTTTGACTGATATTTCAATGCTCCTGCCCAAAAGAAGAAGAAGAAGAAAAACAAAAAAGGGTGACAAGGCGTCAGCGAACACGCGTCTGCATTCCTTCTGTGGGCTTTTCCTGTATTATTTTACGCAGATGAAACGATGAAACAGCAATAGCAAATTCAGAATTTTGTGAAGTTTGGTCAATTTTGGGGACATTATTTTGCTTATTTGGGGCTGTTAAGAATGCATTTAAAGTCCGGTGACAGAAAATTATTCTTAAATGGCTTAGAGGAGAAGCGACGGGTATTGCTGCTAGCCACAGTGTCTTCTTTCCTACTGCCACTGGGGTGCAGTAGAGTAAAAAAATGAACATTTGTGTCTACATTAGGAGCTGGAGGGGGGGGGCACGCCACAGATTTTTACACAAAGTCCAGTTTACTCATCAAGAGGGGTAGTTCTTAGTGTGAAGTCAGGCAGTTGCGTAATGTCTTCTTTTTTTCTGGAGGGAGCTGCCTAAAGTTAAAAAAAAAAAAAAAAAGCCCCACTGATGATGTCATCAGAGGATTAAAATCAGGATTATCTCTGCATCTTCTGCTTCAGTTTGACTTTTGTTTGCAAGTCTGTTTTGTGAATCCCTCAATTAGAGAAATCTTTGAAATGTCCCTTTTAATCAGAAAGTCAGGGACTGCTGATATGTCGAAATCCAAAACTGAACCGTAAGTCTGTATTCTATTACAACAAACACAAATATACATCATTTTTATCATTAAAGCCAAATATATATATATATAGACAGGGAAATTTAAAGTTGCATTTATCATATATATACTCACTAATGTTATGTACATATCACAACATGTCAATTTTTGTAAAACTTGGCCAAAAAAATAAATAAATGTGAAAATAAGCTTAAATCTGACGAGTATAACGGGAGAACGGGAAGAGAGAAACAATGCACATAAAAATGCCAAGATACCCCCCTAGCCTGAATCTAACCATCTCTTTAACCCCCCCCCCTCCCCCTCCACCCTCTGAGCTGCCTGATCGTCGTGCTCGTCAGCAGCGCCGACAGAGAGCAGCATCAGGTGTTGGCACCTTTTGAACTGTGCAACCCGACCCCTCCGCTGCCCATTCCTCCCCAAACTCTAATCCCACTGTAAGTCACCGGGCCATTATTCATTCAAAGCTTCCTCTCCGAGGGTTGGCTTACTTTCCTCTCAGCCCTGCTCGCTTCCTGTCTTTGTAGGTCAGGATCAGACGGTAACGAGAGACGGTTGGTAAATAAATAAATAAATACATAAACGATTATTTTCCAAAACACAGTTCACCTTCAATTATTTATTACCTTATGATTTCTGTTCAGTGTGTGGAATAGAATATACTATATTAACATAACAAAAAATATATATAATTTATTATCATATATGTACATTTTACTGTTTAATTTTGTGTTATAAATCATTTTATGCGACCATGTGGCCTGTTTTTTTGTTTGTTTTTTTTCCCTCTACTTTGACCCCTGATTTCATGTCATTAACACACTCCAGTGATGATGTGGATGTGACGCTGATCTTTATCTAATCCATCCCAGTTCCTTTTGCAGAGAAATCAATGGGGGGGGAAAGATGGACGTGAAAGTCAAAGATTGGTTCACGAGGCCGCAGCGCCGTGGACATTCTTTTGGTTTTTTTTTTCATTTTAAAATGCCAGGTCTGGTTAGTTCATGCATGGGAGGAGAGGCGAGGCAGCCGCACTGAGGGCCATGCTTCCCAGCATCCCTCCCTTTCCTTGCTCCCGCCTCGGCGTCCAAGAGCTCGGGCCTCCGGCTGTGTAGCCATGACAACCAAATGAGGTGAATGGTTGGCAGGAGAATCCTCATCACGACCACCATCCTCACAGGCCTCCTTTTTTTTTTTTTTTCCGTGGCGCATGAACGTAGTATGTGCGCATGTTTCTTGCTTCCTATTCCCCCGTGCAGTGTAATTCCCGTTCAGAATAAACGATTCTTAACTCCTTCTTCTCTGCAGCGCGCCATCGTTCTGCTTTGTGTCAAAGCCAGTGCCCCGAGGCCGAGGGTCGTTTTCCGTCCTCTGATCCTTTGACTTCAGACGTCTTAAGAAAAGCTCACTATCATGTTAGGCTGCTTCAGAAATTCTCACAATAGGACATGACAAAGGCACATGCTGAGAAAAATGTGGAGAAATGAATCATCAGCATGAGGGATGGAAAAAGAAACACAAACCTCTGTCATCCAAAGAAGTAACTCCTTCGTGCAGGGCTACATGTAGGCTAAAAAAAACCCTTCAAAAACTGCAACTGGAAAAAGCAAAACAACAAGACAGTGGTCACAAGCAGAAGAAAAAAAAAAAAAAAAACTGTCTTCGTTTTCAGATTCCACGATTGTGGAGCACAGCTAGGAATGAAGGAGATCGTCCACGAACACGCTGGATTCTTGTTATGCAAGCGGATGGTATTTGATTTTTTTTTTTTTCTTTCCCCCTAAGTCTCTAATTTCTCTAACACCCTTTCCAAAAATAGTGCACCTATTTGCATACCTGCAGCGTGATAACAGCGCTGTGTGAAATAACCCGCTGTGTGTTTACAGATGAGCCTTTCTCATTTGCTGCTGTGACAAGACAAAATCTGTCGACTCCAGCAAAGGAGAGGAAGAAGATTCACAGTTGTTATGGAGTCATGATTAACACTTTGCAGGAGATCTTGCTCTGCTGCGAATCACATTTCTGTTGTCACATTAAATTCAATTAAAAGGAAAAATAATACTGATCTTCAACCTTAAATATCGTCAGGACAATAGGAGAAGGCCGAATGAATTTGAATCCAAAAATCTTTAAGATGATCCTGAAGATGAAAAACAAATCAAAGAGAAAACTTACTGCAGTAAAGAAAATATAAATACAAGGTTTTAATAAGTCTTTTCTCCTGCAGAACATTTTCTTTACTGTTCATACCTCACGTATTGTAATGTAAATATATCTCATTAGTAGCAAATGATTGTATTCATTTGCATTCACACACACCAGAATTTCTATACAAATACAGACCAAAGGACAGAAAAAAAATATTTTATTATTATTAGAATTTTTTTTTTTTTTTTACCAAACATCAATATACAGCTACACATACGGTCTGTTTGACATTTGGAAACGCACTCGGTGGCAGCGTCGCACTCTCTTCCGTCACCTCATTCAGATGGGAGCCGTTCTGACATTTATCTGACAAAACTCAAACATGGATTTTGGTATTTTAAGCAATATCGAGACGAACTGTACGAAAAGCAGCCGCCACCGTCTCTGCTTTCTGGGGTGCGCAATGCCAGAAAAAAAAAAAGAAAGAAGTATTTTGGGGACTGACGGTGTAAATAAATGCTTCATTCTGAAAGGTGTGATAGAAAAATAGACATGAATCTGAACTTTATACTGGAGGTACACGCCAACAGTGCATGCTCTTATGTGCCGATATTGGTACTTAATAAAATGAGTAAGAGAAAGAAAATGGTCATGCTAACATATGCTTTAAGATAACAACTGAGCTAACAATAATCTGTTAATATACAGTAACTACACGGTAGTTGGAAATTATAATGATACGTATAAAACCGCCCCCTCGGATTCCTTGACTTAGGTCTGGACTTTTATCATATCGGGTAAAAAAAAAATTAAAAAAAAGAAGAAGCAGTTTTTCATCTGTTAAAGTGGAAAACAACCAAACGAATCCACTTTAGTGACTCTGGCGGCGATGAGCAGTGAAATGTTTAGAATCGTTTACCGACTATGAGGATCTGCTCCGTCTCGAGTCAACGAGCTTTATGTCTCGCTTATTCCCTCAGTGTGAACTTACAACTGTCGGCACCTTCCCTCCGGATATGAGCAATAGTGCGCGGTGTTCGCTAAACCAAACTGCCGTACGCCGCAAGGACAACCGATTTCAAATACGAAATGTACAGTGGCGTAAACCTTTAGGACTGCACTTATACTGAGGCTGGAATTGATCCTTTCACTAAGCCCCGCCCCCCCTTAGTAACCGTCGCTAGGCCCGTCAAGTGTTCGATCGCGCGGCCGTCCGGAAAGATTTAACGGTGAAAGATTTATTAACGTTGCAGCCGGGAGAGATTCTTTGGGTCAAATGATGAGCCGTGTTTCCCCGCGACTGACTGACTGACTTGACTGACTGTGGGTTTTATTGGTTTTCACTATCACGCTAAAGGACACCGTGTCGATGTCCTCAATTCTTACTTCGCTCCCATTCATTCTGATCCCGACCCGAGTCTGCCTCGTTCTAATCTACGCACCTGCAGGAGGCAACGCTCACGCTCATCGACGCGCACTTGGATATTCAGTTGGATTTCGCCGATAGTTTGTTGTTCACATTCTCAAATGGTGTACTTTACTTCTTTTTTTTTTTTTTTGTATCCCCCCCCCTAAGAGAAAAGGATTTAAGAAAAAGGATGACTTTGCCACGCGTAGGAGTATCTAACACAAGTTTGGCTGGAGTGTTTACTTCACCAAGAGGTGCCGTCATGACCCTACATTTTGATATAACAGCATGTGAACTCAAAAAGTGGATGTGGTAGTCCTGCACAGGTAAGAAACGGTAAAGTGATGTTGTAATGGGAAGCAGACCGACTCAAATCTGTTCTTTACGTGTTCATTCTTGTGATTTCGGGTTTTGAGGAGGCCGACTCCAAACTCTTTTCCCAGCTGCTTGTACACCGCCTCAACATACGGAGGAACCGAAAGCTCGACAGGCCTGCCGACATGCTTAGTTGCAACGGCCAGGTGACGATTGGACAGTTGAAGGGGAAGGGCTTAGCGAAAGCTCGATTCGGTTTTCTTAATTTGCGCAGGTCACGCGTCTTCAAAGTTTCCCCACTTAGTTTGAATTCTGGCAAATACACAACAGCCGTACAGTTTCAGTCTTGCACTTTTTTTTTTTTTTAGTAAGGATGTGCCATTTTCAACGCAACACGTGAAAACACACATTAATGAAAACACACCGGGACAACACCGACTGGTGCCAACACGCCCTTTAAAAAGAGCGCGGCGGGATGACGTTAGTTTCCTGTGAAATCGTTGGGCTTTTACTGATTATAATACAAAGGAGAAAAGAAATTTAAAAGAAAATAAGGCCACATATATATATTTTTTTTTTTGTTGTTATTTTTTTGTCATTGTTATGAAATGTGCTCGGGAACGCTGCACATTCAGATTTATGACTTGTTCTAAAAGGGATAGAGGCGTTTGGAATTCCTTTTTATCTTTTGTCAACCGCACAGAAACGATGACGGTGTTTGCTCGTGGCTCTTCTTCTGCTCGTTTCCATTTAGAGACTTGACATTCTTTCTGCTTCATATCTCAATTTCTCTGAATTATTCATGCCTTACAAGAATGTGAGAAGCAATGCAATATACCTTTGTTTTTGTTTTTGGACTGGTGGGGGGGAGGGGGCAGACCACTTCTTTTACCTCCCAAATTTGAATCATGGAGGATTTAAATATACAGAGTCACAATATTCAGGGGATTGATTTATTAAATTTAAATGTCCCGTCACTCTTTTAAATGCATATGAGTTTTGATATGAGACTTTTTCCAGGATATCAAATCAGCAACTTTACTACAAGTTATTGAGATCTTTAGTAAAAGGACAATAAACTGATGGATATCTTAAGCACAACAGATGTTTTCTCACAAAACTAAACTCTTGTTTGTCACAGCAAATAAATAACTCTTCTAAACTGACCTTCCTGTTAAAATAGAGGTTAAAGACTGCCAAGTGAGACAGCCGGTTCATCACAGACAGACTAGAAGAAAATAGAAATCTTTGGAGACTATAACTGCATGAGCACAATGTTTATGTATACAGAGTGATTTGGCTTCTATTTCGGAGCTATCCCTACCTCACGAAGCAACACGCCATCGACAACCAAGTCTGTATACGTGTTCTCTCCTCCACCTAAACCTAAGCTTTTGGCAGATGAAGACAGAACCAGTCCACATGATGTAATTAGAGGATTGCCAAAGTTAGGGTTCACCATTTAAAGTGCATTATTTGACACAATAATTCTACATAGATTCTATTTTAATACCATATTTGCCATCATTTCCAATATTAGATATTCTATGAATTCTTTTCTAAACAGTTCACAGTTATCAATCTAAAGGAACATACCGTATATCATCTTGACTTCTACGCTTGTTTGACTGTACATCGTTTTCTTTTGTACATACATTTGTGATTACATAATGAATATAGTACCACTGAAAGAACGTGCCGAGCCGCTGGAATCTCTTCCCGCGTACAGCACATCATTACCCAAATCCTTCGTGTTCAACTCACATCCCTGCTGTCTAATTTGACATGCCGAAGGAACAACGGTATTTTTCCTTCTTCAGTGCCTGCGAACAACAATGTTAATGTTAGTGAGTGAGGCTGTTCAAAACAGACACAAAATGGCAGGATATGCCGGCATATCATGTTACAGGCAGTTACGTACTGAGGTCATTGGTCGGTATGACATCCTTTTAGTTATGGGATTGAGATCTGGCATCCTGATCTACCTTGACAAAGTCACCCACGAGGTCACGCCGGCTTCGATGTCACCTTTACTGGATTTCAGATTCCAGAGTTGAATCTCCAACATGAGTAGATACGTTTTTGGTTTCTCTAAGACTAACGTGACAGCGCTGCAGCAACACCTCTTTGTTTGTAATCTATTTCTTGTTGGCCTTTGTATATTTATGTCGGCCTCTAACATCGAGCCGAGTCCCAGTGACCATAGATGACGACCACGGGCTCTCACAGCCAAAAATACGATCTCTATAATAGCATTGTACGAGTGGATCTGTACACTCACTAACCTTTAACGGGACTCATTCCTTGGGAATGTCTTTTGTTACCATATTTCAGAGGTCCACGTGCAAAGAAAACAACTGCAACCGTAGCGGGGCAAGATCCTACCGTTAACTAGTCCTGGATATTCACCAGGGAGGAAACAGCACGGGGGCCACTCACTGTCTTCGGTTTCCTCTTATTGTTTGAAGTACCAGGACCACACGGGCCCTCAACAGCAAATCCTCCTCACTCCTCACTCTCCTCCTCGTCCCCCTTGGCGCCTTTACTCCAGCGCTGGAAGCAATGAACAGTTGAAGCCAGGAAGAAGCTGGTCATGATGGCCACCACCGACACCGAGATGCCGGAGAATATGATGATGAGCAGGTCCGTTAGAGTCAGGGTGGCCTGACACTCACGAAAGCTGTCCTTTGAGAGCTGGGTCAGAGACACACGTCTGCCGTCCATAGGAAGGGAGCACTCCATGCCTTCCACCCCTGAAATGAAAACAGGAAATAAGACCAGACCAATTTCGACACGCTCGACACGCATTGCGTACGTGAACTTATCTATCTTACCGATCCCGTTTTTTGTCTGCCTCCACTTACTGACGTTATGATTCAAACAGACTGATCACGGTTGTATTTCCTCAGTAACTTTTGTGCAAAACTAAATGAATCGGTCTCTCTCGCTCGCGTCCGTAGGAGACATATCTGCGGCAGAGTTATTGGCCCTGGTGCATATATTTTTCTTGGGCCCCTCCCCTCCCATTTCCCAACATGCCCTCTTCCTTCGTAACTTTTAAGAATCAAACAACTACATTAAATATGTTTGTGATTGGAAGAAATTATATCTACTTTTGAAAAAACACAAAACAAGCAGTTTTGGAACATTTCAAAGAAAACAAATTAAGATAGCCTTCGTAAAATAAGCTGGGACTCAACCATTGGCGTACATGGTGGGAAGGTGTAATATATATATATGACAACCTGTCACACAAAATCACAGTGACTGTAACAAAATGCTAGGAGCTAATATAATGCTGCAGGATTTAGGCTGCACATACCCAAGCTGCCGCTACTGGGTAAAAGATTAGCTGTATAAGCGATAGCATGATGGCATACCGTATTGAACAGAGTAATTAGCTAGCTAAACACCCACGGAGACGGTGGGCAAATCCTACGTGTACACCGAGATTTAATCCCGCTGGCGCCGCTGCAGCGAATAATGTCATATTCATGGATTTCTAGACAGAAGTATTCATATGGCAGTATTTCAGGGATTACATCACACAAAGTGCAATCAAAAAGTTCAGAGTTGTTCCTGTTGTGCACGAACTGAGTGCAGCACTGTGATGTGCACAGAGCAGGGGCGAGCAGTCATTTTCATTTGTACGAATTTCAGGTTTTACCACTTGAGCAACATCAGCGCCTGAATTCTGTCTGTTTTTGTGACCAATGCCACACGTGCATGAGCGATGTGAACGTGGCCTCGATACTAGAGCAGAGCAGAGATCGCACATCAGCGGGGCGCGTCGGCCGCCTTGTTAACGGCGAGAAACTCGTGCGCTTTTAATGTTGGAGAACCAGAAGTTCAGGTCGTTTGCCCTAAACGTTGTCCCTCAGAAACCTCAGAACATCACGGTGGAACTCGGTGTTGGCCGTCTCCGTTGCCGGTCTTCCAAGTTTTACACAAAACTTTGCGTTGCGCTCTCTCTGCTCACGTTTCGGGTCCATATTGAAATCGACAAAATGTACCGGCGGTCACAAAAACACGCGTAACTCAGGAGCTGACGTCGCTCGAGCGACATTTGGAATACTTGCGCAAGTCAATGCTTCCTTCATGCACGGCAGGAACTTTGATTGTTCCTCATGTAGAAGAACAAGCAGCCGGTACAGCTCCGCCCGAGTCGCTTCACTGTTATTCCTCTCATTCCCCAGGAGTTTATAATTAAAGATAACGCCTTTCAGCCCGTGACATCAGCAGCTGAAGCGGCCCTCGCCTACTCACAGGACTGAAAATGATCAGAGAAAACTAAAGCGCGCAGTTTCCCTTGTTTGTACTCCGCCCTTTAATTCTAAGGAACTATGAGAAATATCTCAATTCAACAGGGTAATGCACTTTCTTCCAAAGAGTGGGATATGATTTAATAAACTCTAAGGTCGATGAGAAGTCTTCACTTATGAGTTGAAGTTGCACTGTGTTTACAGTACACCCACCCACAGCCTGACTGTAGGTTCACTCTTGGAATAAAGTTGAAATACCGTGAGGCAGAGTGATACTGTTTGTGTATAGCTGTGTGCTGTAAGAGAAGCTTTATTTTTGTCTTAATGTGTTGCAGTGCAGTGTCCGTAGCCCTGGGTGATGCCTTCCTTTGAGTCTCCAACATCAAGATAAATTACGGCGCGTTCTTTAGTAAACGGTTTAACGAATGGAATACAGATTCGGGTAACTCATTTAGATTTTTTTATTTTTTTTTACTGCAAGCTGCACGAGGCATTTCTCCGAGTAAACACGGCGTTAAATATGACCGCTGCTACGGCTTCAAAAACGTACCGATGTAGTGAGGGGCAGCGCTGTCTGAGACACACGGGCACCTTGACCAAACTCATCTCGAGATGAAAGCGATGGTAAATCAGAGCGAGCTGCTCTCTGTCTCTTGCACGTAGTTTATTGTTCAGACATTATTTAAATGGAAAAGGACAGTGACCGTGGCTTATTGGATTTCAAGGGTGCAAGTCCTCCGGTGAGTCATCTTCTGCAACTCGGATCAATCAGATCAACACAGTGGATCAGGAGGGTCAGTTTTAACATGTGAATGTTGAAGACTGGCCACTAAAACTACGACTAAGATAAACCCAACGGGTTTTCCTTCCTATTCTAACAGAGTCAATCATTTGAGGTATTTTACTGACAATTTTAATAACCTTTGAGTTTCCTTTGACACAAGTGCTAAATTAGACGCTTGCAACGCTGTTCCGAGTAAACACGTATTATCTAATAACTGTAACACTGCAAACAACAATCTTTACAGCAAGTAAGTTACCATCCTACTGGCAATATGTTGTGAAAAACGAGACATATTGATGCGAGCGCTGGCTTATAGGTGGGTAGAGATGAAGCCTTGCCATGTGGGTGGCTACTTTCTTCTGATACTGCACATGCAAATGCACACACTTGGCAGTACATCACTTCTGGGTGTTTGCTCGACAGTCAGCACAATTTGAAGCAGGCTTTGTTATAACACAGATAGAATAACTTCTGTGATTGTCGCATCAACCGACTGCCTTCATTCTGGGTTGAGTTAAAGCGGTGCTCGGCTGCTATTCAATGACTGACATTCGAGGGTTTTAATTAGGTATGAAAGAGAAATGTGAATAAGAAAATAAACTGATTTGCAAAACCCAACTAACAATGAAATAATGTGCTTGATGTGTAAAAGGTTGTACAAAGAAACTTCAAAAGTTGTAATTGACGATAGGAAACAACATTTTTGTTTTCGGATGGTGTGGAATTGTATTTCCTGGTTCTCTCATTGACTCGTTTACAGTATTGATTATGTTTGTAACTGAACTCTTTAAAAGCTTGATAAAACTTACAAGATACAGATTCTCACATTTCCTCTGATGTTCAATTGAAGAACAAAAAATTGGCAGTCAAAATTGCAGAAGTAAAAAGCTCAGTGAAGCTTAAATTTGGATATGAACATGATTTTGTGTTTTTGAATTACTGTTGTGACATAAACAATGATGATGTCACGGTGAGTCTTTGAAAAGACATAAAGATAAATAAAACTAAGAAATAAAGAAAGCATTTGAAATTTTGATCAGCATGTGGATGTTTTCATCTCTTTTACTACTTTTTTTTTATTTAATCCAGCACTTCCGTGACTTGCTGTTGTGTGCATAAGCTCAGAAAAGGTTTTCCAAGACTTACATTTTAATCTTAATAACATCCCGTGGGTGCAGCATAACTTGATGATGATGGATGGCCTCCGACTCCTATTGACTTCTACTCACGAAAAATAAATAAATAAATAGAAAAGTTGATTCCAAGTTTACTGCAAGCATCATAATGAAGGGAAATGTCACCCAGTGCAACGGTGTGGCTTGTTTATGTGTTTATTATGGTTCCTGGACAATAATGGAGTGGTTGGTTTTGCTCATTTAAGGGGATTTGTTACCCAAGGTAAAGAATATTACAAGCACTACATCTTAAATCTTGTTGTTCTTACATTAAAATGTCATTAAAAACCTTCATTTGGTCATTTTGTTTGCGACTATTATGCATATTATTAACGTATACAACTTGCGATCCCTAATTTTTTTGTTCTTTTCTTATAAATGACATGTGCACGGCTCCCACCACAACATACACGGAGACGAACTAGACAAGAACCACAGCACACGTGCTCGCGAGACAAGTTCTGCTGAGAACTCAAGTAGCCTCCGGCCAGTGATTCAAAAACAAACCAGGCACCGAGAAAGACGCTCCAAAGTGACTAAAGAGCCGATACTGGCGATCCTGGTGAGGCTAGAGAGGAGCGCACCAGTCCCTGTCACGATTAATTCCACGACATGTCTACCACCATATGCTGTGGGAATCAGAGATCAAAACAAATTAATAGCTTGTGAGGAAACTGCTCATTCAACTCGTCTGAGTAACACGCAAGTCTACTGAAGAGGCAACGATGACCTGCTGGACTCACAACCATTTAGTAATCTCCATGTGACAAATATAAGCTGAAAATGTTTTGCTGGCTTTTTTTTTTTTATATATATACTTAAAAAATTGAATATTCTAAGAAATGAATTGCATAGCAAACCACATAGCTCATACTTGATTCAAAGGGGCTTTTCGAAGGGATTTCTTTTTTACACGTGTGTTAAGTTATTAGAGATGGTTAAATTCTAAACTCGCCATATAAAGGCAGCCCCAGTGATGTGCACTTATCCTTGATTCCATGCAAAATAAATCCTTTCCAATAAATAGTTGACAGTTAAAAGGGGAAAACAAGAAGCAGAGAGGGGATACAAATGTGCAGCAGAGTATTTAGAAAAAAGCCAGAAAAGTCAAACACGGACAGAATGCAGTGACCTTGTAATTATTTGTTAAACCGCAGATTTGAGGGAAGTTCACCTTCTGTGTCATTGCCACACATCTTATAAAAACATTGATAAAAAACAGAAAATCCAATATATTAAAGAGCCTGTCCTGTCTGTTTGTGCCAGAGATAAAGGGATCATATTTATATTCTCAGTGCACTTACTGCATGGAAAATGCCCCATCACCTAAGAGACTTAGCCTTTGCCTTTTGAAACCTCTCTGCCGGATCTTGCCTGCTCCAGATGCTTCATTAATAACATCTGAGACTAAAATTATCCTGGTGAACACATGGCCTCTGCAGGAGGTACAGCATTATCACATTTATCATAAACAGGCCAGTGGTGGACGGAGACAGCAAAGTTTAATTATTTTTCACTGCTATTTTTAGTAGATCATTTTCATATATAATTTGTGAGCATGTCACATGTCTAGACTAACAACCTAACTTTATTTGTGTTAGTTTTTATATTCGTCTGAGCATAACATACAATTCAAAAGCTACACCGAAATGTAAATCCTTTTTTATATGGACATTTATTCCAATACAAACATTTGCATATGCAATAAATTATGCAGGGTTTGCAAGGAGATAAAGTAGCTTTCCAGTGGAGCTATTGTTGCAGTTAAGAACTGAAATTACGCAATAGGGGAGACAGACTCGCACTGCCTGACAAATGGGGGAATTACTGAACAGCTGTGTTCTTTGGCAAAGAGTGGAAACCCTCTGGAAAAACACCATAATGATAGTTTCTTAGAATTGCAAGCTGTCTATGACGAAGGATGTCCAGACTTTCAGTAATGTAGCTTCAACCCGAGTCAGATTATTGTTGACCGTAAATTGCTTTATATTAATAGAATTTTGCAAACAAACACAGACTATGCTTCCTTTGAATACGCCTAGTTCACCTTATACGGTGTAATTTTGACTAAATACTACCAGTATATGAATATACACCAAAGGTTGCATTTAAAAACGGATGTAGTTTCTGGATTAGAAATGTGAAGCTCATGCAGATGTGCAATACCACCGAGGGCCAGTAGGGCTCCAAAAACCACAGGTTCCAATCGACATCCATTCAAATTGCGTCGACTTTTCTCAGAAAATATTAAGTCATAACATTTTTTTTTCAAAAGTCATTATGGTGTCGCCAAATACACTCCTGATCAGCGTTGTGGTGGTCTTTCTGAAAATAATTCTCAAAGAGAGGTCTGTTTGGGGGCGTGCCTGGTTTGATAGACGTGCCTGGGGTCCCGTGTCCTCGGGTTTTCCATCGAATTCACCCCTCGCCTTCCCCAGCTTGTTCAAATATGGTTACTTCTGGCTCCAAAAAAAACAAGATGGCAAATGTCAACCGCTGTGTTTACCAAGGACAGTCCACGTTAGGCTCAATGAAGCACGATAACTCTCAGAGAGCCCGACTAACTTGACCTCACTGTGGTTTAACAATCTGATACAGAACTAATAAAAAAAAAAATAATAAAAAAAAGAAGAAAGATTTAGAGCAATGCAAAGAGAGCGGACTAGTTTATAGCACAAGTGTTTGGTTTGTCTGTTTTGGGCTTCTGTAGAAACATGACGGTGCAACATGGCCTCGTGGAAGAAGACCCACTCCCCATGTAGATGAGAGGCTTATTCTGAGGTGATGAAACAGGAACAATTCCTAATCTCAGGTGATTATGCGTAAATGAAAAGATAATTAAGAATATTACATTATTACACACTGGGCCTTTAATATGCAACCTAATTTATTCAGTGTAATTCTGCTGAGGAATGATGTGTCTGGAAGTACAGCTGCAGGCTAGAAGCTCTGTGATTTAATGTCCAGGGGGAATTAAATATACTGTGCATGTTAAATGCAGACGGAGTAGGTGCTTTCATGTGGATTAGAGTCCTGTTTGAAATGGTTGCACCAAAACTTCTAATGAAAGCTGTGAACGTTAATTCATTGCAGCCCCACTTTTACTGTGGCACAATTTTTTTTTCATGTTCTCAGCGAGTATCTCAGACCATTTTTATTGGTCCACATCAGCTTTGTAAAACTGATCCTGTAAAATGTCCAGAGTTCATAAACGATCCCCCAGCACCACTGTGATCGCAAATCGTGCGGCTGCAAAGCCGGCTACTGTACAACAATGCAACAGAAATCACACCTTTACACCATCAGGTGTGTCAGCCCACACGGCTATGTTACATTCCTGGCGCGGACAGTTGATGGATTACATTTAGGATTACAGCCAGCCGACAGGATAGGCTATCTGCCGTCTGGGCTGTGATTGATCTACCTCGCTGTGGCGGGCTGATATTGGAGGATTGTCTCTCCTCCCTGTCTCAACACCACACTGTCTCTCCAGATTGATCTCTGCGCCAACAGCTGAGGCAAAAATCGCCACAATAGTAAATCTGCAGAAGCGTGCAGAATTGGCAAAACACTGGTGACGAGGCTCTCTACTTAAATACTCCCTACTTGAATAAACAAGATGAATGTGCCACTCAAGTGTGATTTAAACGGACCCATGCACGTATAATTGCAGAGGCATTGAAGAATTATTCCCTTACAGTGACGGAGAGAGTCTGAGTGATATCTGAGAGAAAAATGGCGAGAGATTCGTGCAGGAAGAGGGCAGGAGTAGGGATTAGAAAGGAACAGAGCGGAGACTGTGTGAAATGAATGCACAAAATGACAGGCATTCATGTGACAGTGGGGCGAGGTTAAACCATTCAGGAGCGGACTCCTTGTGTGTGGAGATTCACGGGCATCCTTGTACTGAGGGCATATTCAAAATGTCCCATCACAAAAGCACAAATACACACTTGTAAATGATCTTTTTTTCCCCCCCCAAACACAAGAGAAGATAGTCGAGAAGCAATTTCTAGAAGATTTCTTTTCAGCACATTAAATAGCAGTTTGTCTACTGTCATAACTCATGAGGAAACCGCTAAATATGCAGGTTTTAGTAATTTATGCTTCTCAGTGGGCCACAAAGTGGAACAAAGGGAAGTTTCCATCATGCTCGATTCTGCACACGACCAGTGAAATAATGCTTACGGCTTTTCACCTTTTATTTCTGACACTGGCAGATTATCTGTCTCTGCTACTGTACGTGTAGCAGCTGATGCTATCACACATTGTAATTCTGTCCACCTTTTCACACTCAGCTTTCCCTTTACCGGCGCTCTCTGTTTCACATCCCAACTTTAAATAAACATTAAATTAGGCCAAGATAAAACAAGCTGTCAGCCTGTGTTAATGGAACAGATATTTTCTCATCACATACCCATGGGTAGTAAAGATAGCAAGTGATGTCGAGCGCGGCGGCATTTTGCGCGGTAGTGCCGGTCAACGGCGTCATATTTTCAGATCTGTTTGTCTCGACGGAACAACTCGATAGGCTGTGAAGGAAAAGTCGGACTTTGACCTGTTACATGAACTGCTAATCTGTAGTGAAACTGTACAGGTCACGACTAGTGCGAGTAGCAACGCCACGACGGGACTCGGTCGCAATCTCCCATCTCCCATCTCCCAGGAGAGCTGGCCAGCCCTGCCCTGTAGGCAGCTCCAGCTCCAATTACCCTGGCCAATGTGCTGTAGAACTGTGTCACTCTGAATTATACATGGCCTTTGTTCATCCTTAACCCAAGAGCACTGGAGACAGCAGTGGATCCTGTTTACACTCATCCTTCCATTAAAACATTTATGACCCTAATTAGTGGCAAAAAAAAGCCTTTTAAATGGGAGCAAAAAACCCGAAACAAATGCGGATCCCTTTACTGCTTTCTGTACAAAATTTGTATTTTAACATTAAATCTGACAATCTGATTCAACACAGACATGGTCAATAATAATTATTTGTCTCCAGTACTATACATAGGAGCCCAAACACAGCCGGGGTTTCTATCCAAAAATGTCTATTTCATCCATTTTAAGTATCTTCAAACCACTCACAACGCTGACCTGCAGTAATCAAAGTTATGCAAACAGGAAAGTGTGCTGCGTCGTGATCTGAAAATCACAGGGGAAATCAAGATGTGAAAAATGAAATGGGAATTGGGTTTACGACGGGCTCTGCAGCTGCAGCATTATGCAGGCCTTCACCAAGGAAGCCATAAATATCTTGGGAGGACTTATGAAACAGCAGTACACTTTGGTTTTATTTACAGTGAAATAGTTGAGGATTCTGTTCAATTACTGCTCGTGCCATATTTTATAAAAGTTCGACAGCAAACATACTCCTGTCACACTGTGCTCCAAATCCAATCTACATATTAATGTACTCATTTTACTGATCTAGATGATGAATCTGTCTTGCTGAGAACATGAAAGAAATGACCAATTACTGGCCAACACAAAAACCTTAGAATACACCTTTTTTCAAAGGTTTGATGCATCATACTAATATTATGACTGACAGTTACATTTTAAAGTGGGGCTCCCGACAATATTGTTGCAATTTTGATATGAAGGTATTTGGTCAAAAATATTGTGATATTTCAGCCCTATTTCAAAGTGAAGCGACTTCTAGCAGTAGGAGAAATAATGACAAACTGGTGTCTCAAAGAAGTGATGCAGTTCACACTCTAACCATGAGTCGGGAGAGCTTTTTAAAACTGTTGCCATGACGACAAAGGTTGTGCAAGTTTAAGGAAGTAGTAACTTTAACATAACATGGTTTAAAGTCATAATTTTAACCCAAACCATTATCTTGCCCGGAGGAGAACCAAGTGCTTTTTGTGCATAAACCTAAGCAGAGGTGCTAATTTAGGAAAAACTCGTTTGGGATTTATTTGAAGGCTGGAACTTACAACCTACATGGCGATTAGGGGTTGGAGGAGTTTTGAAACCTCACTCAAAACTAAAGCAGAGAGCGCACAGATGTAGGACCAGTCTGTCGGATGTCTGGCAGTCGTATCGTAAAAGAACAAAATGTGCATGATCCTAAAATTGTTTTCAATTCCTTTACCACCAAATAGAAGAGGTGATGAAATAAAGAGGGAGAGATTGACAAGAGATAAAATGCAACACAGTTAATTATGAAGTGCAAAACGCAGACAGACGGTCAAGACCGGACAGAAAACATACCACTAGGCAAAATTAAAATGCATAATAACAGTTTTTGGTCCCTAATTTGAAGAACAGAGAAGGATTTCCAAGTTGAATTTAGCGGAACACTTGAGACGTGACGCCGTGTCGTATTCGGCTCGCGGTTCAGCTTTCACGCACCAGTCTAGATGGTGCCGCATGCTGTCATTTTAAAGTTTGTGCGCCAAATGTTTTGAGGCTGTTGTAAAATTTGTGTTGCCAACAATGTCAACACCACGTTCCGACGAATTTACACAGCACATCTAGTTCCTCTGTTGTATCACAGGAAACTCTACTAACCACTCATGTTAATGTTTTTTTTTAGCTTTTTGTTTTGCCCGTCTCCCTCGTCTCCCCTGCCTTCTCCACACCATCATGTGGCATACGAGCTGTGGGTGCAGCACTTTTAGATGTGGATGGAGCAAAGTAAGACTCAGCACTGCCCACATTATCAAAAGGTACCGGTAACCTATAGCTGCAAGCACGAAGGCACAAATGCAAATGTTGCTAGGACAACGATGTACAGAAGTTTGCAAATAGTTTGTTCGTTGCCTGCTTTAGTACCTACAGCTTTATAATTTATACTTTCTAAAGTGACGTTAGACCACGGCCATGATTTTATTTCTCCAAACGCCCATTTTCTTTTGGAGCTGCAGAACTGGGACCTTTGAAAAAGAAATCATTTGCTACTTAAATAAAATGGGCTGCAAAATTAAACCAGTCAGCTGCTGTTTGGAGTCCTGTGATCACTTTGAGAATTGTGAATTTAACACATGCATACAGCAAAAGTATTACAATCAGTATATCCCGTTGAATTGCTATAAAGAGACCATTTGTAGCACCTTTACCCGTTATATTTTGAACATTGGTTGAGCTCTTGGAGAGGCTGCACACACTGTTTTGTTATTGTAAACGCCCCTGCTGCGTTGTTTGATTAAAAAGACATGCGATGCAACACCCACCAAGAGGAAGCGAGCACACTGGTGCACCATTTAGAATGTAATTTCTGTCTCTGTAATTGATTTTCTCTACAAAGAATGAGATATTAAGTTGAAACACCCACACTGACGATGGTTGTCAGGGCTCATGCATATTGAAAAGCTTTCGGAGTCAAGCTCATTCCCTAATGAGAGTCCATCTGTTATTGTGTAGCCACTTCCAATACGGCATTGCAGAGAACAGGTCATTGCATTTTTCGGCAATCGAGAGTTCAGTCATTACGTTAATTAGATCTGGCAGTATGGTGCCTGCATGCGTGAACCAGCCGAGTTTATAAATCCAACTCAATGTAAGTCTCCCAAAGAGACCCCGTGAGACTACTGGAGCAACATTTGTCTTCACATCTTAGATTTTGATAACCTGATATTAGACTAAGTCGACTGGTTTTACCTTCAGCGTGTCTCAGTTACAAATATGAGCAAAAAGACAACATGCGACATATTCCACTGTTCGTAGTATTTGCTCGTGGTCGCTTTTGACTGTTTTGCAGTGAGAAACAAAAAGTGGCTTCTATCAACTATAAACAGAGGAAGGCAGCAACTTGTTGACAAAGATTTTTTTTTTTTAGTTCAGTATAAAAACATATTGTCCTCTCTGACCTGTTTTTAATTTACATAGTTTAAGAAGAGAATATTAATAAAAACAATTAATATTCCTTTTGCCGAGATGTTTTTTTTTTTCCATAAGAAAAGGTCAATTCCAGCCAGAGAACATGATTAAATGATCCAAAAATACAAATGAAGACCACTTTAGATATCCCCGACACATAAGTAGAGATGTGTGTGTGTTTTGCCCAAGCCGGCGGACCTATCTCTGGGGCCATAAAGTAAACACTCACTGATGGGGATGTAAGAGCCACATATGAGGTGAGATACGCATTACTAACTCAATTTGAGAGCGTGTATACTCTGGAGGCCAGTTGGCAGCCATGCCAGCAGCTTGGCCATGCTTTTGGCTTCCCCTTTGTAGTCTATGTGTGCCTGGCCAGCACTGTCGATGCAATTCATTATGCCTGGGAGTTGACAACACTTAGAACCTGTGATTAATGCATTTGAAACCTATTGCTTCGGGGAATTCGGTTTTCTTGCCAGTTTATTAACTTTACTTCCTCACAGGTCCAAACTTGTCGGTTTTTGGGGCAAGTGAAAAAAGACCCGGGAGGAAAGCGAGAGCAGAATCAATAGCATAGTACACCATGGCCTAAATGTATAGTAGGAGTTGTCAGCAGTTTCTAACGACCAGCCTGTTTTTGGAGGGAGCAAAGTAAAAGCTTTTTAAAAAAATTTTTTTTTATTGAATATATTTAATCACAATTAGGATTTTGACTTTTAGTTTGAAAAAAAAATACTTTTTATGATAAAAACACGACATATGATACCATTACGCATTGGCTTTGATGGATGATCATTTTCATGAAGTTTCTCACAACTTAATAAAAAATAAATAAA
Organism: Brachyistius frenatus; assembly: GCF_029030835.1. Classification (NCBI taxonomy): domain Eukaryota; kingdom Metazoa; phylum Chordata; class Actinopteri; family Embiotocidae; genus Brachyistius; species Brachyistius frenatus. The sequence goes on from NW_027210697.1 coordinate 1,246,579, forward strand.
TAAGAAAAAAAAAATATCTCGAGGCAGTTGATTTGTGTCCATTCTATTCAGGCTTTAGACAGAAAATTATCTTTGTATGCACAGGTCAACATTTCACACTCCAATTAACCTTGGAGCAGTGACAGAAGGATCTGCACACCTTCGTGCACAATACCCTGTGCCTGAACATTACATTATGTACTGTATTTCTAGACTGAGTTTTTAAAATACACCCACTGTGAGCCACATTCACACTGAAATCTCAAAATAAACCCACATCATGCGCTACGCCACATCTATACTGTGATCTAAACATGATAACAGCATGAGTTACGAGTCATGTGTGGCTGAACTGTCAGCTCTGTTTAGTTTTGCTTCTTTGTGCCAACGTGCTGGCCTGCTCTTATGAGATAACTACTGTCCGTGTCCTTTGCGAGGACATTAATAGTAATACATAGCTGACCTTCAGTAAAAGCATTTATGGGTCCCTCTGAACAAAGACACTTGTCTGGGAATGAATGTCCACGGACGAGTGTTTTACATTTTCTATATAACCTTCTAAACTGAATGATATTAACACAGATCTGGACAATTTGTAATGCTTTCTGTTCTAGCCAGAACATACTGCAAACCACCTTTTAGAATTCAGTAGCTTTGACTGCTGAAAGCAATCAGCTACATGTAAGCAGATCTTACACGCAGTGTAATACCTCTAAAGGGACATGGTGACCCCCTTCGCCTTGTTTTGTTCCTCAGATAAGCGTGCGCACGCTGAGATCGCCTTGCAAACCCACCAAAACTTCAGCCCTGTTATCTAACTGAGCCCTGGTGGCTAAATCACAGTGGTAGACGGAGTCTGTAGTGTGAAAATTCACGTGGATAGAGCAATAAACACGGCAGCAACAGAAAGGGTTGGACTTTCATTGGCTTAGGAAAAAGGTCATTGCTGAATTAGTGTCTGCTGAATGGCAACTGTGATGAATATTATATAAACATGAGCCATAAATGAATTTACACACAGGGTAGAGGTCAATGCTCGCTTCACGAGCACACTTAAATCAGGAGCCTGAAGAACTGCAAGCTAAATTCAAAATGTCTTAATAGTTGTTTATTATCTTTTTCCATATTAGCCAACGCTTCATTGGTATATCTTGAATTAAACCATCATTGTAGTTTTCACTTTCAAACAAATGCTATTGTGTCATATTACACACTCAGTCTCACATTTATAGGCTATGGGGGTGGAGGAAGAAAGAGACAAAATTAGAAGGGGGGAGGGAGGGGGGGGTTTCCTCTCCTACAGGGAAAACCTAAATAGACCAGAGACGTGTTATAGCAATGGATTTGTGCTGATAGGCTTACCATTTGGAAGCTTGTGACTGTTCTCCATCAGCCAGGCAAACAGGCTGGCAAAGTTGCAGTTGCACACCCAGGGGTTGCCCTCCAGTCTCACCACCCGCAGGGAGGGCAGCTGACTCAGTGCCCCCACCTTTAGGGTAGACAGTGCATTACGCTCCAGTTCCAGTTCTCTCAAAGAGGTGAGGCCCAGGAAAGCATCCTCGTTCACCATGCTCAGATACGGGTTGTTTCCCAATCGAAGTTTGATCAAACTCCGGGACTCCCCAAAAGTCCCCTTCGGGATTTCGGTCAGATTGTTGCTGCCCAGGTCCAAGAAGACCAGCCTGGAAGAGGTGCTGAGGGTCCCTTGCTCTATGTGGGAGAGGGAGTTGTTCCGGAGGTCCAAGTAGACCAAGTCACTGTACAGAACCAGGAAGTCCGAGGGGATGCGGGGTATCCAGTTGTCGGACAGCAAAAGCCTGCGCACGTCCAACGGGATCTCATCGGGCAGACGGGTCAACCCGCGGCCGCTGCAGTCCACGGTGTGAGGATCTGGGCACAAGCAGGTTGCTGGGCAGTTTTCCCCCCGGGTCCATAAGACAGAGGACAGCAAGACGAGGATAAGTTGAAGCCCGCAGACACATGGCAACATGATCAAGGGGGTGAAACAAGTGAGGGGAGAAAGAGGCTTGGGGTAAGGACAAACAGGAGAGGGTGGGTGGGGGTCGAAAACAAGAGGGTTGAGGGTCACGGGGCAGGTGATCGGGACAAGGGAGGGGAAGGGGTGAGTGAAGGGGGCGGAGGGGATCAATCCTCCTGGAGGAACATCCTGTCGTTATGGAGGTGAATATCTGGAAGGGCTCAGGAACTGTGTGACGGCAGAGCAGCGGCGAATACCGTTTTCCAAGAGATCATGTAGGAAGCTGCTTGGATGGAACAGAAGCAGCCTGCTTTGAATGAGAAAAGAGAGGGAGATAGTAAGCGGGAGGTAGCGGGAGAGCAAGAAAGCCCGAGCCTCACAGAGAGGGGGCGGGGGTGGGGGGGGGTAGCTTAAGAGAGGTAAATAGACACGAGCGAGCCGGGAGTGAAGAGAAGTCGGGGGCACCGACGAGGGAGAGGGGGCGGAGGAGGAGGCTCTGTCCGCCGCGCTACCCCACAGTGGGTCTGGCGGCAGTGACAGACGAAGACGATAAGGTCTCTGACACCGAAGGATAAATGCAGCTGTGATTCAAGCATGACAAGCAAAGGGTGACATCGTCGCATCCCTCCATTAGTCCCGCGTCTCTGTGCTGAGGAGCCCGACGGTCTGGAAAGAGAGAGAGAGCAGCTCACGGCACATCGCTCAAGCGTGCGGTAAGGTTGTCCCTCGACCACCCCCCCACTCCCACCCCACCCCACCCCACCCCCAGCCTCCTATTATTCCTTCTCGGTCTCCCGGTGCCCTGCAACACGCTGGGAAAACACAGCACAGCTCAGTGTCACGCCGTCCGCCGCCGTGTCGAGGCTGAGCGGGAAAGAATCCGAAGGTCCAGGCGGGAGCCGCGTGGATGTAGGTTGCAGTGCTGAGCTGCACACAGCCATGCCACTCCAACGTCTGCCTCTGAATCTACCACGGTTTATCTCATGCCCTCTCTGCTCTCCTTATTTCCAGTGGGGGGGGGGTGTGCCCGAACCACGCTGTCAACATGTGATGTCATTTCCTATAGTGTGAAGAAAAGAAAAAAAAGAAAGAAAAAAAACGAGGACTGGTCGTGCCTAACAATCTGGAAACTGGAAGATGTGCGTAAGGCTGTTTATTTAGTTTGATGTTTTTACCGCTCTGTTGAGACATTTTCACACGTATTATATCTGTCCACCTGTTTCGTAATAATCTGACAATAAAGCCATTGTTTGACCATTTTAGAGGAAATAGTATTTAAAACAGGTGGGATTACACAGTTTGTCTTTTGGATAGTCCTTCTGGTCTATAAATAAAAACTGACCTTTTAAATATATATGGTGTTAACCTTAATTCTTGTGTATTTACTTATTTTGTTTCTCCAATGTTGAAATTAGCAAAGTGTTGGTGTAGGGTTAAAACAACATAACGCATCACTCAATTAATTTGCCTTTGCTATTTTGGAGAATAAAACAGAAGTCTCAACCCACAATGGAGAGAAGAGAATTCATTCAGCATGTGTATTGAATTTTTCAAATGGGATTTTCTCCAACAGGTAAATGCAATTTGACGAAGGTTGTTGCAGGGGGATGACGAATTATACCTGAGGAGATGAGGGTAGCGTGAAATCTCTTAAGAAAGTGGTGTGGCCATACATGGTAATTACTTTTTTCCAACAACATATTCCCGAAGCAAATTTAATGCATTAATAAATTACATGCACACCGATTTACAAGCTCATGTAAATATGAAATCGAACATGCATACACCTGCACCTCATGACAACCAACCAGGTGGCAATAACACCAAACTTGCTTCATCACAGGTTAAATCTAATAATACCAACTCTCGCTCGAGGCGTTCGCTCAAGTCAGACGAGTCTGCAGCATCACAGTGTTGATTTTGTGCCACAGAGAGAAGCTCCGTCATCAAAAAAATGAGATTTTGATCAGGGATAGCACATATAAGGTGAAAAACACCAAAAGCTGAGACAGCTTTCATCGTTTCCTGCAAAACCATTTCAACGTTACATCTCACTCTGATGATTCCATTTAATGGCTCAGCTGTTTTGCACAGTGCTTAAATATTTGCTGTCACGTGGACAGTTTGATGACTTTCCATAGAAAACAAACAATATTTAAATTTTTGCTATGCAAAATCTCAGTGTCATAAAACTGATGTGTGCAGAATTATTTCTGATCCGAGAACATCCTTCCGAACAGCACTGATATCACGACTATAACTTTCTAGATAATTGTAGAAAAAGTTTATCTAAAAGAAAAAAAAATACTGTTGACCTTAAAAATGCTAGGTAGGGGGTTCTTTGATGAATTTACCAACTTTGTATTTCATGAGAGAAGTTGAGGATTTTTTTAAAATCAAGTCTAATGAAGCCAGATGTTTTTTTTTTAAACCAGTCCGTAGTGGCCCTCATTGGTACTGCATGTTAAAGCACTTCTGCATTGGCTTTAATTTTCAGAACTGGAAACTACATCCATTTTTAAACAGTCTATATCCTCTCTCTTATTTAGCACTGCTGCTGCATAAAACATTTCTCCTCCTCATTCAATTAAGGCAGTGTTAAGTGTAAACTAGTCACTTAATCCACATATGCTAAGATTTTAAGCAAAACGGTTATAAACAACATAACACTGTTTTTGCAGTATGTACTGCTTTACGATACATTTGTTCAAGCCCTATTGCCATTGTAAATTTTGCTGAGTGACTAATGCTTACACTCATATTAGTCATTTAGTTGTAGTAGAGGGGTTTCATTACCTCATAGCTGCAAGGACAAACTACAAGAGACTACTTTCTTGAAAAAAAAAGAAGAAAAAAAAAGATACTTTATAAACAAGATATTACATTTCCCCTAGCCTGCTTCTGTCAGCTGATTAATTACTAGGCAGTGCAGATGAAATGGACTTCGAGCTTCTAAAAATGGAGATTGCTCACATTGAAATGCAACTAGAGCACAGCCACTGGCAGATGAAACGGCCACTGTGTTGCTCGGGGTAGTCATGCAGATGTCCAGTCCCTGAACATGAGTCTCTTGACGGCAATTTGTCAGTGTAAAAAGCCCTGGAAATGTCTGTATGGGGGTAGCAGACTCTTTAGTCTCCTGGCTATTTATTTATACATCTTGTCATCCATTCAGATTAGAGCTGCATTCATAATTTGCTGATGTTAGTTCAGCTATTATAAATCACACATCTACAAGTTCTTCAATTTTTTTCTGAACTAACATTCAATCATGCATGTGCAACATTTGTAGTGATTAAAATAGGAAAATGCACATTTGAAAATATAAATTTAGGCACCATTATAGGCTTGTTTAGACCCTGTATATTATTGTGACCTTTTGCATACTTTTCACTCAAATGTGTAAACAATATTAAATCTATACATACATTTGTAATACCATATTGTCACATAATTATCCTATATCTACGCAAACAGGTCCCCATTTTGTCATTAGGTTAGGCTGTTTTCCAATTCAAAGGCTTCTCTCACTTTCAATTACTCTTTAGATAAGTGTTTGAGAGATTTTGTGATGTTTTGCCCATTCAGTTATTATAAACGGTGACTCCAATTTTCCTCACCCTTTCATCACTATTTAGTTCAACTTTAAAAGTTATCATTGTTAATTTGAAAAGTTTGCCTATGAACAACTTTAATCTTGTATAAATAATAGATAGCGTATACAGTATCTGTCTTCTGATAAAAGATTGGATACAAAACCTCGTCTCAAGTATCGAAATCAGCTGCCAAACCACTTACTCCAACCCTCTATGGCTTCTCTCAGTACTATAAAAATGTAGACTAAGCAAATACTTTAGCTTGCCACCTTGGAATTGAACATACATATTCAAATTACCTGCCAGAACAAACAAATACTTTCATTTTTCTCAAGAAGTTAGTCCTAAATGGACCCTCAAAATATATTCAATCAGTAATCCATGTACCGCTAAAATGACATTTTCTGACATCAATTAAAATACCATATTCCATGTGTAGTCTGGAATTTCTGTATAATAGTTATTGATTCTTGCCTTGTGCATTTTATACTATCCTTTATTTGTGTGCCTCTTTAATGAGCCCCCTTTGTTGTTGATGTTAATAGTTTTAATCCATTAAGACCCGAGGCGACCTCTAAAAAAACATTCTAAAACTTTAAGCGTTATTTGATGACAACCTCCTTAAAACCGGACACAAGTGTCAGCGTTCATTTAAACCTTCATTTCTCAGCCTTGGCTGCAGATAGCAGATTCAATTAAAAAAAAAACACTTCAATGCTTAACCTTTGGCTTTAATTGGAAATGTTCAATTAAAGAAAAAAACCAATAAACAAAAAAAAAAAAGGGAAAAAAAAGATAAATTGTTGAACTAAGAAGAAGACTGGGTCAAAATGTATAAAAAATTAGATGGCTTTTAATTTGAAAAAAGGGCTTTCAATTTGTAAGAGAAACAGGAAGGCGTGGCATTGTGCCGACCAATAGGAATATCACCAGCGAGTCACGCAAAATTTGGCAAACCGACTGCGTGTCTTCACGCTCACACTGTGACTAGCTCTGTGACTAACTCTGTCTTGTGAAACTCACTGTAGCCACAGATGGCAAAAAGGTGCTACGGTATCATTTAAAACGATGGTTGTTTCTGAAGTATTTACAGGTGAGATTAAAGTGGTGTCTTCAGTGGACCATTGTATACAAGGACATTCGCATGATGGTAAGTGTTTGATGCAAAAGCAAACATGTACCTTTTAAACTCACCTTTCATCAGCAATTTACTTTACAGAGCTCCGGACAAAGAAAAACTACACTGGCAGCAATGTCACCCAATATATTTCATTAAAGTATATTTGAGGTATATTTATCAACGTTTTATAATTAATGTCTTAAGCTGCCAGGATGATTTAAAAATGTTTGTTTTCCTTTAACTTTGTTCTCCTCTAACCTTGAACGCCTGGGGAAAACAATTTGATATTGAGTGTCCACAAGAGGAATGGACAGAATAATGCTTCCTCAACAGCTGCTTGCACAAATTGATTTTCTAGTCTTTGCAGCAATGACACGTAACTGAGGTGTTGTATACATGTAACACGTAACATGAGGGGAAACCGGCCAGTGCTGTGGAGTTTAGTGACCTTGTCAACGGTGACACAGCATCAGCCCGGGTTTACCTTACCGTTGTGTCCTCAGGTTGTCACGTGGATTAAAGTGCAATAATGCTGCATGATTTATGACTTCAAAATGCAGCAGTATTGTAATTAGGTGAAAGACTGTATTGGAGGAATAAAAATCGAACTTAAAATCATCGACTTTGCTGCGATGAATCTGAGAGTTTGCTTCCTCCCAATGATTTCTGTCTGTATATGCAGACGGAAGAGAACTATCCAAAACAAAAACAAAAAAAATGACACAAATGCCCCCAAAATGATCCAATATGTTGTTCAAATCCAGGATCAGAATTTGCAACAAAGGAGGGAGTCCACACACTAATGAAAGGTGAAAGGGGTGGTTATCAAACTAAGCTCAACACTTAACACTGACACAAGTGGAGAGAACTAGAGAGGTAATTGAAAGAGAGATAAAGGCAAAGGGAAGGACGTCACCATCTAAACATAAAAAGCCTTTTTTTGTGTGTTTTATTGCGATATTGAATAACAGTTCCCTCACTATTCTCAACATGCAGCTGAATATGTTTTTTTTTTATCTTCAGCTATTCAGGAAGGTTTCACTGAGAGTGTCGCCCTCTTTTGCAGAACATCCTGAGAATACTCACACAGCTCCATATATCCACATCTGAAAGCTGCTGGTACAACTACAGTAAGATGTGTTGTTCATTGAGCAGTTCCCCCGGAGCAGCTGGAGTTAAGGGTCTCGCTCAAGGACTCTTCAGAGCCGGTACCGAGGAGAGGACGAGCGATATTTCACTTGGCAGCCCAGATTTATCCTGCTTTGTCTGTGATCAAACTGCCGACCTTCTGCTTCTGTGACCTTCTGGTCATTACTAACACTCAGCTAAAGCTGTTCAAAAGCAGATAAAAAAAAAACCAACAACCTTTAAACAGTGCAGAACTATGATACAGATTTACTTGTGAGACTCCATCACAGTTAACTTGTTTACTTCCAGGAATCGCATGGCTAGAGTTCAGATGGCACACTAGTACCCATGGGCTTAAATGCCATATTACTTGCAGCATGGCACGTATCACTAACTGAAAATAACATTCATTACCGTCACGGTGAATTTTATTTTATTTTTTTAAATAAGGGATGGTGACCAACACATCTGCCCTCTTGCTACTAAAATGATGTGACTGCAGTTGCATGAATTAATCCCATGCTAGATAGAGATTAAATGAAAAGAGGAGAGAACATGTGTGAGTGGTTATAAATGGAAGAAAGAGTGCCGCGATTGCAGGATAAAACATGTGGGAGGATTAGTTCAGGTTTCCAAGGCAGGGTTCAGAAAACTAATCTTCACAGGACTTCCTTTTAATTGCGTAACACGTGATAAATAAACTATGGTTGTATTAATGAAATTAGCAACAGAATCAGCACCGAATAGAACTGGGATTCCCCCTCCCATTACACATGGGGGGGGGGGGGGGGGGGGGGGGGGGGGGGGGGGGGGGGGGGGGGGGGGGGGGGGGGGGGGGGGGGGGGGGGGGGGGGGGGGGGGGGGGGGGGGGGGGGGGGGGGGGGGGGGGGGGGGGGGGGGGGGGGGGGGGGGGGGGGGGGGGGGGGGGGCATTAGTAGACACGTTGCAGTCATCTGTATATTCAGGTCAAGAGGTTTTGAGTCTCACAAAGCCCTCTTTGACTCTCCTTCCATTCAATGGTTAATTATTTCATTTCTTCCCCCACATCCACCTTTGCTTTCAGCTCTGAGGAAGAATGAATGAAGTGTAAACAGAGTGAAATGCTAACAAAATTAAAAAAAAATTAAAAAAAGGGGAAAAACAACAACCCTGCAGGTTATTTTTTGTGTGTCACAACCATTATAAGTCAACAGTGGCGTTCCCAGCACACGGAGTGAATGTGGGCCCTCAGTAGGAGGTCCCTCCCCATGGATCAGTCGGTGTGAGAGCAGAAAAGCTAAGCACTCTCCTGCTGCAATTAAAGAACAGCCCATCAATAAATAATGAATGTCAAACACAGCGTGATGTTTGGCCTGGTAAGAAGACTTGTATCCTACGTAGATTCATGGTCACAGCAGGTCAGGAAACAAGGGGTGGCATGGTGGAACCAGGTTAGAGGAGACGAGAAGATGTTCAGAGGACCCTGCGGCAAATGTCACTTCGTCCCTTTCAACACTTCTCGGATTGTGGCGGTGGACATTCAAGATGCAGAGGCAGCTGTCATTTCTTTGACCAGCCGCTGACATTTGGGATTCTGGGCAGCTCGCCCCGTGCCAGCACAGGAAGTGGGATGGAGCCAAGGGCACAGTGGCAGGAATAACACGGGACAATCAGTGGTCATCGCAGTGGCACCACAGAAGATTTCTGTAACTTAACACGGTGTTTTCCAGTTTAGAGCAGAACTCCGGCAACCTTCTTCATGACCCGATCATACAAAAGTTAAATGAAAGGGCGTCTTAACGTGGTAATATCTAATATTTCATGTCCTCTAAAGGACATGTGTCGCCAAGTCACACCGTGTTTTAGCTGTTTACAACGGTGCCAAAATGAACAATACTGGGATCACTATTGCACAACTAACTGACCCTCTCACTACTGTGGGAAGGATTCCTTCTTTTGCCAATTTTACCACTGGAGGTGAGTGAGATGAGTCACACTAAGTGTTGTTTCAGAACCTCTCTGTGTGTAGTAAAAGCCCACAATGGTTGACGCTCACTGAGCAGAGTTACTTCCTGCTCAGTTCAGCAATAAAAATACTCTGTCCACTTAGATTACAGTCACCGTGCAAAACACTGCTGACATGCAGTCTTTAAATATCTGCTTTTCAAGCCTCACGGACATGGGGGTGTCCAAGTTCATCATGTTCCATTACCTCTTCAAATGCATTTATTGCCCTTTCACGGGTTTGCAACTGACGACCTCATTGGCAAAATGAAGCCGTTTTCAAAAACCAGGTGATAATCCAAAATGAAGAATCATCAAGAAAAGAGATAAAGGCACTTATTAATTTGACATTTTAAAGATGTATATACAGTATAAGTCACTACACGGCGGAGATTTGTAATTTAAGCCTATATTTGGTTAAAATGTACCTGAGAAAATGCTCGAAATAAGGAATATATATATCAAATAATTAGGATGACCTTTATTCAGATCACATCGTCATTTTTTTATATAATAATGCTGAATACAAATGAAACTATACAATTCAATTTACAGCATATATTTACTGTGGAAATGTTATTATGGTCGGTAAAGGTAAAACTCCTTTGTCAAATGGGATGGTTTTTAGTACGCAGTAGTGGTGAATGTCATGGTATAGTGGAATAGTCACTATATAGTCATGGTTGTGAAAGCTTTGTTCATGATCAATTGTCATACAAATAATTGAAATTAACAATCTGTGTTTTTCTGTTCATTTTATGCTATTGTTGTAGTATAAGCCTCATCAAAGTTTATTAAACGCAGCAAAGAAGAGGAGCCATTTATTGGCTGTGATGTTAATCCAAGATGTGAATGTCAATAGATGCTCATTGAAATGCGGACGATCGAATATTAGAAGTGAAGCGCCTCAAGATAAACAGTTGGTGACACTAATTCTCCACTTGAGCAAATTTACCACAGCAGAAGACGGGGTGAAACGAGATGTCATTTAAAGAACACCAGTCAAACCTCAAAATGGGAAGAAAAAAAAAACGACAAAGAAATAATGACGGAAATCTGACATTCCTGGTGGTTTTTATACGAATGAAAATGATTTCTAACAATCATGCAAAATGTTTGCCATCAGCTCAAATTGTCACTCAGGCGATTATATAATAGCTGTGACAGGCCAAACCGCACGAGTCACTGCAATAACACTGTACAATAACTCACCTCTGGCAAAATCCATCACACAACAATAACACCGTTGGTTGTCTGTTTTCTTGTTTGTTTAAATCTTTGCACTATTGTTTAGTTAGTTGTAATTTAATTATTCTATTTTATTTTATTCTATTTATTGTATACACTGTGCATTTTTATATTTAATATTTGACTGTTGTTTTATTGCTTCCCTGTACCTATAATGCTGCTGTAGTGAAAAAATTTCCCCTTGTGGGATTAATAAAGTAACTATCTATCTAAAATCCATCGGAGCCGTATGTCAAGTGATTATCAGATAGGCGTGATCGTCTGTAGAAACACAGCAGACACGCCTGCTTCTGCTATTTGTCAAATCCATGTTCAAGCATGTAGTTATTAGTCAAAGTACATTTACAACTTACTAGCAAAACAAACTGTTGTTCCTGGAAGAAAACCTGAGCCACAGGTACAAAAACAATGTTCCCTTCACTTGACATCATGTCTGTTGTCATTCTGCGTTTGTCCCAAAGTCTGAAACACAGAAAATCCAACAACATCCACCATGTGACTGGTCTGCAATATGTCGAGATAAGCTTCTGGGCCATTAGAAAGATCGAAAAATAGAGTTAAGCTAACAGCCATACATAAAACATGACCTTTACAATTCCAACATGGCAGCGTGGACCTGTTGTGGCTCTGAAATATTGATTTTGAAGGGTTTTATAAGGAACAAAAATGAAACAAGTCTATATTTTATGGTATGCTACATCCCTACAAGTCTGTTTTTCCCTAAGATAAAAAACTAAAACGGACTCTTACATGGACTGAAAAGGATTCATACAGGATGGAATCAATGGGATTTTCTCTTAAATGTATTATTCCAACTATAACTATATATTATTCACTATAAAATCATCTACTTTAGATTTTTTTTTTTTTTTTACCACTAGGATCGCTATGGAGCAATTCTGTGTTGGTACTCTTGTTTGCATGTCTGCTGCTGGTTTCATGCTCTTTCATTGATAAACAGCTGGTAGTAGTAAGAAATGGAGAAATGTATTGGCTAGGAATGACTCATGATTTTAGAATATTTGAATATAAAAATGACATTTATTTCCATCAGGCTCTAAGCACATCATTTTTCAAATCGCTTAGGCAGCGTCTCAAACACCGTTCCCCACATTAGGAGATTGTCTCGAATCTGGTAGATATCAGCGGGGCGGTGAGATCAGACGCGCCGAGACGAACAAGAGAAACGTTCATGGGCGACTACAGCCGTGAAAAAGTTCTGTCTGGAGCTCCGTTAATGCATAAAGATGAGCTGCAGTGCAAACTCCGCTGGTAAAGGTAGCGCACAAGCCTACCACAGCTAAGCATGTTTTTAATAGCGGAAGAAAAAAAGATCGTTAGCAAGCAAACCGTAAACAATGCAAGTTCCAAACCATTAAAAACATTTAGAAAAAAAGTTTTCTGAATAAGGGAATGCACACTTAATGACAAAAGAACTTAATTTACAAAACAATAATGCAGAAGGTGCCTTCAAATTCCCTGTGCTTATATTCATTCATTGGTAAATCAGGCAAACAATATGAAATAATTCCTACATAATACACGTCCATGACCTCTTTTGGTCCTCGGCCCAAACTTTTGAGAACCAGCTGTTTCACTGTGTGCTGCTGGGTCTGTTCACAGAGACGTTATGAAATGGCACCGTGAGATTTGAGCTGTCACTGGTCGTAGCCGCTTTGTCCACCCCTGTCAGCTGTCGGTGGTTTCTGTGCATCGGGAGGAACAGGGCCATGAGTGAAGCCTCGCAAACTAAAGAGTCCGTTAGACACCCTCAAGCAATGTCACTTGGGAAAGTACAACATTTATAAAAAAAAAAAAAAAAGCCTCCAGAGAGTCGCAGTGTATCAGCCGTCCGTAAAGTCTGGTGATTTAGGTCAGTTTTAAGAATCATCTACAAACATGACTCACCATTTCTAAATGGCGGCGCACGCTTCTTTTCTAATAGAATCCAAGAAATGTCACGAGGAATGACTGGACTATATTATAAATTAGACCGTTAAATGACTCCAACCCTGGGGGGGAAAACATGAAACCTTTTTTTTTTTTTTTTTATCTCCATCAATACAGCAAAAAAAAAAAATGAAATCTTGATTCCTCAATTTTGGCCAGCTGGCTGTTTTAAGAGTGATGCAAGAGCTGCAGAAGTCAAGATAGTGTGAGGAGAAATAGCCATAGAAACACAGTGGCTCCATCTTCCAGCCCAAAGGGTGAGCTCTGATTAACCATGGCCTCCAAACTGTGTCATCTCTCAGCATGAACAGAGGCAGGTGAGGAAATGAGGCAACAAGGCGGAAAGAGGCGAGAGAGAGCGAACAGCAGAAACGCTTATGTGAAAATAATGAGACTTAAGAATGAAATGAAAAAGGACGGAAACCTAAACATGGCCGCAGTTCCACATGATGCGGAATAAAACCACGGATGCAGAAATATACGTTGCAGCTTCCTCACGTTGTTCGCCACTCGACGAGGAGTGCGCCCCGTCGACCCGGGACTCTACCCTGACTCGTCAACACACACCTCCCAAGCCGTGCCAACTGCCAGGTCAAATGAGATGGTCGGTTGATCTCGCAGAGGGTTTGTATTACTCCACTACCCTCTCTCAGCTGCGCTATTGAGGGACGTGTTTATGTGGCGATCGGGGTTTAACTATGCCCTCAGATGCCTGAATCTGTAGAACTCTTTCGCAACCAGATCTGGTTGCCATCTGTACGGTGTCAGCAGCTCGGAAAATGTTCTGCCATGTCATTATTAGCAGTGAGCGCCGAGCAAGTTCACCTCCTGGGTTTTAATTGGAAAATGTGTTGAGGTCACAATTTATTTGGCGTGCTGAATGTAGATTTATTCATAGATGGTGGCGATATGTTGCATTGTAGATTTTCATAAAGATCCTCTACCTGCATATACAAGGAAAATACTCGGCTTTGAACAATCATTCGTGTCTGATATGGCGTTTCCATTTAAAACTTTTTAGTTTTCAAGTAAGTTTCAATATCTGGTTACACATTCCTAAAATACAGAATCTAGGATATGAATGACAAGACATTTCTCAATGTTAGATAAGACTGAACAAATCAAGTCAAATTGTCCATCCCTAAGCTTTACATTTCCACCATAGACTGTATATAGAAATGGACGTGATCTCAGGGTTCTAAAAAGCCAATGCAAACGTGCCTTAAAGTGTTATACTACTGACAAAGGGCTGCTGCCAAAAAACCTCCAGCTCCAATAAAAGAAAAATAAATAAAAAGAAGCACAAACTTCTGTCATATAATCTGAATATAAAGTTGAATGATTTTTTTATGTTGTCATTAGATAATTTCACTCATTCTGTTGGTCCTTCTATTATATTATATTATATTATATTATATTATATTATATTATATTATATTATATTATATTATATTATATTATTAGATATATTATATTAGGCCTTAAAGAGAGATATGTTTTCCAGTAACGTCATGTCCTTGGGTTTCTTAGTCAGATCCACCACTTGCTCGTCCCTAACTTGGTCAAATATCACTTCTGGCTCCAAAAAGCAAACGGAAAAATAGACAGTCAATGCCAGACTCCCGGCTTTAAAACATCAATTCACAAACCAGTGGGTGATGTCATGGTGCCACTTGGTTTTCAAACTTCTGGAAATTGCCTATTAAGCCAGGATTTCCAAACAAGTTGTGACGTCACAAATGCTGCTCTCAGGTTCAGGCCTTAAACTCCGACTTTAGGCAAACTCAGAGAAACCCTCGAACAATTTGACCACATACTTGAAAACTCCTTTTTTACATGCATTATTCAACCAAAAAATAAATTCAAACAGTGGCCCTCATAAAAATGACAATATCCTGTCAATAAACATCGACTGAAAGCAAAAAAAAAAAAAAAAAAGCAACCATAGAAGAGTTTCTGGGGAGGCAGGGAGTCATTGGAGGGCAACGCAGACAAAAACTTCCAGAAAAATGTCAACAAATACCAATAAATATGATGACCGCAATTTGACCTTAGCAGCACAGATATTAAGAAAAGGAGCTGGCATGAATGTTTATCACACTAAAAATTACATTTGTAACAATACAATCAAAATCTGTCTGTCTTTCTCACACACACACACACACACACACACACACACACACACACACACACACACACACACACACACACACACACACACACACACACACTCCTCTATAATCTTACTCATTACTGGAGCACTCCCTTTCATTTGATGATGAGCGGCCAAGCTGCAGTGTCACATCATCATCATCATCATCATCATCATCATCATCCGTCACTCATTCTCTCTCTCTCTCTCTCTCTACACACACACTCTTGCAGACATACACACAATAGATTTTGCAGAAGAATAGAAACCAAGGACAGCTTCTTTCACCCAGCAGCCCTCAGGCTCTGTGGAACAGTGCTGGTGGAAAGGACAATGTGACTGGCTATCCAAGGGAAGTCTCTGTCTTTGCCCTCGGTCCGGCTACTGTGAGCATGTTCGAGAAAAAAATAAATAAAATAAACTTATATAAAAGTCTTGCACATGACAGCAGACAATACGACAAGCAGACGCAGATGGACCGACCCATGAGGCCAATATTAACAGAGCATCTGTTTCTCACGTAACACTGGATAGATAGAATAAAACTACCGCACTACTGTTATAGCAAGGCCTCATCATCATCATCATCATCATCATTAACCTGTCATGTAGACAGATTATAGATATACAGCATATTTTATAATTATTTCACAATAATTGGATGGCTTCAAAAGAAGCCATTTCTTTTTACATTTTATTTTGGTCAATTGTATTTCTCCAGCACACTACTGTCATTTTTCTGTCATCCATCCATCCCAGCTTGTTCTCATCCCGGCGGCATCAAATCCTGTCACGGCCCACTGGCGTCTTACACACATACAAAGTGCCTTTGAGTCAGACAACAAAAACCACGCGGTTACGTTTAGGACAAGTTCAGGGTTTGAGTCGAATGTGACAAAGTCTGAAGGAGAGAAAAGGTGTTGAGGTAGGTTTAGGCACCAGAACGAATTACTCAGGGTTACTAAGTACTTTTACATTAGTAGAGGTACGTACGTCACTTAAGTTACTGTACATACATTACATCTAGTGTTTAATCCATCCAACCATCCCCCTCCCCCACACCTAAATAGACTTTATCACTTTTTTCTAATCCGTCATGACCTCCTTCTTTGAATCATGTGTCTGTACAGTTAGTTTTAGTTATTCAAGCAGTTACTTTCTAATGAACAAAGTAAATCAAAAATCCGATTTAATTTAAGGTCAAATAAAGAAAAGAGAGTCAACATTTGATAGGTTGCCTTAATGTTCCATTTTCAATTAAACATGGGTTTACAAGATTTGCAAATCAGCGCATTTTGTTCTTAATTACATTTCACGCAGCTTCTCAACTTTCTTGGAAACGGTGTTGTATAATATAACTTTATCTTCATCTAACTGTCTGCAAAACCCCTGAATAAAATCAGACTTTGGCTGATTCGCAATAACAATAATTGTTATCACAAACAATTCCGTGTTGGTTTGGGTCTTTTTAACAGAGGAAAATATTAAGACATCAACAGACTTCAAGTTTGCTTCGATTTAGAGGGAAAAAAAAAGTGACACGTTCTTATGCCGGCACAGAACGTGTGATGGAGGAGGTGAGTGGACAGGCTCACAAAGTGTCTTCAACAACAGAGACCTGCGTGTGCATCCCACCCAGTCCCATCCTACAAACCGGCTATATCCGTTTCTTTTCCTTCTGCTATTTCACCAGAAGGTTTTCTCTTTTCATATATATATATAAAAAAAACAAAAAAAAAGCTGTCCGAAGATGTTGTTGAGTGTTTGTGGTCTTAATCTAACTGCGGTGGCTGCTTTGTGTCTGTTACGGTATGGAGACAGCTGAAAGAGTCCTATCTGAACGGGGCTGAAGCGCATCGAGAAAAATGGTTCACCGGTCGAAAAACTTGGAAGGCACGGTATATCTTTATCATGAATAATGCAGTGTCCTTTTACACGGGTAGAGAACGGTTCATCCGTTTTTATTCCAAATGAGGATCTGCTGGAAAAGTGGGTCTAAGGCCCTCCATGGATTGGCCATAAAACACTGCAGAGAGTCTATTGTGAAGATGTCACACATTTAGCGCGCTCGGCGGCTGCAGACGTCCCCGAGGTTCAGGCACGTGCAAAAATAGGTCGGCTTTGATTGGCGGGCCGAAATACAAGCAGGGATTTTCATCGAGAGCTTTGATTTCCATGTTTAAGTAAGTTATTCTGTGAAAGTGTGTGAACTTACAGTATGACCTACAAACACTACGCAAACACACACTACAGGATGTACTCATTATTTTAAAGGAGTAGAGGAGTGTCACACGGAGCGTTCAGACTTGAAAAAGGACACGTTTAACACAGCAAATGAATTGTGATCTGCTGATGCAGGCATGTGGAAGTCACATGAAGCCTAATGACCTTGTCAACAGCCAGAGGCGCGAGTTGATTGACAGGCCTTTCTCTCTGGCAGCTGCATCCCCGGATCCCAGCAGCTGAAGCAAAAAATAATGTCTCTTCGGGATCGGAACGAGACATTTCCCGGCTATTCCATCATCGGGGAGCAGGTTTGGAGGACGTGAAGACAGTTCGCGAGTCTCCGCTGCGCACAAGTCACCATTCAACATCACAGAAAACCACCATGCTTTTGTCTTTTGACAGGCAAATGACAAATTGCAGCTATTATATCGGCGGTAGATCAGCTCCTCTTAGTCACATCGGCCACATGTGAGGCCAGGACGTTAGCCACGTTTTAACCCGAACATACATCATCGGCTATGTTTTGATTTTTCTCCACAGCTGCAAATATGAAGCCGTTTCCCCTGAGCTCAGAGCGCGCCAGTCCTTCAGTGTATCTGCTTTTTCATGGCGGGCCTGTCAGCACAGATGAACTGCCAAAATTGCGACCGTTCTTTGAAGCAGTTCAAATGTCAGTCACGTCGATTTCGCGAATGGTATTTCGCAGCACTTAGGCATTCTCAAGCATCTTGGCACGGTACGGTTTTGTCATGTCCACAGCTGCACACCACACATCGTCATTAATGTGTCCCTGGCACCAGCTCACGGGTCAAGAGGCCCGACCGAGAGATGGCATGAAATGATGACATCATTAGCTTGGTGCCACCGGGCAGCGTGACGGCAGGCAGAGGGCACGCGAGGTGGCGCCGCAGGGTGGAAGGACGAAAATAACGCGAGTGTAAATGTTTGGCCTCGTCCTCTTGGCCAACGGAAACACGCTAGCATTCTCAATCTCGCACTTCGCTTTCGCGTCGTGTCTGGCCACGGACACTCGGCCTGATCTCTCCAAGTGTCGTGTCCAAGGAGGGTGCCGAAGGTTAACAGTGTTTGCGCTGGCAGGCGCCGTGAAATATGCACTTCTGTTTCAAGTCCGTGCAAAAGAAGGGGAAATCAGACGGGGCGCGCTGCGCAAGGGGGGGGGGGGCACTCAGACAGAACGGTTAATTTCATTCAAAGGCACATTAACTTTGAGACAGCTAATGAAAGCGATGCAGACGGAGAGACGGAGACAATTTCAACTGGTGCGAGTTGGAGCGGGCGGAGATTGTTGCCAAGGAGATAAGTCCTGTGAGTATGAGGTGTGACTTGTGCGTCACCAATTTCTTTTATTTATTTATTTTTGATCCCATTATTCCTCCCTCCTTTCCTCAGTGTATCTCGGTGCCGTCCTGCGACGTCAGACATCATGTTTCGGCACTCAGCACCCGCCAATCGACGCGGATACGTAGGTGGGGGGGCCCGCCGGCCCGTTTCCCTCTTTCCAAGATCACCGTCAAAGTCACGGCTTCGCACGCGATGGAGTGGAGGGAAATATTTCGGACTGTCACGTCTCCCTCCCGTTCGCAACTAGTCAGCAACGTGGAAGCATGTTCTGTCGGCACACGCCACTCTGAGCACCAACACATGCGCCGGAGGCGAGAGGTGACATCTGAGCCACGTGCAGCATTTCACCGTTTCCCTCAATCAGCCTCGGACGCCGTACTTTGAGGTGACGGATGGATTGGGGGCGACGTTGACAGATCCCGTCTCAATTGGCAGGTAGGCGTTGCAACGGTTGCCCGGGCACTTCGTCGAGCTGCAGGACGCGCAAGCGCACGATTCCGCGCATAATTAAATGTACGCGCCACCCCCCTCCCCCCCCGCCACCGCCGCCGCCGCGGCGCCGAGTTACGCAAGAAAGGCACACAAAGTTACGCGATCCCGGTTCGCGTTGGATGCTGAAAGGTCAATCTTAATTTTGAATTCACTGCTAGTTAATGGCCAAATTCTATTTTAGGATTCTGTGCAATATTACAACTTACCTGCTACATGACCTTGTAGGTTATAATTAAAATGCTTTTAATTGGTACAAATCCTTGTCACCGATATAGTTTGTTTATCATTGCTGACAAATCATTTCGAAACCATTTTGTCATTAAAATGAACTTGAAGTGCATTAAGGGGCACCTCTCTGTCGGAATACCAATATTGTACGATGGCCTTGACATTGTTCTTTGTATAGTCAGCCAGCTGTGACTGAGCCACGTTGAAGTGTTTTGTTCAGCTCTGATCATTTCCTGTGGTGAACTAACGCTGAATCATGACCTAACTTTATTTTACCACATTAATCCACTCAGTATCAACGCTGGTTTTCAAGGGATCCTGTCGCATCCATTAAAAACAACGGGGTTATCAAAAACTTTTTTTTTTTTTTTAAATACAGTGTTTCTGCTGAATGACACTTCTAATGTCTGTATTTCCAGCTGACTCCAGATAGTGACGACATCGTATTTTGCAGGTCAGGCTGTGTTCAGGCCAGAGATTCATAACGAGATGATTTTAAACTTGTAACTGCTCACAATTCCCCAATTTTTTTTTGCACAACCTGAAACCCGCTACTTCAGCACAACACAAAAGGCTGAGACGGTCAAACATCTCCACTCTCACAACTTGGTGCTTTCGATTTAACTGCGGTCTTTTTCAGGCTTTTTCTGAGCCGGATAGAATTTGTAGCGTCTTCAAACGTGAATAATTGTGAACGTAGTTTTAGCAGGAAATGAAACGGAGAAACTTTTAACGCTCGCGTCAGACAAACAATCCTCACTTTTATCCATCCAAAACTCCTCTGACGGTTTGCAGCTGACGTGACCGGCTGAGTTTGCAACAAGCCGGTTTGGCTGTTCAACGAGGTGGTTGCGCCTTAAAACGAGCCGCGGGCGACACGACGCGCCGATTCACGGGTGTCGCCGTCAGCCGGCTTGAGTCCAGCGGAGATGCGCCAGTTCGCTCCGCTCCGCCTCCCCGAAACGGTTTGGGCTCGTCGCGACTCTTTGCTCTGAACAGGGCTTCGTCCTCATCACGTGTGAAAACAGGGATTTGGAGGAGGTGGAGGCGTGACCTCTCCAGAGCCTCTGCTGCTGACCCACTGCTCCGCCCCCTTCTGATATTGAGGCGAAGGTCATGTCGCACGGTAAGGTTACGCCATTTGCTTCCAAATAAAAGCACATAAAAAAATTAAAAAAACTGGTTGTCGCTGAATTTTTGGGGCTGATGCTGATTATTGATGCCGATTCTGATTATTGATATATCGGTTGATTAGAGCTATAAAAAAAAGAAAAGAAATGGAATTATTTCTAATTTAGCCTAAGAATCTTTTTCTGCCTGATGTATTGTAAAAAAAAAACATTTTTTTATTGCCACATATTGACCAGATGCCCATCTCTGATCAAGTAATAAAAAATACGTCAAAAAGTGAACAGGAAACGACAGTGTTACAAATTTTCACTGACTCAAACTTAAAAGCGCCGTCAAGAGCTGCATTACTTAGCAAGTCGGTTCAAGTGTGTAATGAAAAGGACAGAGCCGCACACCATTAGGATAGCGGGAGGAAAGACGATTAGGGTGGCGAAGAGATGCAGTGGGATGCAGCGGCATCAGTGTTGAACAAGCTGATCCTAAAAAAAAAAAAAAAAAAAAAAAACTGCAGACGAGGCAATTTTCCGAGCACAAGCGAGTTTACAAAGGTTCATTTTCACACGGAGAAACGAAAAAAAACAAAAACACCGAAGCCCATTAACTAAATACATTGCGATTACGAACGCACAAACACGCGGCGCGACAGAAAACGTCGAGACGCCCGTCGCGGCAGCGGGACGGAAAACGCGGGACGAGAAGAGTCGCGGCGGAGAAGCTCATTACAAGTCGGGTGAACCCGGCGGGCCGAGACGCTGCGCACGGCAGGACACCAAACGTCCCGACCCCGGCTCGCTCGCTCGCTCCTCGTCGAGTCCCCACGATTTGAAACTTCGACGAAGAAAAAAAAACAACAACAAAACAACAACGCTCAGTTCAGAGAGACAAACGTCCCCCGTCGCTTCTCCTCCAATCTAATGGATGTCTCGGAGGGAGGCGCGTCAAGGAGTTTCGCAATCACTCACGCCTCCCTCCCTTATCATTCACAACACCTTCCTGCCTGGCAAAATGTCAGCGAGTCATAGCCCTGGCCGAGCTCTGCCGTGCACGCGTGTTATGTGCATCGCGTGTGCGTGTGCGTGTAGTGTGTGTGTGTGTGTGTGTGTGTGAGAGAGACAGCGAGTCGGGGGCATAGAGACATCTGAGTGAGAAGAATTGAAGTGATGTGGAGGCAGCAGGACAGTGAGGCTGGAGAGGACAGCTGCCGTGAAACGTCTCCCTGTGCCCGTATTAGTCAAAGCGATTCAATCTATCATCCTCCTCTCCGCTCCTCAACCCCCTCGACTCCAACGTCATCCCGCCCTGAAGAGAGTGATGGATGGACTCCACATGCCGTCTATTCCAACTCCACGAAAGACGCAGCTCTGGGCAGAAACACTTTTGGGCGAATATTTGCGATTGTTTGTTTTCAGCGCCCCGGAGTGCCAGGCGGGCGGGGTTTAGCGCAGCAGCATGTTTGCGCCAAACGACATTTAAATGTGTTAGAGTAAATAAAGATGAGGGTACTTAACAAGTAAACTGCCCAAAAACAAACAAACAAACAAAAAATGTTTAGGCTCAGCTGAAATAAAACAGTATTGCGTGCACAGACGTTTGTGTATTCATCCATCCCTTTGTTTATTTGAAAGGCTCTGATATTTCCACCGAGGGACGTACGCCACGATTTGTTTTTATGTTGTTTCACTGTTCCATCAAACGTAAATAGTCTGCAAACCCTGTTCACGTCAAGGTTTGCTCAGCCGCTCTGCAGGGCAGACCAATCAGTGGGAGCAGCAAAGTGCCAGGATGTTAAAAGGATTTGTTTTGAAATGTAGTTCGAACAATGGCGGAGGCGTAGCTATACAAAACGTTGTAACAACGCCAGCAAATATTTAGGAGGTCAAAGTAGGAGCGAGAGCAATACCTAAAAAAAAAAAAAAAAAAAAGTGACAGTCATTTACCAACATCACATTGGTCACATTAGGGAGGGGGAGGAGGAGGGGGGGGGACCACACCGATTCATTCACAAAGTAGATTTGTAATCTACTCGTGCAAGATCATCAAAATGCGGCCTGACGTACTCGGCGTCCGAGAAAACTTTAGGACGGGCGCTAATATTTCAAACAAAGTTTGGTTGATTTGAATGTTTGGCTGCAGAGCATCAGTCTGGTCCCGCCGCTGCCGTCTGCTTCTGTCCTCCAGAGACCAAAAGCCCCGATTAATTCGGATTATCGGGCCGCCGCCGGTCCGCCGTTGTTAACATTCTCATGAATCAGTTGATTTATGGAGCCGATAGACTCAAAAACACCTTTTGGAACAGCCAGAGTTCAGCGCAACGGTCGAGGTGCAGTTTTGATCGGCAAATCGGGAACCAAGACGCGTTTCACTTTGTTGGAAACAGAAGACATATTAGAAACCATTGCACATCCGTCACCGACGCTGCTCCCTTTTATCTGCTTACCCTCGTGTTTGTGTGACAACCCCCGCCTGCGTGTGTCGTGTGTGTGTGTGTGTGTGTGTGCGTGTGTGTGTGTGCGCGGCTACTCTCTCCACCCAGGTTGCCTTCGAGGAACCAGGGGAGCTGATTGCAGGAGCTGATTGTATTATCCCACCAGATCTGCAGCACCTGGGTCCGGACGCGTAATACGATATGGAGGTCGGAGCTCCCTCATCCCGACCGCCACCTGAACCTTTTCGGTTTCGTTTGACTTTCTTTTTTGTTGTTGTTGTTGTTGTTTTTTAACTCCACAACACCTGACTCTACACACATCCACATGAAAACTACCGACGTCACTGACCGATGCGCCTCGCATCCAATACGTCGGTCGTTTCGAGTAAAAAAAATAAAAAAAAAATACTATTTGAAACTTGCTCGGGCGGCAGATTTGTTACGCGTCAAAGCGAAGTGAATCCTTCGCGTCCGTCGGCGCGTGTTTTGTCGACGGAGGTGTTCGCCGGGCCGGGTGCCCAGCTTTGATACGTTCACGGCACAGACCGCATCGCTTCGACATACGATCTACTTTTGAAAACCGTCGCGTCGTGTGGTGCCAGATTGTAATACCTTGGCTGCATCCGTGTTAAAACATACTCATTTTAGAACGTGTAACTTTTGCTGCATTTACGCAGGAGCAAACCTCATCTGCATCATTGAGCCACAGTGTTTATATTGCTATATACACACACACACGTACTCTCTACTTCCGCAAGCCTGCACACGTGGATAGAAATAACTAGGTTTCAACTTTGGGAAGTAAATCTGCCGTTAGATTTACGGATGTAAATCTACGCCCGATTTCGCGCCTTTCGAACGAGCCTGTCTGAGTTACGCGTGCTGCGATAACAGAAGGCTTCGCTGAGTGCAGCTGGTCAGCTGGCATCTCCAAATAAATCACGTTGCCTTTACGTAACGTCGAGAAACTGCGGCATCTACACCAGCTTCCATGTTGGGGCGGTTTAGGGGCCATCGGTAAAACGGAAACTTCTCGCATCGGCTCGCATGTGAAGCGGCCGGGGAACATCAGTACATTGTACCGTCCAGCAATAGTTTTACATGCAAGGCGTTTAGGGGCCGTCGGGAAATTGCAGCATCCAGCGTTAACCTGCCTGTGAGGCGTTTGAGGAACATCGGGAAATTGTAACGTCTAGTGACACCTTACATGTGATTTACAAGGACATTTTTGAACAATACTGTGCTTTGATGTTTGCCAGACAAAGACAAAATATATATATATTTTAGGGAGATTTCATTATTCGCTGGGCTGACTCGCTCTTCTCCATCTGTATCTTCTATGCAATAGATTCTTCTAATGTTGTTGTTGTTTTTTTTTATTATCTCCAACTCGCACGTCAGATGACAACTAGCCCGACAAACAAATATCCAAGGCCTTCCGGCCACTCGATAAATAATAACCTGGACATCGGCGCGTGATGTCAGTCACGTGCAATCATGAACAGATGGGGACGGCGCGACCGCCGCGTTAGTAACGTCTTCCAATCAATCATTTTGGGAACGGTAGTGATAACCGCTCGTGTGATGTCACACGGGACGAGATTAAAAGGTGAGCAACGACCTTCCCTGGATTACACACAGATCCAGTAATCTGTTGAGACTGGCGGACGCGCCTCGCTGCATCTTAAAATATCCCCCGAGGGTTAGGGGGTTAGAGAAGATATTACCTCCCTGTTGCTGACATCTCTCAGCCTGCTCAGACTGACGTCCCACCGGCCTCTTGTTTCTCCTTGACGCCCAATTTCAGTTCCATTTTGTTTGTTGACAAATTTCAAACAGCTCAGACAGGACAACAGTGGATAAACTGCAAAACTGTCTGTTTAAACCGTTCGGGGAGAAACGTCCACACCGTTTTTCTGTCGCTCCCACAAAATAGAGGAAAATTGCAAGTTGTCTAGACAGGCTGAGACCTTGGAGGGGAATTTGTCCTCTGGGGCAGGACGCGGGTCTCTAGTTGTCAAACACTGCCCCCCTGTGGCAAAATGCGTGAACTGTGCCGCTGAATATCCCTCACTTTATCATACCGGTTTCTTTTTGGCTCCTAAAAAAAAACAACCAAAAAACCCATCCTATTTTAAATATTCTGATGGTTTCATATTTTCTGTATCGGTATTGATGCTGTATTGTTCTGACGCCTAGAAAAAAAATGTGTTCTCCAAGTAAATGATTCAAACCAAAGACTCATTGCTTCTTACATCTTGACACTTCTCTTAAATTGAAATATTCTAATATCCCACCATATCATTTTCTACACATTCCCCGATTTCAATCTGACATTTTTTGGCATCTTTGTAACTTCCTGACTTTGACTGACACACTGAAAGGCCACAGCTCGGGATAAAACATGTTATCTGCCTTTAGGGAGGAAGTTCAAAAAAAAAAAAAAAAAAAAAAAAAAAAGGTCAAGTAGGCAAAAAAATAATATTTCAAACTTCTAACCATGAAAATGGGACAATAAGCAGATTCTATATTTGTGGAGAATGTTTTACTCGGTCGACAATCAAACTAAGGCAGGTGTTTTCACTTCATTACGTCCTAAAGTGCATCATGCTTGAAGCCCACACATCGAACCGACAGACAGCAGAGCGACAATCATTTCCAGCCTGATGAAATTCAGTGTTCGGCTGCAAAAACGTCAGCAGATGCTTTTTAGATTTTCCCTGAAATCTTTGCCATATTCTCAGAACAGGAAACCCTGCATTTTGAATTGTCCAATTGTCCACCACGTAGTAGACAAGTGGCCAATCTGGATGGTTTTTTTTTTTTTTTGTTCACTACGAAGTGGACAGTCCAAAGCCAGCACTGGTATCTAATCTCATGGTTTCAGCGAGGAACTGAGAAACGTCAAACAGAACGTTTTAAGAAGAAGAGCAAGTATTTCCATTTCCAAATTGAGCTTTTTTCTTTTTCTCATTTTCCAGGAAAGCAGACGAGAGAACGAGTAAAGAAAAGAAAAAAAAAAAAAGCCACAAGAAGAACTAAAGCATCATTTTTTTAATTTATTTTTTAATAAGGGACAGTTCCTTATAGCGACACTTCTAGTGATTGACAGCTTGTTCTCGTTTCCAAGGGGAAAAGTTCAACTCTTGAGTTCTTGCATGTGAGGAAGCAACATGGGCGACCAGACACAGATGCAGAGTAGGGGGTTTACCATATAAATAAACAGCCAGTTTTTAAATGCACATTGACTGGACCTGCCCGTCAGCAAACAATGCGTTTAATTCAACAATAGTTTTTAATATTAAATGTAATATTTATGGATTAGTCGGTTTCCTTTGTTCATAAAATAACACTGTTTTTCCAGGAGAGTTGTGTTTTACTACAGCTGCCTGTTGGGTTTTTTTTTTCTATGAACTCAATGTCAGATCATTGAATTTTACAAAGTGCCCTTTTGGGAGCTGAAACCTTTGTCATCTCCCCCCCCCCTCCCCCTCTATCCCTCCCCCCAACCCCAGAGACTTGTGCCCCCTGACTCCAGCCCTCTCAGCTGATCCCTCTCAGCTGATCCCCCCCCCCCCACCCCTGTGCAAAGGATCTACCTTTGTAGATGAAGGGTGCATGGTGCTTTCTAACATTATGTTTACATGTTATATTAGATATATATATATATATATATATATGAATATTACTGTTATAGTCATAGGAAGAAAGAAAAAAACAACAACCTCACTGACCCTCAAACATCTTCACGGCGAACGACGTCTCCGGTGGTCGACGTGAGGTTTTCTGGTTCAAGAGTCCAACTTTTGTTCAAAACTTCTCTGCTGACTCTCAAATGTCCTGTAAAAAACAACAACAACAACAACAACAACAACCGGCCACGTGCTAATGCTAATGCTAACGCTACACGTTATTAAATTGCGTTGTGGTTAAACCGGAAGTGGAATTAAGGTCAACCATTCGCCGCGGCTGCGCCCAATAGCCGAATCAGGTGACCTATGTTGGCTTTAGTTTTTATTTATTTGGTTGTTTTTTTTGTTTTTATTAATGTATTGGTATTCATTTCTTAAATTATAAATTAGAGTATCCACATATTAAAATTTTAAATAATAATAATAATACAAAAATCCCACGTATTATTTAAAATAATTCATTATATATATATATATATATATATATATATATATATATATATATATATATATATATATATATATATATATATATATATATATATATATATATATACATACATATGGCATATATTGGCATATATGCTATAGAGTATATATATATATATATCACTTTGGATTTGATGAGAGAAGTTGAATATATATATCTATATATATATAGATATCTATATATATATAGATATATATATGCTCTATAGCCTACTTCCACTCCTTTGCATAGACATATGTTACTTTCTAGTGCATTACGTCTATTTCGCAGCTTTAGTTTCTTCTAAGATGGAAGATCTGACACAAAAGATAATGTAACGTGCTTTTAAAACACAACACGTTGTTAAAGACTGAACCAGTGGTCTCCAACGTTTTCAGCCTCTGACATCGGACAAACATCAGTGCTGAGTCTGGGTCATTTCAGATGTCCATGAATTGTTAACAGCTCCACCAAATAGTGTTGTTTTGTTTGTTTTTCTTTCCCCCTCTAAACTCCTCTCTTGGTTTCATTTCCATAAATGTTCAAAATGATCTTGTATCTCACCAAAAATCAAAGATCCGAGAAAAAGGCCAAAACTTAAAACAGATTTGTGGATCTGAACGTTTTTTTCTATATTTATTTATTATTTTTCATAATTTTGTACTTTCTTATAACCCCGTCATCTGGTGTCGCTGTATTTAAAGCAGTTCAAATGTTCTACGCATCCAGCAGCTACAACAGTAGCATCACTATTAACAATAGGGGCGCCATACTAACATATACTTTTACTTGTAATTGAGTATTTCCGCATTGCTCTATTGTTACTTTTAGTTCAGAAAAGGATCTGAATATTTCTTTGACCTCTGCTGCCGATTTCATTTAAAATGAAATGAAACAAAGAAAAGCACCCCATGCAGGGG
The DNA here is from genome assembly GCF_029030835.1 of Brachyistius frenatus. Lineage (NCBI taxonomy): Eukaryota > Metazoa > Chordata > Actinopteri > Embiotocidae > Brachyistius > Brachyistius frenatus. The sequence goes on from NW_027210697.1 coordinate 1,274,658, forward strand.
CTGAACCCATGAACCTTTACTGGGGCAAGTTTAAAGGTGGTTTCAGGAACAGTAGGACACAAGCTGGCCTCTAATATTTGGATTTGAGATTTAATTGTCTTGCCTTTACATGACAGTTTGTGTCCCGTCCAGTCTGACCCATCCTGCAGCTGTCAGTCACGTATTCACAGTCACTATTTTATAAAGCATTTTCTTACTGAACTAGTTACATTTCTTCAGAACCTGACGGTCCAAATGAAATAGCAACATATATCACACTTTTTGTCAGAAACAACTGATTAAATCAAACTTCAGCCAGACCCTTTTTTATTGATTACATTTCTTTGTTCTCGAAAGCACTACTCTATCCGCAGTCGAGGTCCCGGGAGTCAGCAGCTCTTCTTTCCAGCAGCTGTTTTCACTCGCACATGTTCAGCCACAGAGGGATGTGCAATCACTGAAATCAGCTGCTGTGGTGATTGGATGGAAATAAAAACCTGCCGACTCGCCAAATGGTGATCAACAATTCCACTTTGTTCGATGTTCCTAATTCTTGCATCTTTTCTTTTTCATACTTTTGTGATGCACTTAATTGCATTTCCTTGTTTTATTACCTTTATTTATTACCTTTAACTTTGATATTAGACCAACATGTTGCTGCGTATCGCCTGCGGTTGACCCTGCTGAAGGCCACGAGCCGAACGCATTCGTCTAATATTGAAGTTGTACATACTGCGAGTGTTGCTGGAGTTTCGACTGCTTGTGCTGCTTGATGTTCGCAATATATACGACTCGGTACAGCATTTTATGTTGAGTATGAACATTTGGTTTGATCCCGAGTTAAAACAGAACCTGAAAACCTGCGACTCGAGCAGCGATGATGTGATTCTGCATCTCTGCCACTAGATGGGGCGCAAGATCTGTTGTTGTGAAAGCCGCCAAGATTCCAAGAACTGGATTTAACAGCACAAATGTTGCTCGGGAGACATGAACTTATCAAACAAATTGATTGTGACACACGAATTGTCTTTTAAATTATTGTTTTCTTGAAATAGTATCAAACAGTGCACAAAATAATACCAGTAAAAATGTCAATGTGGTACACGGGAGTGTGTCGTTTACGGTGTCATGTAGGTCAGACAGGTATCCCGAGCCACGTCCGCCCACCGAGTCGTGCCGCCATGCTTTGCGCCCTCCTGGTGCTGGAGGCGAAGATGGGAGCTCCGCGAGCGTTTCTGCCAGACGGGAAAGAGATCGCTTTGGAGTTGCACCCGACACGATGTGGCATCTGTGAGTTGTGTAACTCATGTGGAAAGGAACTAAGGAGGAAAGAGGTTCAGGGTCTCCGAAAGCAGTCACCGAGAGTTCACGTGTCGCCCCGTGTTGCAGCGAAAATGTCTGCTGTCGGTGCCCCGCGACCAAACAAATGTCATCGTGTCGTCGTATGTTTTACTTGTGCACCTGACTACGACAAGGGATTAACATTTCCTGAATGAATATTCATATTAATCAGTAATTAAAATCAGTTTCTTTACAATTATCTCCGTAGGCAGGTGAACACCTGCTGTGCCACGTGAAGGAACCGTTTTTTTAATGGGAACAGAAATTGTCAACTTCGTATCATTAATACTGATAACAAAGCCGTTGTCTGTCCTTGAGTTATGGCTTCTGTTTAAACGTTGCAGTGTGCAACTTGGATCAAACATGGCTTTTATTTACAACCGAGGTCCCTGCAAGGTCCACATTAATCTCTCAGTCTTATTTACTGTACATGCTGGGCTGCATTAAGCAGAACCAGAGTCCAGTTAGAGCTGGATGTAATTCTCCGTATATTCCAAGGCCAGATGTCCACATTTCTTGGATGCTTTAATTCATCAATCCGGGGTAAAAGGGTCTTTTAGCAGTCTGTGCTGCATTAGCCACTGTCTCGTAACTCTTTTAAAATCCGGCTCCTGGGGTCGAACTTTTGAGCTTCTTGCCAATTAAGGGCAGTTGTATGGTAAGCAGATCCATTCGTCCTGTGCCCGGAGGAATCACTATGTCTTATTTCATTCTAACTCCACTTTCCATCATGTTTCGAGATCGGGACATGATGGAAATGGCTCGTGACAGTTCTGACCCATTTGGAGGTCTTTCCACACAACATGAGCCGGTGAACTCTTCCTCACTCTTTCACTCTGGTCTTTATGTCCTTGGTGGCCACATACAGTTTTTCATCTCACAGCCACCATTATGGAAAATTCACAGTGACTCCAAAACTTTCTGGTGAATGGGGGACATTTGTTGCAATTCAGACAGGCCTCCAGCAACCATAAAAAAAAGTTGGGCAAACCTGGCACTGCATGTGCTATTTACAACTTAGCATTTTAATGGCATATATGCTAACTTCTTCCCAATGTTTTATAAGTCATTAGGTATTTGTAAGGACTTTTTGTGTTGCCAGACAGTAAAAATAATTGAAATCCGTTTTAATATCAACTTATTAAGTTTTCTGACTGCAGGCTAGATGTTTTTTTTTTTTTTAGAAAGTGAAAAACCCAGTCAGTATTGTAAAAGCACTTATTTCTGGTTTGTTTGTCCCAGATTTTGATCCAGAGGTTCTGCAGCCACTTTTCTGAACTGATTTTAAAAGGGGAATTGCAGTTATTGTCATTTCACTTCGAAGAGAAAATGGATGATGTTGGATAAGTGTTTGTGAGCCAGTTATTCCAGCTCGCTGAGCTGGTGATCTATTTTGTTTCATTTACAGAAGGGCTATGTAGGTTGTTGGGTTTTTTTTTTTATAAGTGGATGGTTGGAAATTCAAGGCTTGGGCTTAAAAATTCTTCCACCAATCTCATTGGATGCATTTAAATATACTATTAGAAAAGAAAAGAAAAGAAAAGAAAAGAAAAGAAAAGAAAAGAAAAGAAAAGAAAAGAAAAGAAAAGAAAAAAGAACCCAAAAACCCAAAAAGTAAATACAAAAGCAAAAGCAAAGCAAAAAAAGAAATGAAAACAAAAGAATTCAGGTGATATAGGTCACTGTCTATAAACAGTAGCACCTTTTTAATCACACAACATTCATGCACGAGCCACTTTTTTGCCAAATAGATGTATCACCAGAAGCTGCCCTTCCGGTTTAAAGAATGAAACTGTTTTGTTCTTAAGTGAAAGAAATAATCAAACCTATCTTTTTCCCTTCCAGTATTTCTCATGTATCTCAGTATTTTTAATTCATGGTTGATTCTAACTGATGACTTGCCATAAACCTCCAGGGCGGCCCAACCCCTGAATTATCTTTACTTGGCAAAAAAGCAGTTTGTTTCCATGACTGTTTTTGAAAAGCTTTGGGCACAAAGGAGGACAGCTGAGGACACGTGCAGGGCCGTAACTGCGAATTTACAGGCCGAGTGTAAAGTAGAAGACTGGAGGCAGCTCTACAAATCCTGCTCATCCCCGCTGACCAATCAGTCTGCTATTAAAAACATCTTTGTCTGTCTGCCCACAACTCAAACACACAGTTTAAGTTCTTTAATAAAAACTCTGAGTTTTGGGTTCGTGCCCGGTAGCTGCAGAAACAGCTACCATCAGTCACATAACACTCTCTAATCTCCCTCACACCCTCTTTTCCTCCCGCAGTTGTACATTATGATCCTCAGAGCTCAGATGAAAAGCCTCTCCCGGTTCGTTCCCATGCTCGGCCTGAGTCATCAAGGTGTAAGAAGGTTGGGGGGGAGGAAGGGGGGACTTACGGGTGGTCGAGGGGTAGCAGTGAAAGGGCTTTGGCGTATAGCAGCGTGTCCCCCCCTCCTCCACTGAACTCCTGAAACTCCCCCCCTCCTGCTCAGGGGGGTAAATCTTTTAACACACGCCGGGTCGGGCCGGGGTCCCAGCCTTTCACGCTTCGGCCGCTAATGAGGTTTCAAAATCTCAGGGCAAGGTGAAGGGAGTCTGACCTACACTCAAGAAACTGAGCCACTCTTGGTCAAATCACTTCTGACATAAAACCACAGAACAATGTGCAGCAGTCTGGCTCCGGGATCCACTGAGAGAAGTGATGCTAACTCCTAAATGTTTCATTTGACCTCAAAAACAATCTCCAGATTCACAGATACTTTTTTTTTTTGGTAAGTCCATTTTGATGTGTATGCAATGCGGCTTTTGTGGACATAAAAATGTGCTTGTAGCATTGGTGTACGACAGTTTTTAAGTTCCGAACAGTTGTTCATTCAGGACTTTTTTTTTTTTTTTTTCGTTTTTGCAAGTCTGAATGCGAGCTGACAGAAATGTTCTTCATGCAAGAGTTGTAGCACTGGAGGTTTAATCATCTTTCTTTCTCCTTCCTTTTTTTTTAAAATTTAAATTTAAAAAAAATTCTTCATCCAAACCTCCATAAAAATTCATGGCCATGATAAATATTTTAGATTATGGGATTCTCTGCTGGCACATCTGACCTGCAATGGCAGAGAGCAATAAGAGGAGGTGAAGAAAAGGCTTTCAAACTGGCTGGTAAACTGATAAGAGAGGCTGTAATGAATCTATTTGCAAGAAATCATTGCCAAAGATCTTTAAACACGCAGATGCTGCACTCTGCTTTGGATAAGTGTGAAGGGCTGTAGGGTGAAAATGTCAAAAACTAAAACTCAATTTCAGATTTTTTTTTTTTAGGAAACTGAACTTTATGATCCTTTGCAACTTATTGAAATTAAATGTATATCTGCTTTGCTATGTGTCCATCTACTACAAAATCATTTTGCAATTGAATAAATTCAAAAATGTAAAATAAAAATAGCTCAGCTATTCCAAACACCACTGAACAGAGACAGAAAATGTGATGACACCTATGAAAAGTAAGCTAGCTAGAAAAGTTAGTTTTAGCAAGAAAACCTAAGAAGTTAGGATTTTACGACTGGATTTATTTATCTGGAACGACTAATAGAAGCAAGACGCTTCAGATTGATGGAACTCTTTTTTTTCCGCAGCTGTGTAGTTAGATGTTTCTCTGGCAAAGAGTTTAATAAAGTTCCATGTTGATTTCTAGTTCACAGATTATCAAGAGAGTGTAGTTGGACCTGGTTTTGAGTTCCCTTTTGTTGTAACTGCAAATTTCAAATGCTATTCATAAAAAAATACATATACCTTTTTTTATCGCATAATATTTAACAAAGTATAATGGAATTCTGGACAAATTCAGGGTTTTGACTTTTACTAAAAATGTGCCACTAATATTTAAATAAACCCCAAATTGATTTAACATGAAATTGTAAAATGTTTTATTGTAAATTAATATTTTTTTTTTTTTATTTTTTATTTTTTAAACTGTACTTACTTAGTTGCCTTCGGTTCTGCAGAATACAATCAGGTTTACTGCCAACGATGTTTTTACACGAAAGGACATTTTTTTCATGTAAATATATATTTTGCATAATATAGAAATTTTGAATAATTTCTAATAATTTGATATCCCCCAAATGGCAATGGGCTTCGCTCATGTTTCAGTTGTGAAATGTACACAAATAAATAAATATAAAGACATTAAATGAATAAATAATGAATAACCTCCATGACTGTTTCATTTTTTATAACAGATCTTATTTTTTTTTTTTTTTATTGAGGAGAGTCAAGTTGGGTTTTCCATTTTTAGAAAATAAACCAATGACAATATTACAAATAATGAAATTGTTACATCATTCACAGGGTTACAGTCAAATATACATTTATACAGAAATACAGGATCTCCCACATCAGTCACAGTGGTCTGAACCGGCACTGGTCTGTAATGTGGGCATTTAACAGACCAGGGGAGCGCACACATCCCCCCGCCTGCACGAACCAACAGCCAGAGTGGTAGTGGTGGAAAGGGAGCTAAAGGAGGTGGGGGTGGGGGGAGGGGGAGGGGGGGGGGCAACAGAGGGGAAACACAGGGGTCACAGAGAGGAACACAAGTGGCAGGATTGCCGTAGTGGTACGGAAGTTTGTCCAACAGAGGGAAAGACAACGGGCCTGTTTGGAGCAGCAGCCGGCGTTTGTCCGTCAGCAGCTTGAAGTGTCCTGAACCCTGGAGCTCTGCCTGCCGCAGCGTTCACCCACTCTCTGGTCCAACGAGCGACGTTCGACCACCGCGGCAGTAGAGGGCGCTCCGGTGCTTCGCGCTGCAGCCGTTGGGGAACGGGAGCCATTTTCTAATCTGCCGCACAACAGGAGGCAGACTTCAGCTCTGACCGTTGCTGGAGTTTAGGTGGCGCTTTAAATGCGGCCCAGCGGGTTGGAGCCTGGCACAGCTCGTGGTTATGCACACTGTCATGTAACTGTAACACTGAGACTTAACGGTTTCTCCTCCGTCCTTCACAAAAAATTGGCACGCGGTGAGGGCAGGGCCGAGCGGTCGGACTTTGCTTCACGGATGTAAAAGGAGAAAGTACAATATGTTTTGCTGAAAGCTGCAGTCGGCAAACGGGTGAAACCATCCCTGGAATCACACTCGCGCTGCATCGACTTTAATTTCCAGAGGAAAACTGTAAAAACGTGTTTTTTTTTTCTTTTTCTTTTTCTTTTAACAGGGGAAGCAGAAGTCTGCAAGTGTAGCTGGCATATTTCTGTTGTTGTAAAATCTCACACTAAAACTGCACCTGGCAAGTTAAATAATAGACACTGTTTGTGAATAGTGAACAGTAGAAAGCAACTGCTTTGAAGGGGAAATAAGCGAGTGAGTTAAACAAAGCGCACAAAGACCTTTCTGTATATACAACTCGTCGACTCTCCCAGTGATCCGATATTCTGATTTATCCAACTGCGCTTCTGACAAATCATTTACAGCAGGCTAATGGGCAGTAATTTCACCGAAATGAAATATTCAGCCTGATTTCCGATGCCATAAAAGAATTATCACGTTAACTGGAAATTCTTTTAGAAATACGCCCATGAATTAGTAACCCGATAGATTTTTTTTTTTTTTTTTTTTAATAATCCATAAATTGGATTTAAAGAGCCACTGACAGTTTCTCAGCTTGAACTGCAACATTACGTCTATTTTGTGCCGCCATAATCAAAAGATACATAACAGTAAATACTTCATGCAGTGCTTCCGATCCCTCCACCTTCAAACAAGTGTTTTGTTGAAAAGAAATCCTTTAAATGAAATTGAAAACAAGAAACCAACCGTTCATCAAGACCTCAACAAAATGTTTTCTCTTAGCTGCGAGGAAATACAGACAGTATGCAACATTAAATCAATTTCAGCACTACTCAGCACTAGCGATAAGTATGTCTGCCCACCCTGTTAAAGGTAGTTCCTTGAGGCAAACGTCAAGGATAATTGCTTGATTAATAAGTCAAAGTCTTGGCAGCGTCCGTGGACAAGCATCTGAATGAGCTTTAATGGGGCTGGAGCGAAACCCCAACCAGACTCGTGTGTGTTTGACTTTAACTTCTTGAACAGTAAGTGTTTTTCCTGACGAGGGAATATTCTCTGCAGCACGAGAAGACATACAACCTGGCTAAATAAAACTGATGAGCTGTTAAGTGTTGAGAAATGGAAAGGGAAGATAATCTAAAGCTTAGTCAAAAAAAGGAAAAAAGAAAAAAGCAAACTGCATGTCGGCATCGGTGGCATTTAGGTCACAGCATCACTTCTCACTCGCTTCTCAGCTATGACTTAACAGCTCATGATTCTCCTCCTCCAGTTTCATATGTTGTGAAAAGCTTCCAGGGAAATATTTGTGGCGCTGTGTTGCGCTGCGGATGAAAATAACCGAGCAGAGCGGGAAAAAGAAGAAGTCAAAATCTCTCCGGTCTTGGCCTCTAATTCTGTAGACAGCCAGAGATAATGAAAGGTGGGATGACAAGCGATGCAGTGACTGTGGTTTCTCACTTTCTGTAACCGGGGCTTTGGTGCTAAAGCTGTCTGTAGTGACAGCGTGGAAAAAAAAAAAAACGAATCCAGGTCAACATCTGAGGATTTGGTACAAGCGCACACGGAAGAAGCGTCGTCCGGTCCGGAGGAATCTTTCCCGAGCGCTCGGCGGCACAAAGCGTCCGGACGAGACGTGACACCACCGCCTCGCTGATGACTGTCAGTTCGCCTGCTGCTGCTGTTGATGCTTTTAAACGCGCCGAGACGAAACGGAACAACTGCTGGAACAACCGCGCGGAGATCAGTGGAAGCGGCGGACAGGTGGCCGACAGGCATGCGTGTGATCAAGAGGACAGGGCGGGAAGCAGCGCCCGGACGGAGCGGCTGTGATCGGGGTGCGGCCGCCCCGCTGCGACCAGACACATCTGACCGATGGCTCACAGCTGGACGTCCGTGTCTGGCTGTCAGGTCTCGGAGCGCAGCCCAGTGGGAGCTCCGCACTCCTGATGTCATTTACTGGCTGTGTACATAAACCCCCTGCCTGACTCCACATCTCTGGGGGTGGGGGGGGGGGGGGGATCACTACACTGCTACAAACGCCATGTTTCCCACCATAACCCGTACAACGGGTTAACTGACGACAACAAACAATGATTGACAGCTCGGTAGTGTTCACAGGAAACTATAGAGTGTCTTTCAGATGAAACCGAGGCCTGTCACAGGGAAATGCTGTTTATCTACATGGTTCTGAGCGCCAACATCATGTTTTCAAAAATAAATTCAAAGCTTTGATGGAAGATCTAGAAGGTTTGCTGGAGTCAGACAGTGCAGAAAAAAAATTAAAAAAATCTAAAAGTAATAATTACTATTCAATAATACCCATACAGAGATTGCAGTAATATAACACGTTGCATTTTTGTTTTTCATTCAGTGAATGCCTGATTGTAAAGTCTATTCATGACTGTGTGCGTGTGTGTGTGTGTGTGTGAAACAACCACGTGTGCTGTGAAAACTTTAACACTTTAAACATAAAAAAAAAAGAAAAAAAAAAGTCTTTTCAAAACTGGAAGAAGAACACTGACTATAATGCAGCCACGTTATACTCTGTAAATTGTGTCAAATCAAAGCTCTTAACAAACAGATTCTAGTAATTGCAGCAAATCAAAGCAGCGTGAAATGAAGCACTCACTCAGCATGCTATCAAACGCGAGTCCCGACGCTTCAGGAGCGACTGCAACGTGTGCGCAGACGGCACCGGAGACGAGCAACACGAGGGAGGGCGCGGGACGACACACGGCAATGTATGCGGACTCGGATGCAAACAGTAGAACCTGTTTCTTTTTGCGTGAGTCTGTGTAGGAAGCCAGTTTGCTGTTGTTGTTTTTTTTGTTTTTTTGTTTTTTTTTCCACAAATGAAGGAGAGAAACTGAAGATGACACCAACTCAAAAATCCTCCCGGCGGTCAGTTCTTCTGCTCCTGAACTGATCCATTATAATAACCGTCTCTGAGTCGTCGTGTTATGGCAGGTCAAGTGCATCTGATATGTACAGTACAGGATCATGACCGGGGTGCAAAAGAGAAGAAGTTCTATTTGGCAGGCTGTGAATAATTCACCGTGAAAGAATGACAGAAAAGAAACAAACTTGTCGTTTCGTCTTCAGTGAGAGGAAGCATGGTGAGAGGGAATCTTCATCACAAAATGTCACACAATATAGAAAATTACTGGAAACGAGAAAAAAAATCTTTTTCTTGACTGTTGATTTCACCGTGTGACTTGTCAGTCTGATTGAATGCGGTTTTTTTGTTGTTGTTTTTTTTTTTACATCAGTCTTTGCCAAAAGTTTTCCACTTCATGGTTGTTTTGTTTTACCTGTGGAAACAGTTGGGCGTGCACGTCGGGTCCCCCCAGTCTCCTCCACAGTTCGCCTTTCACAAGGCCACGGAGAGCTCTGCGTTTCCACGAGATGTCCAGAATCAAAAACAAAGACAAGATCCACACCGTGTCGAGGATAGTCTCCTCAACTCTTCCTTGTTTTCTTTTCTTTTTTTTTTTTTTTCTTTTTTTTTTGCCCTTTTAAAGGGTAGCTTTCCTACTCAGTTCGTCTAGTGTACAACCTTATATCATCTATAAATTTAGATAAACTCCTTTCCTTTTTCAGTTTTTCTTCTTTTTTCTTTAAAAAATTCTTTACAAAATTATCAGAACAAACAAACAAAAAAAAAAAAAAAAAAATGTTCAACATCAAATGAAAATTGGTGGAAGATTGAAAAATGTGTTGCTGGTCACTTCTAACCTCCCGCATGTCTGGCTCTATGAGGTGGGTCGGCTGTGGGCCGTCTGATGCTTCCACACCTGGACTTTAGTTTTCGCAACTCTCCACAGCTGATTCCCCCGAGGATGGAGGGGGAGTCAGGGTGAGAGGAGGAGGAGGAGGAGGGAGGGAAGTGGAGAGAGGAAACGGGGGGGGTTCAGGGGGGGGAGGGGATGAATGGCCGCCTGGTGGGAAGACCAGACACACTGTCACGCGAGAAAAAAAAAACAACCCCAAAAAAAACCCATCCACTCCATCCTCCACGCCCAGAGCCCTGCATCCCAACCACTTTTTTTTTTTTTTTTTTTTTTTTTTTTTTTACCCCCTCTGCTCCACTCGGGAGGGTCAAACCTCCACCGACTGGATCTGGTTCATCTGTGCCCGCATCATCTGGACGCTGTTCAGGATCTTCTTTTGATGGCCTGCTAACGTCACACCAACCCCCAGGATGTCACTGTGGGTGTAGACAGAAGCAGATGTCAGGCTATAAACTGTCTTTCTGGATCCATCTGTCTGTCTGTCCGTCCCTCTGTCTGTCTGTCCGTCTTTATGCCCACCTATTTGTCTGAAAAGACAACCTCGCGTTAAGCTAAAAAGTCTCAATTGGGAACTGGTAAAAACACATCACGGCACAATAAGACGCAATAAGACATGAAGGCCTGACAAGAGAAAAGACATGTAACAGTACTGGAAGACAGACAGCAAACATCGTCATCCTGACTGGAAACTGTTGTGTGTTCAAACATCTCAGAAGCCGGAAGCTTAAATAATCACAGAACAATGTTTGAACGTCGGTTTTTCTGCGACTCAGACGTCCCGGCTGATGTGGTTATCCGCATTAATCCCTCGCCACCACAACGAACGACAAATTCACAACATCTCTTTCCCTCGAGTCTATCTCAGACACAACAATCGTCGCCGGGGTGACGGTTTGATGCCAAATATGAACAGTTGTGCGTCGTACCGAGGCGGTGACATCATCCCAAAACACCACGTTCTCACTGTTTCTATAAAACGATGAGACACTTCTCTCCTTTTGCTGGACCTCAACAGTGATCACACTTTTGGATTATTATCTGCTTTGTTTCAAAGAATTGAAGCTCAACATCTCTGCGGGTTAATCTCGTGAGACCGTTATCCGCTGACAGGAAACGAGTTTTACAAGTGACCTTCTTCACATGACTATATTTGATGTCTTTGGGATGATTTTTCTTCCCAGTGTCTCAGCTAACCAGCCCCATAGTCGGATGTTTCCTCTTAATCTTTAAACGGAGGTCAAAGAGAGGCCTGCCAAACACATGGCAGAGAATAAAGGCCACTGTTATGGCTCCCAGCTATTGTGCCCGCTGCTCAGCCTCGCAACTGCAATATTACGATCTGCTAATTACATGCAGAGCCGGTAATTATTATAACGGGCCAGAGGCAGAGTCTGGTGCTCTTCCAGGTTTCGGGAATATATGAGGTACATCAAAACCCGCTCCTTGTGACCTTTTCCCTGATGGTTATCAGACCCAGAATACCAGGAATCATCGGCACTTACTCCATGGTCATCTGAGACACCACGTCAAATGTAGAAAAGTCAGAGCTGGCGAAGTTGTCTTTGTACTGGCCCATCTTGATGGCGTCCAGCCACTCGTCCACAGTGCTGAAGCTGGAGAAGTCTGGGATGCTGCGGTCCAGGAGAGGGAGATGAACACTGATGGGAGGACACGAGGAGGAGCCGTTTAGAGTAATGATAATACACAGTGGCAGGTCTGAACGTCAGAGTCGGCCAAGACCACCTGTGTATGATTCAAACATGAATTATTACATTACATTTTCAAAACAGTTCTTCGAGAGTCCCGCCGGCTTTATCCGTGAACCAGTATTTTCCAAGCTGATTCCTTATAAAGGGTATTTTCCAAATGAAGTGATAGGCTTCAGGGAGCCAATATATTCACTCAGTGTCTGTGGAAAATCTGGCCCTTGGTCCTGCACTCCACCACAAATGAAAGTACAGACGGGGATAATGGAAATCAGTAAACCCTGGCTCTAAAAGGAGACTAACACCCAGAGCAAAAAAAAAAAAAAAACAACCAAAAAAAACCACGCTAGAAATTGTTTGTTTTTTAAAAAATTGCACAACTGCTTCAATCCAGGATTTGCCTGAAGCGTTCGTGGGAAGGATCGGATCTATCAAACCAAAAGGCTTTAATTTACATAACCGCTCGGCGCCAGGAAAAACAAGAGACACTGTGTTCGGCAAAAGGCGAACTGTGCCACGGATGACACTGCAGCAGGAGCTTGAATTTCCTGTTGCAAAGAGGAAAAAAAGAAGCGACTCTTATGCATTATATTGTTCTAGACGTTGCGCATCAGTGTGGCGTGATGCTACAATCAAAGGCTGTCTTGTGGGGCGCCTATAGAGATGAGGTATGCAGATACCACACAGAGAAAAACATACATGTTGATATTTTACTGCTGACAAAGCGAACACCACATAAAACAAATTTGATCAGCAGCCTTCTCGTCACCCACCCTGAAGACAACGGGGTCATGGCCTTCAGCGTGTTGGGATTGCGGATCATCTTGTCGAGGTTGTTAACGATCTGGCTGAACTTGGGCCGGTTGTTGCGGTCCTTCTGCCAGCAGTCCAACATGAGCTGGTGCAGCGCGCTGGGACAGTCCATGGGTGGGGGCAGCCGGTAGTCCTGCTCGATGGCGTTGATGACCTGCAGGGGGAGACAGAGATCTCTGAGGGTCGCTAGGAGGCTCTACACAAAGAGGAGACGGGTTGATGGAGAGGAGAGAGTGTACGGTCCAGTTTTGGAAGAAGCACTGGTGTCCTTTTATTGAAGTAAAAATACCAATACAATAATGTAAAATACTGCAATACCTGCATTCTAAATTACTTAAGTATGGAGGTATTTGTAACAAAATGTAGATTGTTATTAGCAGCAGCTTTTTATTGTTAGCTGGTCAGGTGGAGTCAGTTTTAAATAGTTTGTGCAATTAGTTTGCTTGATTCACGCCACTGGTTCCCAATCCAGGGGTCGGGTCCCCCAGAAAGGCACGCAAGATAAACTTGAGGTGTCGTGAGGAAGATAAAAAAAAAAAAAAAAAAAAAAATTCTGTGTACATTTACTTTGACTTTTTTCTAAGCTTTGTAATTTTATTTTGTTTATCATTGTTTTGATATTTTATGATGTAGTCATTTTTTAAAAGTTCATATTTTCACGAACTTCAGCTGACAAAATAAATACAGTGGAGTAAAAAGTACAGTGAAATATTTCCCTCCTACAAAATTGAAATACTGTACTTGAGTAAAGTTCAAGTCCCTTGTTTTTTTTACTAACAGACAGAGGTGAGCAAATGTACAAGTTGCTTTCCACCACTGATATGACCCAGGATGCCATGAGTTTATAATAAATACATTGCGTAGTAACTCAGACTTCAGTACAGTCGTGTGTAATATGAAGTGAATATTGGCACTAATGCTTCCTGTAAAGAAACCATTACAAATGCATCTGTGCCTCCCACCACATGGTGAGAACAACTGCTGCACTCATTACTACAGTAAGTGCATTACTGCCTTAGAGGCATAACTGTTCAATTATAGATATTATTTAAACACAAACACAAATACATATAAATGTATAAATATATACATTTGTGCACAAATCACTGCATTAGTTCCCCTTAAGAAGAGTTGTGAAACAGCAGTTAGGTCAGTACAACCATAAACCTTCTTCCACCAACTTCACATTTCCACTTGCACTCTGCCAGCGGTGATTTCATCGCTTGGCCTCGACACTGTATTTAATGCTCTCTCTCCATAAAGCCACCTTAAAGATATGTCTGACTCGGTCCGTCGATGTTGTTGGTCGAGGGAGCACGCAGAGGTGGCGCACAGTTAACAGAGTGGAACAACCCAGAGGACACTTGTGACGAGGACGCGCAATCCCCCTGCTCATTATAAAGGCCATTAAAAGAAGCTCCATTCAGACCCAGATTAATCTCATTCATGAGACCTCCAAACGAGGACCCCGATGGAGCAGAAACACTATCTGGAGCTGCTAATAAGATAACCGTGGAGATCCTCGGTCCCTCTTAGCACATTAGTGTTCTCACTTTCAATTTGAAACTATTTTCATTATCTCTCCCCATAATTTGCTCTCTCCTCCGCTACCCAGAGGGAGATAGGAAACGGAGGCTCCAGTCAAGAGCAAAGAATTGTCCACTGAGCACTGCTGTGCATCGCAAATGATCCGATTATGTGTCTTTGGTGAGTGCGGGGGGATTGACATATAAAACCCATGTGTGAAGGCTGCTGCTTAGCTGAGGGGAAGCAGACAGTGATAAAATGCATCTCTGGGGAATTTTAGGCTGTAATGAAACTCAGGAAGACAAAAATATGAATGTGTGAACAGGCCTCATCTAAAAATGTTTAAGGGGGAACTCAAAATCAAATTTAAAAAGTTGAATACATACATCTTGATTGGTCATGTCCCAGTAAGGCCGCTCCCCGTAGGACATGACTTCCCACATGACGATCCCGTAGCTCCACACATCACTGGCAGAGGTGAACTTCCTGTACTGGATAGCTTCGGGCGCAGTCCATCGGATAGGGATCTTGCCTCCCTGTGAACACAAAGGGCGCAACCTCAGCGAGGGAAGCGAGACCGAAACCCGACCGTCACAGTGTCCTGGCTCCGGAGAGAGACACCGTTCACGGTAACAATGCTGATGGTAATCCACACTGGGAGATGGATATAATAAAACCCCTGGGAGGAAAGTGGCGCACATGAAATACTGGAGGAGGAGGAGCAACAGGTGAGGGAGCGATGCCGGTCCTGACAGGGGGAGCAGTGTGGGAGTGCACTGTAGTGTGTACGGCAGGCCTGGGGTTTAACCTCTGAAACTCTGAATGAATGGGGGTCTGAGGGGAAGGTAAGATTTGAAAGTTTCATACCAGAGCGCTGGTGTACGTAGGGTCCGACGTGTCGTCCTCCAGGAAGCGCGAGAGGCCGAAGTCGGACACTTTGCACACGAGGTTACTGTTGACCAGGATGTTCCGGGCAGCAAGGTCACGGTGCACGTAATTCATGTCGGCGAGGTACTTCATGCCCGAGGCGATGCCACGCAGCATACCGACAAGCTGGATCACAGTGAACTGTCCATCGTTTTGCTGTAAAACAGATTTATAGCGTTACAAAACTTTATAGTTGGAAGTGGGTTATAAACAGGAGATGCTCTGTGAAATGTCCAACTAATAATGTGGGCAGACAGTCAGTTCATCACATGAATTTCAATTTCTAATCAAACCAAAGATAAAAAAAAACTGCCTGCGAAAAGTTTATTTTTTTAGGTTGTTATTTTTTTTTTTTTTTTATATGAACCTTGAAATGCTTTGCCTCAACCGTTTTATCCCAACCTTTTTTTTTTTTTTTTTAAACATCCTTGTTGTGTCCTACTCTAGTGTTAAGAGGCAAAAAGGTCTGTGGCAGAGCAGACTGTCATAAAATAAAATATCAAAAATATGTTTCACTCAAAAAATGTAAGGTTATTTTTTTCTAGTAATTATTCCTTTAGAATTCATCCATGCGCTTCATATAAATGTTGTTTTATATATATATATAACAAATTGTCATACTTCCTTTAGTCAGATAAAAAAAAAAAAAATGTTTTGACTGAAACCCACACCGTACAGGTTTAATGTAGAAAAGTAACTTTTAAGTATTAGGTTCCCTGAAGCAACTCTTCAGGACACCAGCAGTGAGTTTTGGGTTGAGCTTAACTGGTCTCGGCGGGGCTGGGCGGGACGGAGCCGGGTCTGGCTGACTGTCTACAGCTGTTCTCCTCCCCGGTCTTGGTGAGGGCTTTACCCCATGCTCGGGGAGTGTCTGGAGCAGTGGTGCAGCTGTGCCTCCAACTGCGCACACCTGCACTCTCCCCACCACCCACCACGACGCCCGGAAAACAGAGAGCTTCCAGAGAATGGCGCATGGGAGCTCGGGGTCGGGTGTGGACAGACAGAAAGGCTCGGGGAGGGAATCGGAGGGGCAGCCGAGCAAAGGCCCAGAGCACAGCCAAATTCCTCCGGCCTATTTCTCTTTCAAGCGCTTTGCTGCTCATTAGCCGAGTGGATGCTTCTCCTCACGTCAAGCTGCTGCTCCTCGTGTACCACAGCAATTAAGCAGAATGCATTATTCATTAAACCTTTCTCACAAATACACACTGCCACCTAATCGGAGAGCTGTGTTTGCATATACTTTAATTGGAAGGATTCCTCCAAAGTCTTTAGGATCAGGTTAGCTGGAATAAATTCTTCTGTAATATATATGAAAATAATGTTTTCAATCAAAGGCTTTTCTCCTCCTCACTTTCACAGCTTATAGATGGCTCTATGTAGCAACCTGGCTCTGATTGATGGATTCCTGCTCTCCCCACCCCCCCTGCAGGTTTGTCAGCAGGAGGCAGCAGTGGAGAAAATCCCTCAGCAGGCAGCGCAGTACAGACTGCAGTGACCATTTTAAACAGCCACCCACCAATCACCTCAGAGGAGACACAAACATGCTCAGAAGCTTTGACACTGTCAGCAGTTGTTGTCATAAACTGTCACCGTGAGGTGCTGCAGAGGTTCTCTGTTGTTTTCAATACAATGCCCTGCCAAATATATTTAGCAGACATCTACATATACACAAACACCCTTCACCACAAGATCAAATTGCAGAAAGAGCCGATGCTCTGCGTCTCAGAGGTCGGAGGCAGAATACAAATAGCGACTGTGAGCCCCGGCTGAGCAGCGTGCTGACAGGAGCTTGAATGCCTGTTTTCCTTGAGGATGGTTTTGATGTAGTCTCGGAGTAGGAGGCTTAAACTGACAACCAGGGAGGGTATTAAACTGATGGAAATTATTTAAAGGGGTAGAAACTGCTTTCAGGCAGCTTAATAGTTCTGCTCAGCTCTTTAATAATGGTAATTTCTGAGCTGCATATACTGTGACTACCAAACAACAACCTTGTAGTGCTACTATAGTGCACAACAAAGCCCAACTTTTCACCTCAAGAAAGGAAACAGCTTAAATTAAATTATAATGTGGCCGTCTTGCGCCAACTACTGTACACTTCCATTTTCTGTGCTAAATAAATTCCTAAAAATCTATTCTGATTTACTTAAAAATAACCCAATTTTCGATAGTAATACTTCCCCCGTTTACATAAATCAGAGGCCAGTTTCTGCTCGTTCCAAAAACGCAAAGTGAGCAATTAGAGCAGATGAAAGCAGGAAAAAAAAAAGCATTAGCCCAAAAGATTTGTTTTTATTCCACATCTCAAGACAGATAGTGAAGGGTTGTGTGACATTTCATCTCATAGCAAGCTTCATTTTTAAACATCTGACATCTCATTTTAACACTTGCAAAGTATTTGAATTATTTATGCGGGTCATAAATGGGGGAGCATGGCCGGTTGGCTGTAATATCCGTCTCTTGTAAGATTATGAAAATTAAAATGCAATGAACTTGTGAGCTGTGCATATGTCTTGTCAGGGAGTAGTGGGGAAAAAAAAAAAAAGAATGTGATATTTCTACATCTATATAGGAAGACGGATGACATGTCAGCTCCACAAAATTGAAGCCAAAACCTCTCCATCGCCCCCTGGTGGATGATTGCACTGCAGGTCATCATAAACCTGCACACTTCATGTTAGTGGATGTGAGATAGGACAAACTAAAAAGTACGCTTCAAATAAGTTTATCCCAAAAATGAGTTTGGTTCTAAGTAATTATTTGATTCTATAAAATAAGCGGTGGAAAGTTGTGATTGACAGCTGCTCTGAGACACTCTGGTTCCAGATGATGTCACCAAGACAAGATGGCAGCACCAGTATCTGGGATATTTTGACTTCACTTTAGTTGAGTGGGAGTAAGCGCCATCTTTCCTTATACACAACACACGATCCATACGTGCAACAGCATAATCTGCGAGAGGTGTAAATGGAGGAAGTGTAAATGCACATAAAAAAAAGTCATAAATCAGTATTAAGTGGTGAGCTAGATAATCTGTGATGAAAAAAATACCTCGAAGTAACTCATGATAGAAACTGTAAACGGCAGAGATGATGTGAATGCTTACTTGAACTGCGGTGAATGAGCGGATAAACCGGGTCAAATTGTTGGCCGAGTGTGTGTAAGTGCAAGAGTGTGTGTGTGTGTGTGTGTGTGTGTGTGTGTGTGTGTGTGTGTGTGTGTGTGTGTGTGTGTGTGTGTGTGTGTGTGTGTGTGTGTGTGTGTGTGTGTGTGAGTGGGGGAATCCTTTATTGTCGGGTGTCTGAACAACCGAGGTTCAGTGCCATTAGGTCGGACAAAGTTTTAATATTAAAAATACAATTTGAGAGAGAGCAACTTACAAATCGCCAAAACAGTGCAATTTAAAAGTTTCGGTCGGACTTAACAAACTGTAATTAACAATGTTTTAATGATATCCAGAGGTGGAGGAATGTGCAACAGACAACTGTTTATTTTATCCAACAACTGTTGGTGGTAAATTTACTCAGGTGCAGTTAATTAACGTTAATTCTGCGAGTTGGCAACTAAAAAAAAAAAAAAACCTTAGCTTGTTTTCTGATTAATAATACTGTCTTTGCATAGCGGGGGTGATCGCCTCTCAGCAGTTTTTGACAGGTAGTTAGCAGATAGCTCGGCAGTTGTGTAGCGAAACAGACAACGTTGGACAGAGTCATCAGAAACCCTCATTAAGCCGAGATCGCCATATCAACTTTCTCAGCTTGTCTCAATAAAGGCTTTGAATTGAGACCTCCAAGCTTCAAAGCAGTGAAGCAGCTCGTCCTGTCAGTTCGAGAAGCTAACGTTACTGTTAGCACAAACAGCTCAAGTGTAGTGTAGTTTCTTTCGATGTCAGTCTGATATCAAACATTATTAGACCATATGGCCAACTATTAGTAGCAATGATTAATATTTCAATATTATTGTGCAATGGTAAAACCAGAGTTTATTTAATACTATGTACATCATAAATTAGTTTAATTTGTTGAAAATAATTGCATTATTATCAGTCAGACCACAGGCTGTACATAAAAGTGTTCGTAGCTTCCGGGTCTGACAAATGAGGCAGATGCGGAAGTGCATTAAACTGCAATACCACCGAGTGCCACTAGAGGTCGGCTCCAAAAGGCCTCCGGCTCCATAGACTCCCATTCAACTAGTCTCATCAAATTCTAAGTCAATACATTTTGTTCCACGAGTTTTTTGGGTTTTCTAGCTAAAGTCACACTTTCTTATTCGTTTTCTGGCGGCTCATCTAAAAATAATCCCGTCATTAACTAGAAATTAAGCTTCAAAAGGCTGTGGTTTTTGGGGAGTGTCTGTTTGATTGACAGGCCTGTGATGCAGTCACGTTACAGCTATCAGTGGGCGGGACATAGTCTTGCCAGGTTTCCAATCAGATCGACCGCTAGCTCCTCCCCAGCTCGTCCAAATGCGGTCACTTTCGGCTCCAAACCGCTCTGAACTGGCAAGATGTCGCCGGCCAAAATCCGAACTCGAGGCTTCATAACAGCCGTTTCCAAACTATTGGGTGATGTCACTTTTGGTTGCCGCTTGGCATAGAAACAACAAGAATAGTAAAAAAAATATGCTTGCTCACCCTGAGGAAGGAGTCCAGAGACCCATTCTCCATGAACTCAGTGATGATCATGACCGGACTGCTCTTGGTGACCACGCCTTCCAGATGAATGACGTTAGGATGGTCAAACTGGCCCATGATGCTGGCCTCGCTCAGGAAGTCCCGCCTCTGCTTTTCTGTGTAGCCGGACTTCAGAGTCTTAATGGCCACGAACATCTCCCTCTTACCTGGGAGCTTTAGGTTGCCACTGCACACTTCCCCAAACTCTCCTGCACAAACGTTACGTGGGAAGAAAAAAAACGCTCGATTAAACTCAGAGTTACATGAGCAACTAATAGCAGATTTCGTGTTTCTACTTATATTTAGAAATCAGCTAACAACACGATGTATTCCATGCACGTTTCAGTCAGATTTTTCCATTACCTGCACCAATGACCTGTTCAATCTTCACACAGGATATATCAATCTCCTTGGCAAACTCCCTCACAGCCTCGTTGGGGTCCTCATACGTGAACGGATCAATATAAATCTTCATTCCTGGAGTCACTTGGAAAAACGAAAGAGGGACTATAATATTTGATTCTTTTGGTCATAGTTACACGCTTGTGGGGTCCGACAGTCAAATGCACTCAGGCACATTAACAATCAATTCACCTTGCATTCACACATTCCTGTACAATCACACAATTTCATATTTGACATTCGGGCGATGAAGGTTGAAAGATGGAGGAGGTGGTGTGATTAGGAACGGTGGTTATGACTGGTGCCTCATGGCTACTGTGTGTGGCTACTCAGCCAGCAAGGACATGGTACCCCCCGGTCCTCATAGCTGTGATAAGGCAGGTTAATATATATATATCACCTCCTGTGAGTCATAGTTCCATTAGCACTCAGGAGAGAAACCTGGGCCCTATATCAGCATCGCTCAGCTCCACTCCAAGAAATAAATTGGCTATCCTAAGCCCTGATGCCAGGTAAATTGGCTTAAGGTGGCCTTTAAGTGTTCAGGGACTTAAGTGTCCCGAGTTTTAAATCCGATTATTCGGCTCATACCTCCACATCAGGCCTGAGGCTGTTTGAATGGGTACTGAACTCATGCCTAGGCTGCAGAGCGAGAGGAGCATGCACACTGCCCCAAAAACCTGGCACACTGCACCGAAGAAACATGCTGCAGAGATGAACAGATGGAGAGGATCGCACCGAGCAAAACCCCCCATTACTAAAACCCTACAGTCTCCTCCCGAGCCGAAACACTGTTCAGCAGACCACCTTCCCGCGATGGCAAAGACCACCAAAAAACAAGGGGGCAGACGCCTGAACTGTGAGTGGTGTGTGGACAGGATGCACACAACACACGTTGGCTTCTGATGGTAAATAGCTGTGAAATACCCGATGCCTTTTCACTGGCACGCTTCTCAATAAATCACAAACAGGACGTCTTTGCACAGCACGACTGAATTCTGTTGCGAAAGCTATTACCTTTAGAATGGAATTTACGAAATGAAAAACAGATGGAGCAGGGTGATACATACACAATCAAATAAACAAATTAAGATCGGGTCATAAGCGTAAACCGGGAACTGATCTGTGTTCTTTTAAATTGGGCAGGAGGAGGACAGATTAGCTTTAATATCTCAGACAGAGCCGTGCTGAAATTACTTCTCAGCTCTTTCTCCCAGATTTATCTCTGTGCTACTGTAGGGCTATGAAGAAAGACAATCATGGAATAATTCCATTCATTCGCCAACTCTTTTGAATGTAATAACAATGGCAGATGACTCATGTGCATTAGCATGCTAATGGCCTTAACGTGAATGAAGACTGACCTATTTCCGGCACAATAGATTTACTTAACTATGAAATGTGATGCACAGAACACACACTTGAACGCTGGTTTTGATGTGTTTAAATCCCGGCTCTGAGTGGGCAGAGTCGAACAAGAGGCAAGATTACTCGTAAGTGTGTGTGTGTGTGTGTGTGTGTGTGTGTGTGTGTGTGTGTGTGTGTGTGTGTGTGTGTGTGTGTGTGTGTGTGTGTGTGTGGTGGGTGGTGGGGGTGTAGGTGGGAGGGGGGCAGCAGATAAAGCAGCGCTGTGCAGGGCCGTAGCCAAGGACACCAGCATGCAAGGTGGTAGCCATGGAGACAGGTGTGTGAGGCAGGAGTGTGCTGAATGAGAGCCACGGAGATGACTATGTGACACGGTAGTCATGGAGACAGGTGTGTCTGGTGCTGAAGGAGGAATCGAGCAGAAAGGGAGTGGTGGTGGTTTACTCACTGTGGCCGCTGGTGTAGTGCTGCAGTTTGTCTGTGTACTCGGAGTCGGCCCTGTCGAAGCCACGCCTCCTGGGGGAAAGACAAAGAACTCTAGCTCTGGCTCAAAGACAGGGAGCAGGGAAAGGGGGAGAGACACAGATCAAACACCCCCAGGTCCACCTCCACCGAAGATACACCACCGATAAGCCAGGACTCAGTCGGTGGAGGAGCATTTGTTTTATTTGCTTCACTGAAGAAGGTATCCAGCCGTGCGGCCACACTCCACAAAGATATCTTCATTTTTCTTTTATGTGCACACGAGCCGGGCAGCTGAATAAATTGTTCCAAAATTATAGGTATGGCTCACAATTTGTCTGCCTTTTTAAGTGTCATACAATGAGGGGGAATGTGACTGTTTTTTACATTTTTGGTAGGTGAAAATGGTAAGCACATAAATATCATCAGTTTTCATGAATCAGTATGATGAATCGTGGTGTAGTTTTGTAACCTCAAAGCGACTGCAACAAAATGCGTTGGATAGCGTAAGAAAGAGGAGCATTAAGTGTTTTTAACAGGACAGAAGAAAGATCTATTAGGCTGAATGTCTTCATCGTAGATAAGGAAAAAACAATCAAGTATAAAGTGGTAAGTTCAAACTGTATAGGTCAATTTATCCAGTTCACAAATTCTGTCCCTGACTCAACAGTCCCAACCGTCATATTACTTTATACTTAGATGAAAATGTGCGAAAAAGAGAGCATTATATCAGATTAGGATATAATGCTCTCTCCAGATATATGGAACAATTTGCTATATTTACCTTTTAAAGTAATTGTATCATCCAACTTAAAAAAAAAAAAATCTGTAATAGTTTTCAAATTTCTCAATCACAAACACCCTCATTTTGTCTATGGCGATATATTGCATGTTAAAGAGCCTGTCTACCACATAATGAAATATACCTGCGGAAATCTGCTACAAGAACATATTTCTTAGAGAGTATTCAGAATTTCTTCTCAGACATTCTTTTGTGAATGAAAATACTGTGCAGGTGCTGACCGACACTTTCAATATGAGTTGACCTGGTGGGAACTGATATCCTAACCTTGGATTATAAACTTTTGATTCCCACTGAGCAGAAGTGTGAACAGAGCTTTGATTTTAGAGACGCTGACTTTTACTCTGACTGCTGAAAGACTGGAATTTATCATGAATGGATATATTTTAACTGAGGTGTTTTTATCTGTACAACTCTGATTTAAGAAGCCAAAAGATCTCGTGGAACTTTACTTAATAAAAAAACACCAACAATTTTAAAGGAAAAAGTACCTGTTTTCATGCTGCAGTAGTTCAGATGTTATGTCGGGGGAGCATTTTTTATAGAATATGCACCAGGACTGACTCACCGGTTGCAGACGATGATGATGACAACCACAGCGATGAGGAAGACCAACCCAGCAGCTGCCGAGCCGATGATGAGAGGCAGCTTCTCCTGAATGCTGGTGTTGTATTCCTCTATAAAAAGAAGAAACCCAAAGATAAACAGAATGCCATGCGCGCGCGTGCATGCACACACACACACACACACACACACACACAATCACACTCACACACGCAGAGTCACAATCTGAAACATATGGACGAGCATCTGAGCCGCTGCATACAGTATGGAGGGAGCAATGGGTGACAGACAGACATACGGCCGGGTGAACCGATGAGCATCTTGGCATCTTGACTGGCTGCGCGGACCGTTTTCCAAAGCAAACTGAATGAGCTCAGATGCCGCAGATACGGACAAATCATCTGGCAGAATGTGTGTGAAGTGAGGAGAGAGCGTGTTTGGGTGAGACCCAGACTGGTCACACAGCCAAGAATGGCAAAGCAGCGACTGAATGGGGACATAAGAGACACGGAGCCAGATTCTTCTCTTCAGCACCACAAATGACACACAATTTCACAGTGTTCGCCAAATACACTGGTGGGTGAGTTCCCCAGAGTTTTACCTGCTCCTCTGAAGCATAAATACCTCAATTTATGTGGCAAATGACGTTTAATCAGTCGCTTATAACACAATGTAATATTTAGTTATTTGTAGATTTAACTAGTTTATTACATGTACAGCATTCACCACCAACTACAACTTGTCCTATGAAGGCATTTTAATAGAAAAGAACATTTACATATTTAATATATATATATCATTATTTGTTTTCATAGTTAAACGTTGGTCGGATATGTTTTGCCCACATTGTTAAAAAGACATGATGAACTCGTTAAACCTTCATCAAGGTTGGAAAAATCCCAAAGGACTGAGTACCAGTGATTGACAGAGTGCTGAACTCTTTGAACTCTGCAGAGAACTGCTGGTTTATTAATGTCCTTTTACATTTGTATTCCTTTTAACTTTGAACTAGAGTTGCAGGGTTCCTCTCCTAGCATTGATTAAACCTGCAAAAACTTACATTTTTTTTAAATGTTTTTTTGTCCAAGAAAAAATATATGCCTTAAAGTGGCTTAGATGTAACACTACACCTTAAATGTATTCAGTAGGAGTAGATCTATGAATATGTAAATTATCCCCTCCTCTATTTCCATCCACCACTCTGCCACCCGCCTGCAGCTCGATGACATAGAAAGCCCGACATCGCAAAATGACTGGATTGGTTCCTTTGGTATGTGACGTATGAAACCATGGCTGTCTGAATGTCTGAAGTGTTCTTGAGACTGTCAGTTCCAAAGTGGAAATGCTCAGCCATAGTTAACAAAGTTAAAAACTAGATTTTTTTTTTTTTGGTCTTTAAAGTACCATAGCTACAGTATTAATTAAAATGTTCTGTTATGAAAAATGGATTTTAATATCTGCAGAAGTACAGGTAATTAAAAAAAACAAACATGTTTAACTTTCTTAATTTAGACTTTCTGATAATTATTCCCCTTTACTTTTAAGTATTTCCTGAGCTGCACTTATCACAAGGCCTGCATTATACACATTAAACTATATTAATCAGGGTATCCTTGCAGCATAAACGACAACAGTTTTTCACTGTGAAAATGCTTTTCAGTAAAAAAAAACAAATATAATTGAGCCTTATACAGGAGGAGATTTGTTATATTTGAACAGGGGGATGGCCCAAAGGGGAGCATTTATCAACACACAGCGCAGTTAGTATACTGGTATCTCAGTGCCATAGATTGTAATTAGCAGAAACCTCAGTCAGATAAAGAATCAAGACAGGAAGACAACACTAACATAATCAACTGAACAAACATCTCTGTGCTCTCTCTCTGCTGAAGAAGGAGGATGGCAGGTTAACAAGAAGAATCCATTTTGGTCATTTTGCTAACAAAGGAGATGGCATCCCCCTTCAAAACGCCTACAGGCCTTATATATCCTCAATGTACACAATATTTACAGTTAAGAGTCAGTTGGCTACATCGTCAGTGCTGGGATCTTCGCGTGTGGCAGCATCAAGCATGTGTGTACGAGACTTCAGACTAATGACGGCCCTGGGCACGGCAGGCTGAAGGAAATGAGATGTTCAGAGGGGAAAACCCAGGCCCGACTCTAACATTAACCTACTTGACTGATGTTTTCTGAAAGTTCCCTCTTCTCTCGGTCGTGTACAAAGATAAGACTTCGACCTCATCCTTGACTTATGGTGGAAAATGGAAAATAAAAATATCTCTTTGGCAAGAAATGAAAGAAATTGTCTTTACACACTTTGTGTAAGGCGTAAGAAAAAATAAATCTTGAAGGTTGAATATCAATAATTCAACTATTAAATTAATTTGATGTGTGGGATCTTTCCTAATAATGAAAATGACATGAAGAAAATAAGAAAAGGATTTGAAGCCACACTAATCTGCTTTCAGAGTATTGTTTACTCCAACATGCTTCCTCCTCATCCCCGCAGCTGTCTGAGCCCGCACTCTACACCGTGGTGTGTCGACGGGCCACGCATGAGAGGTGATAACAACCCTGCGTGCTCTGGTGAGCGTCGGCTGAATTCTCACCCTCAGTCATGGTCTGGAAGTACAGTTTGCCACTGTAGCGTCCAAACCCGGCGACGGTGCGGGCCCGGACCTGAAACACGTAGATGCTGCCTGGCTTGAGGCCACGGATGACCACGGTGTTGGTCTGGCTCCTGATGGTGGTGGAGTTATACTCTGATTGGTCCTGGGAGAGGAAAAAAAATAAATAAATAACACGTTGAATTTGAGCACATTAGTAATTACAGTGCAATTGGAAAAGGCTGAGAATTATAAAATGCCACATGAATAAATTATATGTTATGTTGGAGTAAAATTCAGGAGGGACAAATGACTCAACAGTATCAGCGAGCAAAGCATTCACACTCTGCACTCACAAGACCCCAGAAGGGATTTAAAGAAGTTTTGATCTCGACACTAAGAGGTGATTTTTCCTTCTATTTTAATGCGAAAGCAAAAAAACAAAAAACGATGTTGCATTAAACTAAGTTCTGTTTTATTGTACTGTACCTGAAATATTTAGAGCTGAAATAAGCTGTGACATATATCTCCTGACATCTTTACATTTATTTTACAAACATTCAAAATATTCTCGATAGAACTAATAGATATAATTTGCTTTCTCAAAAAGCGTAATGTTCGATAAAGCAGCCGCAAATATCCAGCAGCTGCCGTTAAGAAAGTAGACTCGGTGGCAGTTTCAGGTCAGGCGGCTTCTCTGAGCCATGCCTTCTGATGATCAGAGCTGCGTTTCACTGTCATACTCCTCTTCTCCAGAACGCTGACAGGTTTGAGAGCGCAGACTGAGACTCTTTTAGCTGCTCCCTTCAACCCACCGCTCAGCGCACACTTCAGAGCCACAGCAGGGGCCAGGACAATTGTTTTGACAGCTCTCTCCAGCAGTGTCAGAAAAGGGAATTATACTCAAAAGTGGAACAGCTAAGCATGTAGACGAAAGCTGAGCAAACGCTGAGTATATGCGAGCGTGCGCACGTGATCGTGTTGTTGTGTCTGTGAATGGCCACATGCGCTTACGCTATCGCTGCCCTTCCAATCGGCGCACATTTGTGGCTGTTGGTGTTCTTGTGAGAAAGTATGCTGATTCGGAGGCGCTTGCCCCTTAAAAAACTATTTTTACAGCAGTCAGCGTACCATTGTTTCAACCACAAGTCTCTGCGCATCAATCCCCAGTGGCACTGCTGCAGGGCTGAGCATGGTTTCCTTTCCTAGTGACTGACCGTGATTATAATTGAAAGGGAATGAGCACAAGTTCCAAGCAATGCGCAGAAGCTCTGTTTTCATGCCTCCTAGGATCTGCTGTTATGCAAACGAGCGTGAGGAGATATTTTGAATATAAATGTGCAACTAAACAAAAGAGTCAGTTTCAACCATTAGGGCATGATTTATTTAGCCGGATAGGGAGAAGGGGGACGTAGAACTCATGTTTTTATGGATCAGTGAGGCCTCGCAGAAAGAAAGTCTCTTCGCGCCCTTGAATAAATGTGCATGAATTGTACCTTTTCGTAACACTGCAGCTCGTAGTCCAGGATGACTCCGTTGGGCTGGTCCGGCTGGGACCAGGTGAGGGTGATGCTGTCCACGGTGCGGCTGACCTGGTGCATTATAGAAACAGTGGATGGAGCTGTGAGGAGACAGAAAACGGTGCGTTAAGTGTAAAGCAAATCAATCACTACCAGCTTCACAGTCACGCGTGGCGAATTTTACAGCATCTTTAATCTCAGCCAAACACTGGCTGCTGCAAAGGTGTAAAGCCATAAAATCTATATAATATACTGCAGTCTCTTGTTAGAGACTTCCACGGTTAGACACACACTGCAGGTTGGCAAGTCACAACACTTGCTAAACCACATAATCAGACTCGCGGGACTTCCCAGTATGAAAGGTGATTTTCATGGGATTAATTTATGCTTGTCATCCCATTGATAACAGACCACCCTCATTTTAAAATCACCAGACCACCATGTATTACACGAAGGAAGCTCTTTTTTTGCCAACTAAACAAACAGCGTAAATCACAA
This sequence comes from Brachyistius frenatus, assembly GCF_029030835.1. Taxonomy (NCBI): domain Eukaryota; kingdom Metazoa; phylum Chordata; class Actinopteri; family Embiotocidae; genus Brachyistius; species Brachyistius frenatus. The sequence goes on from NW_027210697.1 coordinate 1,302,688, forward strand.
GAGACACAACATGCCTTTCGTGCTGCTTCTTTGTCATTATGTCACGTTATAATTTTATTTAGTTTAGTTCTTTGTACATGACAGCACAAAAGCAAGTTGATGAGGTTTTTGAACTCTTACAAATACGCGTTTTAAATAACGGCCAACTATTTTTACAATTCCAACATTTAGAGGCTGAGTAACTGTTTGCGAAGGAACGGCATTACTAGTCAAGTTTTAAGTAAATTGGATTTTTAAAACACGCTTCATACTTAGTGTAATGTCATTTTATATTACTGGTAATATAATAAAAACCATTGGTATAATCATTTAATAGAAGCCTGTAAATTACCCAAAATGCAATCGCCTATAGCAAGTCTACTTCTCTTATAAAGCCATTCAATACAAAATAATGCTTGTTTTGGGCTTTTTTACGAAACTTTCATGAATTTTACAACAACTGAGAAGAGATGGAAAAAGCTATTTTTAAAGTTGTGACATTAATGAGGATTTATTTCTTTACTCCCCCCTCCCCCCTGTCCTCTCCTCCCGGGGCAACAAGTACAATAATTTCACCCCATTAGATGATTTTATTTACATATTTTCCACAGACAAAATACTCACTTGTCGACTACATGACTTGTTAGCTACATCATGGGTGGCCTACTATAGTCTTACCAGCCCAGTGACCCTAAAATTTTGTCAGGTCAGAGGGGGCGTGATCACCTCAAGTCATCCAACAACCATTATGATTAGTTCAGGGTGCTGCGGGTCAGTGTAAAGCTAAGAGAAGCTGAAGATAAAAAGCTCTGCCTGGGAAGCCTGGCACGGCCCGCAGGCCTCCATGTTTGAGCCTCTGTGTGTGTGTGTGTGTGTGTGTGTGTGTGTGTGTGTGTGTGTGTGTGTGTGTGTGTGTGTGTGTGTGTGTGTGTGTGTGTGTGTGTGTGTGTGTGTGTGTGTGTGTGTGTGTGTGTGTTTGAAAGAGTAGGGTGGGTTGAGGTGTCAGAAAAGGAGGGGTGTTGGGCAAGATTTATGGACACCGAGCCCCACGCTCATCCCCTGCAGGCCCGTGCTGCACACACACACACACACGCAGCCCTCAGCCAGCAACACAGTGGCTCCCCTGAGTCCCAGCAATAAAGTCAGAAGTCTCTCCGCCGGCACGCGTTCTCTATGGAAAATCCACTGACTGGAAAACTACAACTGCCACGCCTCTATAATCTAAGACTCTGGGGCTCAATGTGTGTGGCTTTCACGTGTTCTATGTAACTTATTTACCTGCAGTTTACAACTCAGTATGAAAGACACATCTTTGTAACTTCCGTCCTGAAGCAGGGGAGAAAATACAGCGTGTAAGTGACCAGTAACTTAGATTCGATGATACAAAAAAAAAAAGGGCCTTTTATAACCGTACTCATTCTCATTAACTCATCAGCCGAGCCTCGCATGTCCTCTGACCAAAAACAGAAGCATCCATCTGACGCAACAAATTATGATGTCTCACATAACCAGGGGACTGACTATGTCCTCGTGTGCTGCTGCCGCTGCCAGAAGATAATAAATCGAGGCTCTGGGCTTCATCTCCGCAAAGCACTTAAATCATGACGGGCTGTGACTCTGCGACGCGCGCGCAATCGTGCCTCTATCCCGGAGCCAGAGGTACAGTCGTGTATACAGTATCCAGTCAGGACAGCAGTCTCAGGAATCTCCTCCATCTCAAAGTAGTTTGTTTGCAGTCACAAGACGACAGCCTAATAAGGCAAACAGTTACTCTAAGGGGAACTCACGAGTATCCCATTACGGATGTACATATATTCAAGACTGCCACATGGCCTTTTCCTGCATAGCATTTCCATTAAACGCACGGCACAGCCATGCCTAGTAACCTGATCCAGGGCCGGGGAAACAAAGGCAGCTCATGTATTCATGTACAGAGGATGGACGCATGCCAACATGAAAAGCTGTTGCAGGGGGGGAACACTGTGGTTTTCTTCTGTTAAAGGACAACTTCCAGACAGCCAGAGTGGCAGTCGCCATGTCTGGGCTCAAGAAAACCGATAAGGGGGTGGTGTAACTGGAAACAAGCTGAGATTAAATTAAAGGAAGACAAACACTGAGTAAAAACATGAAGTGTTGAAACATTAGGCTTGTAGAGAAAAATAAAAAAAAGTTATCCTAAATAAAAATCCAGCTGTGCCGTGTATTTCAAGTCAATTCAGAACACACATTTCAAGCTAAGCTGACGTTCCACCAATTGACCGAGGAATGCGGTGGTATGCCAAGTCAACGTTTCATTGCAGTTAAGGCCTACAGCACTGATCCACATATGAAAACCATTTCATACATTTAATTTATGTACTCCAAATCTACAAGTCTCCATTGTATTCTAAATCTTCTAGTGAAGCTCAAATTTTTCTTCCGCAACTTCATCTGTAATTTAAAGGGTTGCGTAAATACTTGGTTTCCATTGTGTCAACATCAGTCACCGAGTTATGCCACTAAATACATGTTGTAGCTGTTTAAGGCCATTATCTTTGTTATTATAGTGATTATTCTTAAATCATGTGGATTGTACCCCATTAAAGACAATTATAAATTAAAAGTGAAGACGTGAGAACGCCTCTCTGTCGTTTACAGACGGCAAGCCAACTCCATGTCAAGTAAGATCAGTTTTCTTCAAAGTGGGTGAGCTGCCCTTTTCATTGGATTCTTTACTTCTTGGTTTTTCTCGTTGAATGCTCTATTCACTTCCTTAAAACTAATGAAGCAGTTATAATGACAAAGACAGGGATTGTAAGTTCATACAATTAAATTAGATGGCTGAATTGGAAAGATAAATGGTGGAAACGAACTGGGGTATTTTATGAGTTTCTCATGTACCACAGAGGAGTGCGAGAGTGGACACAGGAGCACTATAGAAACATTTACAGCTCATACAATATCGTAGTCATAAGGACTTTTCTTTTGCTCAAACCAAGTATTTTGTTTGTGTGGGAGTATATTTTCACACCATTTTAACTATAAACAGATTGCCTTTAAATTATATTATCTTCACCGTACCCAAACTTAGAAAATAGCTTTAAGATAATCAGAATGACAATCAAATCAAATAATGACCATGTTGGGGCCAGAGGAGCGGTCGGGTATCATATTGCTTAATTCTGCGAGGATGGGAGGCCCCAGCTGTTGCCAGAGAATTAGGTTTCAGACCCTCACATTATTACTCAGGCCAGGATCTGATATGAAAGACGGTGCTTTAGAGTCTATCCTAGCATGACACGCTGGCCTTGGCCCAACAACACAGACTACAAAGGCTCTGTTTAGCTCAACATCTCTAATAGATGTTTCGCTGTTATGTTTGAATACCTTGTATGTTCCCTAATCAATTGAAGATGGAGTTTACAGGGGTATTTCCTCTCATTTAAATCCAAGCCAATTTAATAGGGCATGCTTCTGCAAACACACAGATGTGAAGCTTTCATCCGTCCAATTAATTTATGCCTCTGTAATCTTTTATTATACTCCACTCCTTTGGTGGGCCTCACCGCTTTCTTTGAAGATCTCCTCGTTTAAAAGTCCTGAATTTCTACTCTTTGGCTTCTATTAATAAGCATTCAACATGATGGGCATCTTCATTAAGCCAGGCTGATGAAGTGAGGCCAATCGTGGATGGATAGCAGCAGAGGAGGCTCAGTCGTAAGCTCTCATGTCCAAAACACCCCGAGTACACAGACCTCTAGGAATGAAGAGGGTCGTAAGATGCTTCGTGATCACATAGACTCATGTTTGACGGAGTGGGGGTGGAAAAATCACAATATTGGTTTTATTTCCTGCCGCTGACAGACAACGTCACCTGATTATTTTTGCTTTGGTTCTGTGTCGTTTTTTTTTTAGCAAGCACCCATTGGTTTGCGACGGGCCATTATGAAGATTTTGGCTGTGGCCATCTTGCTAGTCCCGAGCGGTTTGGAGCCAGACGTGACCATATTTGGACTATCGGGGAGGGAGCAAGCAGTGGATCGGACTCGATCTGATTGGAAACCTGCCGGGACTACGTCTCACCCACCGATAGCTGTAACCTGACTGCACCACAGGCCTGTCAATCAAACAGACACGCCCCCAAAAACACGGCTTTTTGAAGCTTATTTTCAAATTAATTACGCGAGTATTTTCAGATGGGCCGCTAGAAAACTAATAAGAAGGAGTGACTTTAGCTAACAACACCAAAGTAACTTGTGGAAAAAATGTCATGATTTTGTATTTCATGAGACAAGTTGAATGGGAGTCTGTGGAGCTGGAGGCTTTTTGGAGCCAACCTATAGTGGTCCTCGGTGGTATTGCAGCTTAAGGCACTTCCGCATCAGCCTCATGTTTCAGACCCGGAAGCTACGTCCACTTTTATATCCAGCCAATGGTCTTCAGAAACAACGCAACACAGAAAAGGAGGTGAAAAATATCCAACATTTGCTGGCACATGAACCCTCTACTTCTCAGAAAGTATATGTTTAAGACCTTTTATCTGCATCTTTCTTACATCCCACTGTGTCTGTAGCCATTTGGCTCTGATTTGATTAGACGTTCTGTTACACAGAGCAATGCTATGATTTGGAGAAGATGGGGGAGGTAGCGAGAACAGGTCAGGGCTCGTAAATCCCTTTTCCTTTTCATTGTAAAAATCAGTTTCCCCGCAGAGCAATCTCTCCCAGAGGGCCCGAACCAGCTGGTCCTCCACCAGGCTGCCACTGCTCCACGCTCGCAGACTGCCGTCCATTTATGAGCGGCACATCGAGATGTCTTAAAGGGAGAGGCCCATATTTGCATGTACTTTTAGCATGCTGGCAGCATGCCCTGTTTCCCCAGCTGCAAAGGATTGTGGGTTTTACATCTATAAAGATTTTCCAGCGCAGTAAAGCTACAAAAGTGAGATTTCAGTTCCTCAAGCTTTAAACCATCTGCACTGGAAAAGATTGGGGACTATAATACACTCATATACACCATAAGCTAATTCTAAAATAGGCACTTCGTGGGTTTGACGCGTTTTCAGATGCTTACAAAGGTTAGAGTTTAAAATCGAAGCCAATTCGGCAAATCTGCAGATGGAGGAAATGCAACGCAGATTAGTATGTGCGGAGACAATATTGCAGAGGAAATGAGGGACATTTTTAAAACCAAAAAAAGATTGATTCTTTGGGGATTTTCTGCTGGTGGAACTAATGAGAACATCCACAGTCATGAAGTCTTTTTGACTGAAAATATCAAGGACTACAGTAAAAACAACACCAAGGCTTTATCGTTCCTTCCCCAACGCAGCCTTGTATCTTGTATTTCATGAATATATGGGAAATTTGAAAAAAAGTTATGATTGTCTCCAATCAAAAGGTCTTTTAATGCAACAAATTCTCAAAATGCCATCTTTAATTAGTAGAAACTTGTCCCTAAAGAACCTTAATCTGTAAAAAAAAAAAAAAACAAACCTATTTAATTGTTTTAAATATTCTAGATAGACAGTAACAATAAAATCTTAAATCTACAGATCTCTTGCGGTCCTTTAGTCTCTCTGGGCCCATTTAGGCAGAACGTTTGAGCTTTCTGCCACAAGAATGTGGGATCCAGGTTCTGACTCACAGCTCTGGGGGAAACTGGAGTCTATTTAATCAGCAAGCTGCTTTTCTGCATTTAAACAACTTTCAAACTGGCATCTGTAAGGAGAAATAAAACTCCACACAGCACAGACTGTATGTCAGTTTTCTACAGTGTTGGAAAAGCAAGTGAGGGGTGCAACCTTCTATTTCTCTGATTTGGCTAGTAAAGCACAAAAACATTTCTCACTATAAATCTATTTTCCGATACTGTAGGGTTAAATCTATCTCTTGCCTTCATTGTGGTTAACATGACAATGACCTCATGTAAGTATTATATTCCTTTTAAGTATATTTCTTGGTCTGCTATTTACCACAACTGCACCAGCACACAAAAGATGTTAAATAGTTTTTTTTAATGACAATGTAATAAGCCAAAAACAACTAAACACTGTTTTTTGTGCAAAGAGGGACTCCAATTCTAAATCTGTTAGAAGAGAAAGCTGTACCATTACCATGAATGTACCACAAGTCCAAACAGAATCTGTCCTTTTCATAGCCAGTGTCACTGTCCTTTGGTCATTTCTCTGATTTGGCCATTAAAAAAAAAAAAAAAAAAATGTTTTACCAAGTTAACAGCTTAATTTGTAGTTCAAGAAGCAGACATGTTGTGTCATGGATTCACATGATTGAGTAGCTTTTCATATCACAACGGCCACTGCGATAAAATGAAGAATAAGAAAAAGCACATCTGAAATATGAACAGTTGGTGTGGGATCCTCCAAACTGGAGACCTCTTGAGAAATGTGAAGTGCCAATTATTTGACAATAATAATTTACGCAATGTCCTGATTTATGCTCATTCACATTCAACAAAAATTAGCGTCTAAGAGCTGTTAAGCTCCGTCAGTTCCTCTTGTTGCCACTCAGCAGCTCCACAGTAACAATTTCCTGACATAAACACGATGTGGAAATTGCACATGGTGCATCTGCTCCATTTCTATGTCGATGAGCAGCGATGACCTCTGGCTTAACGTCGAAGTCATCCTTATCTACACAGCGTGAGCGTCCTGCATTGAGTGGCACACAATAGCAAGGATTATAAAAGATCATCTCTGCTTATAAAGTTCCTGACCCCAATTTACACGTAAAACCTCAGAGACGACGAGGGTGGACGCAGATCACGTGGTCCGTGTGGATGTGTGTGAGCGAATGGAGGCCACATTAAAAAAAACGAGAGGTATTAGTGACATATGAGTAGGAACGGAGGGGTGGGTGGGGTGGAGGGGGTGGGGTAGGTGGGAGGGCTGTCATGTTCAAACCAGAAACTCTAGACAGCGGCAAAACGAGTCACTCAGACAATAATGACTCTGTTTTGCAGCCGCCTTCATAGGAATACATAATATATGTGTCAACAGGAATTTGAGTGTGTTTGGCAAACAGAAAGGGTGACGAAAGAAACAGAGACCAAAGAGACAGGCTTGAAAGAGACAGAGAGGGGGATTGCCATTGTGTTCATCACAAATCCATTTGCTTAATTGGTGGAGTTAACTCTATAAAGTTTATAGAAAAAATGCATAAATTAAAAAAACTGCTGGTTGGGTCACGATCCCTTTCTGCTTCATAACCTTTATTTATTATCTTTTTTTTAAATGATCCATGCTCTTGGATGTAAAATGTAAATATAGGGCTGCATTAAAACACGGCCAATTATTCAGGCATGTGGGTAGACAGCTAATGTACTCAACAATAATGAATCGTACATTCACGTTATGTCCCCTTTTACGGCCCACTGGTCCAAAAGATCACGGCCTTTTAACCTAGATTCATATGCATGCGATGGTTCATTTCCTATTCCTCCTCCTTGCACAGGAGAAACCCTGCAGATCACATCCCGAAGGAGGAGGAGGAGGAGGAACATATAATGTGCCCAGAAGAAAAAAGAAAAAAGAAAAAAATCACATGGCTACTGAATGATTTATGAACAAGATAAATTAGTTAACAAATTTTGACAATCCTTGTGCTGATTCTCTTTTGGGGACACATAATTAAATTCATATCACATGCATAGGTTATCTGATGAACCTCCCTGCCGGCCCTGCATACTGCTTACCACACACTTCATGGCTAACCCGATCCCTCTCTCTCTCTCTCTCTCTCTCTCTCTGCTGCAGTGCTCGTCTGAGTCGTTCTCTGTAAACATGTTGCTCGGTATCAACAGAACCGTGAGAGTGCTGGCGGACGTGCTGGCCGACGACCAGAGCAGCCCTTCTCTCGCGGCTCTGTCAGCGCTGAGCTTCAGGTGCACGCTGAGGCCTCCTGTCTGTCTGCCTGGCTGACCTACGCTGGCACCCACCATATGTGCCCTTCTTAACGCCTTCTGTCACTGTCACACCACACGCCATGTATACCGGTGGTCCCTGTCTGACTCTCCGTCTATCAGCCTCTTCATCTTTCTTTCAGCTTTTATCTCATCGAGCTCAAGTACACGGAGCTGAGTCTTGCTGAAAATCCACCCGCCTGATTGAGTTGCTGCTGCTGCCGCTCTGCTGTGTGTTTTCCTACTTTACTGCAGGTAAAATCTACCTCTTGCCTTAATCGTCTTTAAAATGACAATGACCCCACGTAATGAGGGGGTTTAGATTAATTTTAAGCAGATTTCCTGGTCTGTTATTTACCAGAACTGCACCACCATACAAAGGATGTTTAATAGCTTTTTTTATGACAATGTAATAAGCAAAAAGCAATTAAGGACTGCTTATTGTGCAAAAAATAATTATAATTCCTCACAGGTTAAAATTACTTTGCATTAAACAAAGGCAGGTAATCAATCACAAAGCCATGCCATTACCATGAATGTACCGCAGGACCCAACAGAATGTGTCCTTTTAATAGCCCGTGTCACTGTCCTTTGGTCAACAGTGTCGTAGCCACATTTGGCTTGCCTGGTGCACATTCTGGCAGCGCCGCCTGGCTTTGTACCAGTTGCTTTTCACACCACAGCTCTGGTAGCCTGGCTACAATGGACCTGGGCAATTTGGACAATAATTAAGTCATAAATCTTTCCCAGACCATATGAAAAGGCTGCATCCTTATTACCCCGCCACCCCGCCTCCCCACCACCACTACCCCCCTCCACTGAGTAATGTGGTTCACTTCCACAATCAGCCAGTTCAACTGATAAGAAACCAATTCAGTCCCTCTGCTTCTCGATAGCATTAGCAGCAGCAGCACGCTCACCTTGAGCTAATGAAATGCTTAAACAAATATGTCCTCTGGAATCTCATATACTCAAACACTACAGAATGCAATATACACGGTATATGGGGGATCTAATTCATCTGTTGTGCAATGCAGATTTTTGTTTTTCACTGAATACCGATGGTTTGTATTCAGGTAGGAGATAATCTCCACTGAAATTGATGACGCAGCAGCTCTCACGTAAGCTAGCACTGAACTGGCAGTTCCATTCTTGGCTATTGTTTGTGTCTTTACCTTTTTACGGCAGCAGTCTCACCTGTATAGAATTACAGGACAGTGCCTTCGTAAAAATCATTAATAACATATAGTGATGACGACAATTTCCACCAGACCCATGCCTTTCAAATATTACTGACAGTTAGAACACGAACCTGGATGATCAGACCTGAAATCAAACACTTGCTGAAATGTGTGCGCGATACGTATTATTATTCAAATATATACATTGTGCTTTTGATTGCGTCTATCCAGACGTTTGTCTGAGACCGCGTCAGAGCAGAAATGACAGGATAGTATGGTGAAGTCTATCAGGACTAAATCACATATCATCATGAAATGTTGATTAAACTTCACGATGGCAGTGAGGCTTCAGCGACAACTTTTATTTCATGCAATAATGAAAGATGAGAAGGGAACTATATAGGCTGATAATGTGTCCTCTGGTCTTCCTCTGTCTTCATCACGCACATCTCATATAGCGGGGTACTCTGGTATTGTCATTTAAAAGAGTTGCACAGTTGACCTTCATGCTTTATGACAATATTATCCCCAACCAACAGGTCATTCATTGTGCCAATTGTTTCTCAACTGCAAAAAAAAAATAAAAAAATGCTGCCACATCATATAAAGGGCATCAGATGATGTTTGGCACTGGAAAACTACCGGAAAATTAAAACTTTATTTTTTTTAATTAAAGGGCCCATATTTGACATACTTCCGGGGTTTTATTTGGAGTCTTGATATTCCTAAGAAAACAATTTTGTGGTTTAAAGTACCAAAAATCATCTCAATATAGTTTTACATCTTCTCTGTGGAGCTCTTTACCAAGAACAGGCTGTTTTCTGTTTGTGTCTTCGAGGCACGTCGATATCAGCGACCCTCTTCTGAGTGGTTGACATGCGAGTGATGCAGGTCAACCACATGTTCTCTTTGCTCCGCAGCAGAATAGCCGCTTCGTGTTTTCGACCATATAAAAGGTTGGACAGTGGGCGGTGCAGAGAACGAACAAACGACATGGCGTGTGAGTTTGTGATGTCACAAACAGTACAGTTGCTGAATAAAGGCTGTGGGCTTTTCTCTTTGCATTTTGATACTATCAAAATATTTATCCAGCACCTAGACCTGATTTATAATGAAAAAAATAAATGGAAACATGATTTTATACAATATGGGGTCTTTAACAGCTGATGCCTGCAGCCTCACAGCAGCCTGCCATCAACCTGTGACTCGTCTTTTAGGCTTCACCTTATTGGAACTTTATTTTATTTTTACTGAAATCAGTTCACCATAACATGACCATTGCCAACAAGAATGCAAAATAACAGACACAATGCTGATAGTCGCAATTGATCCCTAGGCAGGGAGGCACGATCTTAAGTGCACCAAGAAAAATTGAATTTGCTGCATTTTACTTTTCCTCTCATAACTTAAAAATTTTGAAACTTGCTGCTAAGTGGTGCACAGTTGTAAATCTCATCAACTGAGCAGATAATGTGCACCACAAACACCACGAAAAAACAGAGAAAGCATTCTCCCCCCATCACCACACAGAAGGGTGATCCCTTTAGGAGACCAGGACCCTGAGGCGCGTTAATAAAACTACACACTGTGTTTATTTGTATAGAAATGAATTATTAATTGGTTAACAGACTGGACTAAAATATTTAGTTAACACACAAAAAAACCTGCAGATGTAAGATCTAATGGAGAGTGACAGAAGCAGAAGCCGCTATTTCACAAGCACGATGCAAATACATAAGGACACAGTTAATACGTTTGTTACGGTTTAAAAATCTTGACTTTTAAGGACGAGGCTGGTTCTATATTTTACTTTCTGTCAACAAAACTTAAGACCAGAATCAACGTACGGTTAAGTCCATCTGTCTCTGACTTTACGATCCGGCCTGCGGCACTCTGAAACCAGCTCTTCAAGATTTACATCTTTAGTCGGGAATAAATGGAACTGAGGCAAAGTAATTTTCTAAAACAGATGGGAACTGGAGTTTACAGCATACTCACACAAGAGTACATTTATTAGGGTCTATTTTAAGAGGCGGATTAATACCAATTTCCTGTAATGAATATTTTTCGGCGGCAGATCTTTGCAATGACTGAAAAGAAACTGCAGTTCTTTGTAATTAAAGCTCCACAGAGTGGCCGATGTATGGAGATGTTTTAATAGTTTTTGGACTTATTGCTATTTTTATTTGACTTGCAATATTATTAATCCAAAACGGCTACAATAATGCCATATGTAAGACAGATCTCTGCAACGATTAAATGCAATAATACATTTATACTGTACGCATAATACTGCACCATATGCTGTTTGTGAGAGTGGTCCTGTACCACCTGCCAGGCACATTTAAATCACCTAGCAGCAGACACTTTAAGGCTCAGTTCGTGACATAAAGCGTCAGATTTGCAGCTCCGTGTCTCACACCTTCTGCTTATTTTAACGTCGTATAAGAGTAACATTTTAAAAACAGAGCGAAGCCAAAGTAGATGGCTTAACCGTGACTCATTATTCTTTCAAAAAGGCTTTGAGGCTTCACTTTGAGGGTCCTGCGTTTTCGACACAATACAAGTTGTGGTGACTTAGTCATATGCTTATAAAATGACCTCAAACACCATTCAGCCCGGCGGTTTGCCTTTTGTGTGGCATTACAGTGTGTAATCAAGAGCCGCACTTTCCAGGGCAATCAGGGCCTTTATCACAGAGGAACTGTCGCCAACCACCTACAGAGTGGGAGGATCAGCCCTGTGGGGTAAAAGAGTGTGGTAGGTGCTTGATTGGGTGTGGAAAGCGCAAAGTTTTGATCGCAACTCTCCGCCCTGCCGCCCTTCACACCGCCGAGGCACAGCTGAAGAGGCAGAAATGAGACTTAGACACTTTCACGCCACTCCCTTTAAATTTACTTATTTGTTTGCCGGTTTCATGCAATGCTGCAGCGTCTGGCCCAAAGCAAGTTTACTGAGCGATTAACACGCACGTATGCATGCAAAATTTCATAGACTGTGCTTTTTGCTTTTCCTCATCTCACGCTCTCATTTTCAGCGTATGAACGAGGCACAGAACCGCCTGAGGTAATTAGGGGTGACACGATGTTTATGTAACCTCCAAGCCTCACAAACCAGATGCAATTACGGGCTCCTGGTCCCCGTGACCCCCAGCCCTGTTGCGCAGCACCGCAAAAACTCCAATCCTGCGTCCCAGGAGTGAGCGGGGGAGCAAGGTGATGTGGGGGGGGGGGGGGAGACGAGGAGTGGGGGCGAGCAAGAGTTGAGTTCTTTTCACAGCTCCCTCTGACGCGAGCCCTCGCTGCCCTAATCCAAAGTGACGGGCACTTCAGTGGAGATGGAGCAGAGCCCCCCAATTTCCGCCAGGACCCCTCGGCAGGAGAAGCGGAGAAGCCAAGGGTTGGGGTGGCAGACTTATTGTGGCCCAGCGAGACAGAGCAGGGCAGGGGCCTCATTACAACGCTTAACTGCACTCACAGGCCCTCATTAACCCACCACACCAGTGACTCAAATCAAAACAGACAATAAAAAGGGGTCGGCGTGTGAATAAAGGCCTCTATTTTGGTGTGACAAGAGTTTCCGCATTGTAAAGGAGCACTTTATGGAGTTTTTAAACAAATAGATGTCGTAAACATTGAGGTTTGTTACAATGGATCAAATTAAGTGAAGAAATCTCCTCTTCTTAGATGCGGGCTTGCAACTTGTATACAATTCCTTTTTCACTGTAGGCATCCGGGCATTTGGGAATACCGGAAGTTAAACTAAATTATGACTACCGTAAAAAAAATAAGCACTAACACAGTGCATTAGGAAGCTCAGTCACATAAACCCCCCCAGTGGAGGGGGATTGGGTGATGAAAGATGACAGGCACTTAAGTATGCTGCCAATGGGATGTGAAGACAGTGCAAAGATAAAGCCCAGCCTGTAACCACCGCCCCCCCTCCCACCCTCCTTCCCCGCATTGCACCCTCACCCCCACACCCCCCCTTGAGGGGAAGCGAAGCTTGGCACGCCAAATGATGCGTTTCATAGAGACAATTAAAGGGCAAATCAATGCAGCTGCCTCAGTGAAATAATTACAGACGTGGCATCTGACTGCAGCCACGTTCACATGCTGAAAGCATGTAGTGTCAAAATAATTACAGAAGACACACGGACGATTTTAACAAATTTCTAGAAAATCAAAAATATTAAAAGGTTTATAACCCACCGACCAAGTTGTTTCTATTAGGCCTGCAGACATAATAAAATGTGGCTTTCTTGTGAATATTTGATGTCGTTTTTTAAACAAAGCAGCACATACATAGCATGTATATAGCTGTATACGAGTGTCATTCACTACTTTTTTAAAAAATTAATCCTAAAACCAAGAAGGTGGATGAGTATAAAGCTGTAATCAGGGGAGAGAGCAGCAAGTCTACTCTCAGCTCCCCAGTCTCAAATACGTAGTGATGAGGTCACACAGTAAAGACCAGCGGGCCATCACATTCTGTCACATCATCAGTGGTACAGATTTTACAGTTCTCAATCTGCATACATCACCACACAGGACAGGAACAAATCAGACGTAGAGGAGAGAGAGAGAGGAGAGGAGAGGAGAGGAGAGGAGAGGAGAGGAGAGGAGAGGAGAGGAGAGGAGAGGAGAGGGAGGAGAGGAGAGGAGAGGGAGGAGGAGAGGAGAGAGAGGAGAGGAGAGAGAGAGGAGAGGAGAGGAGAGGAGAGGAGAGGAAACCACATGGGGAATATAAAGTGCAGAAGAAGACAGATGGGCCCACTTACCAGCCTGGTTAGTGGTAATGTTGACGGAGGCATACTGAGGGGAGTAGGGGCTCTGATCTGACACCCCGTTGACAGCCTGCACCTCAAACGTGTACTGCGTGTGGGCCAGCAGGTCACTGATGTAGACCCGGGATTCTGTCAGGCCCAGCTGACGGGGTAAGAACTGAACGTTGTCCCCGCAGCGGGTGCAGCCTCCCCGGCCTCCGCCGCAGCTCTTGCAGATGATGTTGAACACCACGTCCTCGCGGCCGCCCGAATCTCGAGGAGCCATCCACTCCAGCATCACAGAGGTCTCATTCACGCTGGAGATCACAGTCTGCGGAGCTGAAGGCACAGCTGGAAAACACGGGACAGAATCCGGGGTTAGAAGATTCGAGAGGTGACGCAAATAGACAAACATTTTAGGACGGAGGGTCTTTGAACAAAATGTTGTGCATCCAGATGATTGCTTAGAAGTGCTCTTGTGTATTTTGTGAACCACACCGGAGTGAATGCTGCACATATCAGTTAGCAGTGTAACAGGTGTCCAAATAGTAATCAGGAAAAAATAGGTTGAATTCTGTATCTCGGAGTTTGGATCCAAACGTAAAGAGGCCACATTATTTGTGCAAACGAATTCAAGTTTGCATTAAATATAACAAAAACGTACGAACAAATTAAAGTGAAATCATTTTTCCCTTGACTTAGGTTTTAAGATATCCTGCTGATAAACAGACAAACAAAGCTGAAAACAGCTCTTTGGAGGATTTAACAATCTAATATTAGGATTGTCCACTCAAGATTTTAGTTGCAGCTAAAAACATTGTATGTTTACATTCAAGTGACAGCAGAGGCAAAGTAGGAAGTTTGGTGACGTTATTATAGAGAGACAAACTCCACATCGAGAGAAGTTTTTTATTGTATAATCAAAATGACTAAATCCCAATAAACTAGCAACAACTAGTAATTTCAACCTAAAATACAATGTTTTCTAAACCTTAACCTATTGCTTATATATTTTAACACAACTCATGATCTTTAGATGAAACTTGGTTGGTGGCTTTTCTGCCTAAACGTGACTTAAATCATAATGTTGACATCATACTCCGTAGTTATAGAAACAAGTATTGTTTTTCTGTTATTGTGCTGTTTTGTCTTTTTAATTTGCAAATTTAAGATCAACAAAACTCAGTGGTGGCTTTTACCCAGCAGCTAAAGATGGAATTAATTTAAGACAATAATTGCATTGTTCATTGATGAATGTTGTTTTTTTTTAATCAAAATATAAACAACAGTTATTTATAAAGGTTTAGGAAGGTACAGACAAATGATCTCATATACAGGTGTCGTTCCAGAGGACTTAAACAGTGATGTATTCTGATATTTAATTGGACTTTTCTAACACTGGTTGAACACCGAATGATATGAATTACTTGCCTTCTGCTGTTTGACATGAGAGTTTTTGTTTTAAGAGAAGAAAAAAACCCAAAAATCAGAGAAGACAGATGATAAAATGTGGTCGTCACTCATAAGTCAAAACGTCAAGGACATTTTACTTTGCGCTCTACAATCTGCAGCATTGATATGATTCTGTGATGGAAGTTGTGTCCTTGATGGCACCGAGGGTATAATTATGAACTCTACTTAAACAACCCCGGCACAAGAGGAGAGAAAATCCACAAGCTCGCAGGGATCCTGCAGCCTCTTTGAGGTCTGAGCTCCATTCCAAGCTGGCAGCGCCTCGTTCCCTTGGGATGTCCATTTACACTCTCTCATTTTCAATGCTGGTGTCCACTTTGTCAAGTGTTTTCTTAACATCTATTCTTGACATATTTTCTCATGGAGCATCGTATAGAGTTACTGCAGCGGAGAGAAACCTACTGTTTCTCCTATTGAGACATTCTTAGCAGCGAGGCATCACAGGGTGGAAACTTTCCACATGGCGCTACACGTTGAGTGACAGGCCAAACAAATAAACAATGAGAACTGTTTATCTTTTAGAGACATGTGCACCTAATTATGGCGGACGTATCCTGTGGGACTAATGAGATGAACAATTCCACTCCGCCCACAACATCCTAAATCTGAATCGATCACTTCTTATTTAACCTCCTTTTAATTGGCAGCAATTAACAGATCTCCGGCTCTGGAAGGAAGCCCACTGGAGTGGCCTTCTTGGTGTCTCTCAGAAACATAACTCCTCCTTGGCATCTCCTTCCCGGGGAGGAGGACTAATATCGCCCCCCCCCCCCATCCATTAGCTGGCGGGCCACTCTGATGGGCCCATTCCCTTGCTTTAATCAGGCCAGGCCCTGCTGCGTTTAATACGGGTGACGTGACGCTGCTGCTTTCTCATTCACAACAGCTGCTCAACTCCCATAGCCAGGCTTATGCAAATCTCCTTTGTTGGAGACCATCAAATCTTTTCCCTCCTCTCTCCCTTTCAACAGGCAGAGAGGGAGAGTGAGGAAAAAACACTACCGAAACGTTGAAAGGGGCTTCTTTTTTTTTTTCTTCTTCTCACTCACCCCCATTTTGTTTTAGTTAGACCACACTCTATGCACTGATTATCTGCCTCTCTGTCACACACACACACACACACACACACACACACACACACACACACACACACACACACACACACACACACACACACACACACACACACACACACACACACACACACACACACCCCTTCTCCTTCAAATTCCTCCTTCTTAAGTTCTTTCTACACTTCTTTCCCTCATGCCTCACCCCCTCCCTTGCTCACTTTTTCATGAGTCTATCCTTCAGTCGGCTTTTCTTTCTCCACAACCTCAGTGTCAGTCTCAAATTCAAATTCAAATTCAAACAGCTTCATTGGCATGACAAGAGAGAGTCTGGCCTCGACTCATTCTCCGAGTCTGGCCCTCCACAAAGCTGCGCGCCCCGGCCCAGTAACCTCTGGTCCGGTTTGGAGTACGGACTGTGTGATGTTGAGGAGGGGCGGCTGAGCCCTGTGTGTCGGGTCAGATCTGTGGACAGCCACACTATGAGCGTGTCAGCGTCACGTTTGTGTGAGGGACAGCTCTGACAGGGTTTCTCTGTTTGGAGTTACACAGACTACCACTGTCCTTTGATCCCCGGGGCTCTTCTGCTTGTGGTACGAAATGTGTACGTGTCAAAGAGTTCACATGGGAAACCGAAAGAATATCTATTCACATCTGCGCGCTGTATGTGTAAGTGATTGGAAAGCAGAAGTAGACATACTGGTGCACGGCATCTGGAGAGGATCGGAGTCGGTGCGATAGTATCCGTTGCGGCAAACGCAGTTCATGGCGCCTTCGCTGGTGGTGCGGCTGTTGATGGGACACTGCAGGCAGGGCTCATCTCCTTGAGTTGGTTTGAAGAAGCCCGACGAGCAGGCTGAAAGACAGAGGAGAATACAAAATTTGAATTTAGAACAAAAAATAATTACAAACACTTCATTTTTAAAAAGCAAAGCAAAGGCGAAATAATGTCTTTTTGTGTCAAAAAGTTTGTTGTATCAATTGCTTTATTTAAAAAAATAGAAAAGTAGAGTTTTTTTATCAACACTCAAAACACTGAATTTCCCATTAAAATACAATACAATTTTACTTTTTAATTTATGTTCTGTATTTACTGTACAACCCTATATCCAAAAAA
Organism: Brachyistius frenatus; assembly: GCF_029030835.1. NCBI lineage: Eukaryota > Metazoa > Chordata > Actinopteri > Embiotocidae > Brachyistius > Brachyistius frenatus. The sequence goes on from NW_027210697.1 coordinate 1,320,172, forward strand.
GTTGGGGTGCTGTGTAAGAGGTAAATAAAAACAGAAAGTAAAAGATTTGCAAATCAGAAAAATCCATATTTAATTGAACATTGACCAAAGACAGTTTGTTGAAATAGAGAAATGATTGAATTTTGAATATATTTTGAATTTTAAATTTGTCTCAAAAAAGTTGGGACAGGGTCAACAAAAGACTCCAAAAGTTGCGTAAAGCTAACAACAACAACAACAAAAAATACCTGGTTGAACATTTCACAACTAATTCAGTTATTTGAACCAGGTCAGTAACATTAGTGGCTATAAAAAGAGCTTTTCAGAGAGGTAGAGTCGCTCAGCAGTGAAGATGGGGGTGAGGTCCACCACTCTTTGAAAGACTGAGAGGGAACATAGTGCAACAATTTATGAATAATGTTTCTCAGTGTAAAACTGGAAAGAATTTGGGGAATTCATCATCTACGGTACAAGAATGGGACAACATTTCACTTCCAAAACTGGTCTCCTCAGTTACCAATTGTTGACAGAGTTTTGTAAAAAGAAGAAGTGATACAACACAGTGGTCAACATGCCCCTTTCCCAACTCTTTTAAAGCGTGTTGCTGGCATCAAATTCAAAATAAACATATATTTTTGATGAAACCAAAAACATTCTCAGTTTTAACATTTGATATGTTGTCTCTGGTCTATTTTAGCAATTAAATATGGGTTTACATGATTTCCAAATCATCGTATTTTGTTTTTGTGAACATTCCAATTTGTATGGAAACGGGTTTGTATACATCAACAATGGTCATTTTTATTTTGTCCCTTGGAGAGTGTTCACCATAAAATAGGCAGCAGGTCAAATGTAGTAGTCTGTGTATATACACTTGTTGCCACTTCAGTATTTCAAGTGATTTATTTTGAGTTGTTCGGTTACAAGAGAAGCCATTGAGTGACCTGAATTCAAACCAAGCCAGAAAAACACATAGACCACGAGTCCAACATAAATAAATATCAGTCGCTGCCCGACATACAAATACACAAACAGTGTGCCTCACGCAACTCTCTGCCGATATGACAACATGCTGTACGTTTGCTTTGAATTATTCACTGTGCTGCAGTTGCCTGAGAAATGTCTGAAGTGCCCTGCTTTCTGTTAAGAGCCTTTTCAAGGGCCTCTCTCTCTCTCTGGAGACCCTGGGAGGGAAGTTACATTCATCGCGTAGGAGCTGCCATTTCAGTCTGTATTGGATGCATCAGACTGCGTGTGGGTGAATCACAGGCTTCACATGGTGTGAACGTGTTTGTGTGTTGCCATAAGGGGCAGACACTACTGCGATAAACAAACTAACCTAGCTGTCTGTAAAATCCCCTTATCCCCCTCCTCTCCACTCACATCCCGCCTAAACCTTTATTGCTAAAAAAAAAAAAAAAAAAAAATTCATAAAAAAAGAATAACCATTTTTCCAGCATTTGCACCTGCACCATGTCAAGAGCTTTTCTTGTATCTTGGGCCAAAAAAAAAGCTACGGTTTTGCTTCAGGTAATCCAGCTCCCACCTACCCCTCTGATAGGGGAGGAAAATACAGAGGTGATGGAAGTACAGTAACATGAAAAATTCACACACGGGACAAACTGCGTATCTGAAGTTAAAACCCCTCAGGTGGTTCAGGGCTGTTATTTTTCTATAGCAACGGTGTGAAAATGTATTCAGTCTGATGAAAGGAAACAAAGTAAAGCAGATTTTCCTTTAATTTATGCTTCCTTTTTTCATCTATTTCTATATTTGTAAGTTAAAAAGAGTAGGTTCATATACAGATACTTTTTTTTTAAAATCCACTACCAAAGCTGACTATGATGAGCCCTTTTCTTCTTGTGCTTGAAGCAGTCAAAACTATTTATCTTGTCATTATGAAAAAGATGTTTTTTCCCCCATTTTTTTCCCCCATAAAAAAATGACATGACCGCCATTTCTACATTGTAAAGTAATAAAACTACAGCCATTATTTCACTCTGAAGCTGCACCGGCAATTACAGCTCAACTGCAGCATCTGGAATATGGAAACATCAGCAGCTGCAACTCCAATTTAAAGGAGGTCAAATCACAAGGCAGAATCAGTCCGGGTCCAATCCCAGTGTTTATATTAGACAGACACATCGCTGGACTCAGAGACCCAACAGCCCACAGATTAATGCTCTTTTTTTCCCCTGCTGGAACTAAAAGTCCATTATTCAGAGCCGTCACCTTCTGGATCCGAGTCCTACAGTTGTGACAGATACAGATACTTTACAAAACAGAAAGCACTGGACGGATATGTTTAAGATGTGCTGGGAAAGCATTGTCAAATGTACAATGCAAATAAAAAAATAAAAAACTTTAATTGCTATGACAACCACTGTGGAAAATGATGTTTGTTTTGTTGGTTTTACAGATACTCTGTAGTTTAATGAATTACATCGGTAGTTGAGCTGTATCAGCTCTTCAAGGACAGTCTAAATGGTTCAATACGATCGACAAACCTTGCGTGGTATTAGCTTTAGTAAAACCAGCTTCACCAAAACAGTTTGTTTAACAGAGAATCTGCTTTCATTAAATTCCTATTATAGTATGTCAAGCAGCTTTGATTTCAGCGTAAGAGAAAGGGAAAGCAATTTAAGCTTCTGTGTGCTTTGAAATGGGAACACATTTTAATCATTACTTCTGTATATGAAAAATATAAAGGTTTGCCTGACAAAGCAGTGAGCGGTCTTTGTTATGGTCTGTGTTGATGATCACAAATGTCAGTGCCAGAAAGTTATTCCCCCCCCAAAAAAGCGGATGTCGCCTCGAAAATCTCCTCGCTAAGTGTTAGCTTTGACATGTTTTTCTTTCCCCATGATTGATGGGGTGGAGGTGGGGGGGGCGGTGGGTATACGGGGCGAAACATGAGGCACAGACATTCACACTGCCAGACAACAGTGTCTGTGAAAGAGGCCCGGGCAACAGCCATGAGGGGGAATTGGGATCGAACCTCGGCGGCACAGCGAGGTCTGCAAGAGCACGGCGCTCCGAGGAGCAACTCCAAAGGGGAAGCAGCATAAAGAGGCGGGTGGGGGTGGAGGTGGTGTGTGTGTGTGTGTGTGTGTGTTTGTGAGGATGGAAACAAAGAAATAAGAGGGGAGAGTTGGGGAACGGCTGTGTTTGGGATTTCTTCTTTTTTTTTTTTTTAAGCCAAGGAATTCAGTGTATTTCTGTGGATGTATGTGCTGTAACAGTATGCAGACGGTTCACATCAATCAGAACAAGGACTTTAAAATCTGAACAGGGAGGAAAAGTCTCCATGCTACCACAGTGGTGGTATCCAAATATGATGTGGTGGTTGGACGGCACACGGGTGGGTAATTCAAAGTTTCCTACCAAGCACCAAACCATCACACATAACTGTATTGTTTACTGTAAGCCCATTAAATCTGATGATAATATGAAAAACGACTGTACAGTCAACCTTCACGCCCGTCTTTCGTTATGGAGGCATTCTGTGTTGTTATGCTGCCACATAAACTGTTTAGAAGTGAAAGCCTGTTTATCGCAGGACATTATGTTTCATCATGAATGACAAATTTAATCTTCATTGTTTTCTGTATCACAAGGTTGCATGGGCTTCCTTGCCGTCAAGAACACATGGCCATCTCATATTATTCATTTCTAAAGCTCTACTGCTGAAGCTTCCATCACATCTCTAAAGTATAAGCGATCCTGTAGCTACTTAAACTTATATATCCACAATGTGCATAATAATGTTGTCAGAGCGGCTTTTAGGTATTTAGGAAGACACAGCAATGCGTGTCTTGGCATTTCTCGGTGCTTCGCCACGGCCGGGATTTTAGGGAAATATTTGGGGAATTTCCACTTTATACTCAGATGACAGATTTTAAGAGTTACGGAGTTGTGTGGTGTCAGATGTAGGGAAGCAGAGACATAGAGAAGCAGTGATTAAAAATCAGATCAGAGCTTTAATTCCCCACCTCCCTGCCTGCCCAGATTGCTGCTGTTGAGCTGTTTGATCATCATGCTGCTCAACATGTGACAACTGAAGGCTGTTTTTTTTGGATGCTTCCTCTGACTTCAGATCTCCTTCTGGCAAGAAAAGTTAATTACTGCGAGAATATTCATTGACAACAGCTCATCCGTTGTTCCTGTTTCCTATCCTTAAAAAAATAAAAAAATAAATACACCCATTGCTATTAATGTCATCAATAGCACCAAGACAACATGCCATGTTCTTGCTGTTAGATCTCCCGGGACTACAAACATCGATTTTGGAACTGGAACAGACAATGAAACGTGGCAATAAGTCAAGAACAAAAGACACATAGGAAAGCTTAAGGGAATTTAAAAACACTTCAGACTCAATTTAGTGGTAGCTATGTCAAAAGGTCCAGATCACCTCAAATTGTTTCCAGGCACTCAGCAGGCATTTTCACTCTTAGATCACATATTTGAAAAATAAATGAAAACTGCTGCCGCTGGGGTGAGATAGTTTTGTTTCCAATGTTGTCTGATCAGTTAAAGACCATTACATTACTTTAATCTAACACTAAATCTTTAATAAAACATAATCTGGACCCCCCCAACACACACACACACACACACACACACACACACACACACACACACACACACACACACACACACACACACACACACACACACACACACACACATACCAAACCCCCAGCTGCTTGTGCCTGCCTATGTTTATGACTTCTAATAATATACAGTGACATAAAAGCTTTAATTAGGGGTTATTGCGAGACTCACTGAATAAAAATAGCACGGCAAGAGAGCTGTGAGGTAAGGTAAGTGACTGTGCTGGGGTGCCAGTCGGTTTTTACAGCAGGTAATTTGCTGGTTGTTTCAAAGGTTTCCTGAATATTACAGGCGGAAAGATTTATAGCGCGCCGAAAGAAGAGACCTGCAGCTAAAAAAACATCTGAATCCCAACAAAGTGTGAGCGTCTGCATGCGTGTGTGTGTGTGTGTGTGTGTGTGTGTGTGTGTGTGTGTGTGTGTGTGTGTGTGTGTGTGTGTGTGTGTGTGTGTGTGTGTGTGTGAGGGAGAGGAGTTAAAAAGAGAAAGAAGAAAGATGCATGAATGAATGAAAGAGAGAGAGAGAGAGAGAGAGAGAGAGAGAGAGAGAGAGAGAGAGAGAGAGAGGCATGCAGGGAGTGTTTTGTTTTAAGGTGGCACTGCAGACATGAACGGCCATTCTGGTTCCTTTGTCCGAATCAGCACACACGCACACACGCACACACGCGCGCGCGCGCGCACGCACACACACACACACACACACACACACACACACACACACACACACACACACACACACACACACACACACACACACACACACACACACATAGAGAGAGTGGGCATTTTACATTTCCATCATGGCTGCCCCGGCAATGACAGTCCCAATCAGACAATCAGCTAGCTGATGCCAGGTAATCCAGTTTGTTTAAGGCCACACCTTTTGTTTAAAAAAAAATTAAAATATATATATATATATATATATAAAAAACCAACACCTTTCCAGTCTCCTTCACCCACCATCTCTCCCCAACAGGGAGACTCTTTGTCCAGACTCACAGCATCACAGCAACAACAGCACACTCTTCCACTCCAATACCCCCACCCATCCACACACACACACACACACACACACACACACACACACACACACACACACACACACACACACACACACACACACACACACACACCCTTTCGGGACCCGATCCTCCACCCTCCCCAAAAAAAACTGCCTTATTTAATGAACACACCATTAAAGAAGAGACAAGGGAGACAAAGACAGACAAGGCTTGTGTGTGTGTGTGTGTGTGTGTGTGTGTGTGTGTGTGTGTGTGTGTGTGTGTGTGTGTGTGTGTGTGTGTGTGTGTGTGTGTGTGTGTGTGTGTTCAAGGTGTGAAAGAGAAAAAGGCTGGAGGGTTGAAAAAAAAAATCAGAGGTGCTAGGTTTTGTGAGCACAGCAAGAAAAAAGTGCTGAAAGCGGTAAAAATGGCCAGCGTCAGAGGGATGGCGTGCGCGCGCGTGTGTGTGTGTGTGTGTGTGTGTGTGTGTGTGTGTGTGTGTGTGTGTGTGTGCGTGCGTGTGTGTGTGTGCGTGGATGCTGGGTATTTCCCTGTATCCCATTGTGGCCAAAGAGGCCGCTACAGTGAGCCCCGTACGAGTTTGGGCCTCTAGTCGCTTCGGTGCTGCCTGTGAAAACACTATGACTCATTGTGGGGGCAGATTAAAGGCCATCATAAAGAGATGCGGTCCTCTAACTCGATGGACCACTGTTCCTCCATAGAGGAGAAAATTAGATTAACACAACCTGTTAGCTTTTGCAGTTGCGTTCTCATTACCTCCATCGTTCTGAAACCGCAAACACAGACTGTAGGTCTTTGAACTGGTCACATCCAAGCAGAGCGTAACCTTGTGAAACGACACTCACGGCCACAACATCGGCCAAAAGAGAGCAGCCACAAGTTGTGTGTCTGTTCTCGGGAGCGAGGACAAGCCAGCTTGCTCCCCACCACCCCAGCGCCCCCTCCTCCCCCACCACCTCCCGCCCCCTCCCTGTCTCGGCACTTCCATGGGGAACACTAGCTCGCACTGTTTGCAACACAGGGTCTCCGCAATTGAATTAGGAACGCAGTCCTCCTGGCCATCTAATTCAATCAGGCTTGTGTGAAAGCTATTAGACAACTGGCATTCGCTTCACCCTATACACACACACACACACGCACGCGCACACACACACACAGGCAGACAGACAGACACACACACACACACACACACACACACACACACTGGCACACAAATGATACATTCATTTTTCCCTCTAGGTTTCCATGTCTGGTGCAATTAACAGGTCTGGGACTCTGCGTGGCTCCTCACACTGTAAGCCAGGACAGTGCCAGTGTGGGAGGGTAACCAGTGATGAACTACTAGGTGTAAATTAGGCTGCTCTCAAACTCAAGGATAGCGCAGGGTCATTTAAATGGGTTATTTTCAAAGAAACTTCTGTTTGATGTTCAACATTTATAGACACATCCAACTTTAGACTCCTACACCCCCCCCTCCCCCTCTCCTCCCACCACCACCACCACTTGCATGGGTTTAATGGATGAAGAAAAATTAGATGACATTAGGTTAGGTTAGGTAGTTACTTTATTAATCCCCGAGGGGAATTTTTTTTCGCTACAAACAAGTGGTGAATTCTAGACTTCTAGCTGGGTAACTAAACTCAAAAACATTGATTGGTCGTGACTCGGAGATGCGCCGACGAGGCAGCTTCATCACAAATATGTGATGCGTTTGCTGATCCAGACACCTTGTATGAACGCCCTCACGGAAACTTCCGTGTCACTGTGATCATGTGTTTGTGCACGGCGAAGGAACTCGTGTGTCGCGAGGTATGGCAGGATGATTGGAGAGGGACTTTTCTCACCGTGTCTCTCAGCATTTTGCTCTAAGCTGCATCTCCCCCTGGCAGTTGTCACAGAGCTCAGATCACCCCCCCCACACACACACACCCCAACCCCCAGCCCACCCTCCAGCAGCCTCCTTTTAGACAGATTAGGAGCCAAAGTGAGCAGCAGATTAGCTGGAAATGTGGGACACCTGGGAAATGAGCTCCAAAGGGGTGCAGGCACCTCGGGGGAGTGTGTGTGTGTGTGTGTGGGGGGGGGGGGCACAGAGCACACACGCAAACAAGACATGTACCGTCACACACTCCCAGGAAACTCAAAACACGCGTGACATGACACCGCGTGCGCCGTACAGAGACACCCGGAGCTCATTTAATTCCATCTTCCTCCGATACGTATAGATCAACACATAAATAAGCAGAGACCGTAAAGGAGAGAGCTCCTAGTAAACCCTATCTGGCCGCAGCCCAGAGGACAATTTCAGCTCGCACTGTGAGGGCTTAACCTCACATAGTGTGGCACATATACAAGGCTCACCATCACTAGCTTTGGTATTTACAAGGACAAAAAGAAGAGCGGAGTGCTGTTCAGAATGTCAGCGGCGGCTAAAAATACTCCGTAAGGGAAATATTAGTCATGTAACAACTGGTGTAAATTAATTTCCCCACTAACTGACCTTATTTCTCATTATCTCCTTAACTTTGGCCATAAATAACACCGGCATTGATTTGACGTGAAATCTGTTCATGCACCTATTTTCATCCTTATACATATTTTCACAGAATTATGCTCTCATTTGTCATAAAACTTTCCAGATGAGACTTGTATTATACATACATTCATTAATCTAGTGGCCTTAAATAAACAATTGTAATCTATTTTTGCAAAAAATTGCACAAATATACACAAGCCGGGCCACAAGAGACACTTTTTGCATGATCAATGAATTGAGCAAATTTTGGATTATTCTATTAATAAACACATTAAAAAAAAAGCAAAAAAAATACTGTTTGTAGTGCTGGAAGTGGCAAATATTTCGTATTTTTGCTTTTTGAATGCCTGAAACGATTAAGCAGTTAAAGCACTTTCAATTGATTCATCAATTACTTCAGTCATGAGGCAACACTTTGGTGCATTAAGAACACGCTGAAGTACACGTACACACAGTGAACTTCTGAATACACTCCTGCAGATCATCATTCCCATGTGGCAAATGTTAGCTTCTTGATTCAAACAGCACTGGCAGAGTGGCCCTCTGTTTAAGACCACAATGCTCTTATGATCATCATCAGGTCATAAATACCAAAGGGGAAAAAAAAAAAAAAAAAATCAGTGAAAACTATCTTAACCACATTATTTCCATACTGTCTGATAACTACCATCTGTCAATAAGGGAGGAAACAGAGATGAAAGGAGAGTATCACTGGAGCCATGCATGCAGCACAGTAATAACGTCTGGAATTTTCACTGCACTTTTTTTTTTCTTCTTCTTTTCCCACTTTTTTTTTCAGCACAGAAAAAAAAAAAAAAAAAAAAAGGCACAAATGTGGAATGGTGAAATTACAGGCATCTGAGCCAACACATATACGCGCAGGGTAGAAATATGAACGAGGCCAGAGGGTGGGCGGTTGTGGGGAGTAAAGCGGAAAGGGTCATTTCATGCAGGCAGATCACTTGACAGCTTGCTCTCCAGAGGATGCAGAGGTCCAATCAGGTTGCCCGTGGACCCCTTCGGTACACTGGGTTGCAGATGGCCGGGGCGTGGCAGGAGGCAGGCCCCATTGTCGGCATTAATCTCCATTTAAGATGGCTTGTCAACCTTCAGGATCCACATCACGCTGGAACTAGCGACGCGGTGTTTCATTATTTGTAATGACAGATCATTACCGGGGCTGGAAAAATGTCACTTAATGCAGATAATGGTATATTATTTGAAATTATTGGCACGGTCCGCCATAATCTGGTCACTAATTGAGCTTCTGTGCTCAGAAGGGGTAATTAATTCAGTCAAATTCTATGGTTTATTGAATAAGAGTGGGATTGGAAGATGCATGCATGGTATTTAGTCGCTACAAAATATTTGCATTCAAATTATTTCAGTTCACTAATTCTGCAAAACAATAAGGGGTCGATTGCTTTGCGGCCCTAATTTAGGATGACTTTGTTGAACGGTATCACATCACAGCTGTGTTTTAAAAATTCAAATCTGTTTACAGCACAACAGTTTGTGTTTAACCTCCCAACACCCACCACCCACTCCCAACTCAGAAACCTGCCTCTGCTGGAAATCATGCGTTAAGTTCTTCTCCCCTCTAACAAAGGCAGTCCGGCATTTCGTGCGAGCAGAAAATTGAGACGCGGAACTTTCACTGTCATGTGACACCAAGTGCCAGTTATTGCGTTTGTAGTGTTACAATGTTCCTGACGGTGAGAAGGAGAGGAGGGGAGGGGAGAGGACAAAAAAAGAAAAAAAGAAAACCCAAAAAACTGACACCGTTCTTTTCAGGCGCTGGCTGAACAGGGTGTTCACTGTTTCAAATTTGAGACAGGTAGGAAATGAGGAGACGAAGAGGCGATCAGATGTCAGAGTGTTAAGCTGTCATTGTGGAGGCAAACAAAAGAATGCGGGCAGCCTCCACCAAACCCTCGGCCTCGCCTTCATGGGAACAAATCACCTGCTGTACCACACAGCATCCCTGGAACCCCCACCCCAAACCTACCTGTGAGAGATTGTACAGCGGGTGCAAGAATCAGCTGCTGCGTCGAGAAACATTTTATTTCCTGTCTGAAGACACGCATTCCTCACCACTCATACTCCACACCGCAGCTCTCCAAGCCTATGAGTCATACATTTATTTCTAAAGGCAGAGCTGTGTTTACACTACGCCATCTCCGAGACACACCAATCAATGTGCCTGAACTCTTTATGAGTTTTGACTGGGGCTGCCGGTGCCTCGGCCTCCCAAACGCCCAAATGCGCCCTTTTCTCAAGGACAGCCAGTTGCTAGGGGCAACAGGAGCCATTTCCATGTAAGGCAGCCTTCCCCAGCTCCGTTCCGCAGGCTGCACCCGGACCTCACAGCCCCGATCGCAGCCTCAGACTGCTGATGACGGTGGGAGCGGGCGGAGGAAGCAGGTTCAGTGAAGGTAGAGAGGAAGGAGCAGAGTAGTCGGACGAATGGATGAGAAATGACTTCAGAGAGACATACGTGTGTGTGTGTGTGTGTTGCTCTAGATTTCATATACTTGTCCCGGGAGAGATAAGAAATAATACAGGTTCAATTAGGGCTGCCGAGTCCATGAAATAAACAACATTTTACAGTCGCCTGACTGTTTTGGAGCTTGTCGGAGTTTGTAAAATATCATCAGCCTCATGGTGATTTCAATCTCCCTTATCTGGCTCAGCAGCCAGCAGCCCTTTTTAATTTTTTTTGCCCAACACAACCGCCTCGGTGGCTGGCGTCCCGACCAGTCCAGGTGAGATGCAAGCTGGGAGATGGGTAGTGGAGTCCTTTGTGCCTGGAGGCAGATGTAGGAAATAGCTGACAGAGGCAATCACTAGTCTGTCGGTTTTTTTGTGTGTCTGTTTTTTTGTGAAGAACAGCACAGAAAGCAAGACAGAGTGAGTGGGGACAGAGAGGAGAGAGCGGGTGGGGTGGGGGGCTTTACCCGAATCCAAACAAAGGCAGCAAGCGGCAGCTCCAAGCTCGGCGACACAGGCTCCCCAAGGTGCTGTCTAGCTGATGGACAGGTGGCATAAAGGGGCTGCGTGTTGTCCAGTCAGGAGGGACAAGGGGGGGTGTCACAGCAGAAGAGTGGGTGTGGGGGGGGGGAGGAAGGGAGAAGAGAGGTGGTGGTGGTGGTGGTGTGTGTGTGTGGGGGGGGCATTGCAAGGAGCAGCTGGTGCTGAATCCTGTCACTGTCCCTGTGTAACCCTCCAATGCACACATACAAACACACAAAGAACACACACACGCTCACGCACGCACACACACACACACACACACACACACACACACACACACACACACACACACACACACACACACACGCACACACGCACGCACACACGAACACAGGCCTACCTCAAACAAAGCACAAACGATAAACAGAGGTCCTCCACTTGGACCAGCGAGTATCGTGTTCAGAGGCCGGATTTCCTATCTGCAGCGATGTCTCCCTGGAGTGTATTTATCAAAGATTATATCAATTCTTCTGACCACAAGCATTTAATGAGGCATCAGGGAGCCAAAGTGAATTCTATTATCCATCTGATTGAAAAAAAACAAAAAACAACAGCTGTAATGCGCTGTAATTTTGCACGCATGCATACATCCAAGAAGCACAAACACACTTCACTTGAGAATTAGGATACATGTCTTACGTATGAAAGCGATTGTTCTCTCAGTAAGTAGAGAGTAAGAGGACACATTTTAATATCTTTTCTTGAGCATTTTGGAAATATATATATATATATATATATATATATAAAAAAGAATATATCTGAAAAGCAATTGTATTGATTGTCTCACAGCTATGTAGACTGGCAAGGTGCTCAGGATAAAGGTAAAGATAATAATTCTCTGATGTGATCATGTGACTCAAACCAGACTCGCTTGTAAAATAGAGAATAAGCTTCAAGCCATGACATGCAGCGGGAGACTGAAACCACCAAAACAAGATTACACCTGATATCAAGACTGCAAGGTTGCAAGCTGAAGGATCAAAATCAGACATTTGCACGTGCGCACACACACAAACACACACGCACGCACACACACAGAGAGAGAGAACACATCTAAAACCTCCTCCCTTTACACCTGTGTGCCTGAAACGGCTGGTATTGTTGGGGGTGGGATTTTATTTGAATGCTTTAATGGCCGCTATTCAGAGGTGGAACACATTAAATAGCCCAATCATAGGCTGCAGTGAGGTGGTGGCCCAAGCAAATTTATACTGAGTGAATAGATCGACTAATTAGCCTTTAAATATGTCATTGATTCATCTAAAACAAGGGATCCCTGAGCTATTCCTCTGCCTGCTCTACGTCGTCTCCCCTTCGATGACTACATCCTTAACCCTGATAAAGGAGGGGCCTGGCTGGCTGCTCTCCCTTCCATTTGTCCTAATCAATGGGGGCTGTTCAGCCCAGACCCGGGGGGTCAGTGAAATTAAGTACCCAGCTCACACAGAGAAGGATCAGGCTAATGCTGGGGCAGGGGGAGAGATAGGCAAGCCCTCTGTTACCTTGGCAACTCCACTGCTGCCGAGTTTCCCCCAACATATCCCTTCAGTCCGACTCTTCTCCTGGTTAGGATGGTTTGCTGTAAGGATTGTGACATACTGTGTTCGGTCCATAAGAAAATACTCTGATATCATGACATAAAGGGAGATTTTTTTTTTTTTTAATAATCATAGAGACTATCACTCGCACCCTTTTTATGATAAATGAAGCGTATTTGTTTTTTCATAGTCAATAAATTGACAAAGATATGGCAGAACACCAGTACAAACATGTCAGTCTGCAGTGCAGTTAATTCTCAGTGCGAGTAAGTACATGCTTCATATCTTCACTGCACATTAATACTTTTATTCAGTTTCTATCTTGTGTTGTATTTCATAAAGTCGAAACGAGAGCAGTGGGTGAGTATGTCTGCACCAATCCATGTAGTTTTAATACCTTTCTAAAGATGTGCAGGATAATCAATATTTTAGAAGGACTACATTTAGAGGTGATTAAGAGAATAATGATGGAAGGGTAAAAAAAAAAAAAAAGAAGATGTTTCCACGTTTGCTCAAAAAATGTCTGTTCATGTGAGGGAAATTCACTACAAGGATTAAAACCCTTTGAAATCAATTTGATTTGTTTTGTACTCACCTACTAAATTTGTTAAAGTGTTTTTCATGGTTTCTTGTTTGCACTGATTTCTAATCATTATCATCAAAGATCCACTTTCTGCTGAGGAAAGCTCGCTCATGCTTTACCAGCTGTTGGCAATTTGGACTTCACCGCCAGGGATTTGAAAGAGGGAGAAAGTAGCGGTTTGATTTTCTTTTTCTTTTCTTTTCTACAGAGACATTAACACCAGCACTAATGTGATGTTGTTAAGTTACAGTCAAAGACTAAATTAATTACATCTGTGTTTGTTTTGTTTTGTCACACTCCTGCAAACAGCTTTGTGGTTTTGACCCTAGTGTACCTTGAAGCTCCTGTTTCACTCTCTGGGTTGAGGGGAAGCTGCTTCATCTACTTGCAGGCTCACATCCTTATAGATTGGGTTTTAGATTCGTGCCTAAGACGTGCTTAAGAGTCTCCGATTAGGCCTGCATGTCAATCATCCGCAGTCAGACAGGATTAGCCGTCTGACTAAAATTCGTATATGTCACACGCATAGGCATATAACTCTTTTAATGCAAACCATCTAGCCTGAAGGCATTGCCCTCCCCTTTGCACATTCCAGCACTGCATATCTGACACATCCATACAGGCCAGCACATATCATCTCTGACGTTAATGCAAGGTGCTGAAAAGGTCATTGTAAAAATATAATGGTTGAGTAGATGCCTCTACCTTCTGGGGGATAGCTACTGTATTTACTCATAAGCTGACGGTCATGTCAGTCATCATAAATATCTATTTTTCCCCAGACATTTACAGCACTGAAGAGCAGATAAGAACTATTCTGTACACATAAGACACTCGCCTGAGCGGCAGAGCGCACACAAATTAGGTTCATAATCCAGTTTTGTGGTCATTATGGTTGCCAAAAGTTAGTAAAAGTGTTAGAGAAGTTGAGGCATCTTGAGCTGAGGGCCTGCAAAAGGACGACTGGCAGATTAGTCTTGGGTTCCTGGTGGCAGAGGGATTATCCCAGGAGGTCATGTCAGTTGCACTCAGACTAAAATCCCTGTCCGCAGCACACATAGATGAAATACCATGTGCAAAAAATCCTTACACATATTTTAGCCTGACAGAAATACCAGATTGGTGGTGGATTCAGACGGGGCTAGAGTCAATTTGTATAGCATGTGTGTGTTAGGAGTTCGGGTTTCCCAAACCCTGATCACCTGCTTCTAACAAGCTAAAACAAAATGGGGGGAAAACAATGTGCAAAAACAATTTCAGCACATCTGGCACGATGGGAAAAGAGGAGGGGGTGAAGACACACTTAGTCTTGCTTCGCTTCATGTAAGTTTGATGAGGAAATGGGAAGGGCATCCATCCAAGACCTTCAGTCTGTGGACCTCTGCCAACGCTCCTAACTAGAGACATAAGCAATTGATTAAAGAAGGAAAGGCCTACTTGCAATTCTGGGTGGTGATTTTTATGGGCTCTTTCTTTAAACTATATCAACAGCTTTTGAGAAGTGTATCGCTCTTTAAAAGTCTGATCTCACTGGCATGATAATCTCCCAACTCCTCACTCACATTCACTGTCAGTGAGCCTGTGCGCTGGACTGCCGTTAATGTGTCCAAGTCACTCTTTAAGAGTCAACATTTCTCAATAAAAAAAAATAAAGTATAGACTTGTTCGTGTTTAAACACAGAGATCTTTTTAAGGATCCTCCCTTCGGCTGCCGTGACTTTCTGGATAGAAGAGAAATATAAGACCCGAGCATGTGTTCCACAGGGCACCACCAGGGGCCTCCTACGAGGTCAAATACCTTCTTATCAGCACACCAACAGGTTCTGGCTCGACGAGCTCAATTAGCTTACGCTTAGTGCAGTGCAGGAGGAGACCACGCTCTCAGCACGAGGCCCGTATCAACAGAACCAGGGAGATGACAGACAAGCCTGGGCCCACAAAGGCCCGATTGTGGCGGTCCCTGGAAGGACGGTGAATGGGTACGAAGGAGGAAGGACTTATGTTCTCGGGGGTTTTGCGATGTGGCTGATAACAAGTCTCCCAGCTGAATGACAAAGCCACTGTGGAAAGTCTTCAGGATAAATTCCTTCCATTCAGGACAGAATCCTGAAATGAGCACAACAGAAAATATAAATGGTGTTGATAAATGGGTTTTAAATGAAAAGATTCTTCCATTGAAACCGAGAACACTGCATCTAATACGTTGTTTCCTTTTGCATACTGGAGGATTACGTGACGAGGCCGGAGAGCTCGCAGCACACCTTCGACAGGGCAGCGGTTTCATTTGCAAGGGCAAGAAAACAAACAGCGACTCATTCAGGCATGTGATTTGAGTGTTTTGATAAAACAATGACAGTATTCCTGGATTGCAGCTGCTTTGTATACCATAACAACGATCCTGTTGATGCCCATCCCTCCTGCAACACTATACTGACAGATAACGAGGCGCGTCACAGCCATGATTTCAATAATAGTCATTCAGTAATGGGAAGCCTGCCTGCTGGCATGGTGTGCACGCAGATGGAATTTAAGCCATCATTTGCCAAGCTTTCATTGGCTCTTTTCCCCATTGCCACACTTTAATAGCAGTGAGGTATAATAGTGTGAATGATCCGTGTTTAATCACGCTGCTCACAGGCTCAACTGATTCTCACAACTTTACACCGCGTTGGGATAAAACATCTCTCGACGGGCTTGAGAGCGTACACAAACATTCAAAGCTGTCATCAAAATTTCATTAAACCTATGCCTCAGTATGTGCTCGTACAAGGTCCCTGCGTAGCTGATGGAGGTGTGCACATCATACAGAGAGGCCATCGTAAACACATGAAAGCTTCTTCAACTACGCAGCAGAACAAACATATGTTGTGACCGACTCCATCCGGAAGATGTGGCTGTCGCGTCTTCCTTCTGCAAACTCGACACAACTCGACACAAAGGAAGCACCAAAAAAAAAAAAAAAAAAAACCCGACTTAACGACAAGCAATCTGTTGAAATAGGTCATTATGGTGGAGGCATGCTGTGAATGCACCGCGTCCCCAAATCAATACATGAATTGCTATATTTAGTAAGAAGGTCGCAAGGAGGAGTTATCAAGGCTCTACAAGGAATGAATGACATCAACGTATCAGCGCCGTGCTTGAGTGGAGCCGGCTCATTTTAGATGCAGATGGCTTCAAAATGTCTTCTCTAGTGAGAATTACTCTCTGCGGAGGGTTGAGATATCCCTCATGGTGGCTGGAAATGTCACATTCTGCTCAGTGTCAATGTCATAACATTAACCTTCAAGGTGCTACAACGAGACGGTGGAGAGTAATATGTGTTCTGTGGCACATTATTATTCTAATAAAGAGGGCACTTATTAGTATTGCAGTCGTGGATAGGGCTTTTATACCAGTACCGATATCTTGACTTTGATCAAGTTTTTATATATGTATATATACAAATTTGATCAAATCCATCTTAAAAAAGATTTAGTTTTCATGCAGTTTAGTTCTGGAGAGAGTGACACAGTTTGTTTTCTGTACCTACAATGAACAGATATTCTCTAAACACCTCACATGCAAGGTTTCGCTACAATCTACCAACGTTCCCTCAACGCCTCACGTGCTCTCAGTAGACGCTATCACACTAATCAGTTTGAAACAAGTGAAGTAAGGAATTTTTATGTGCGATTTACTTACGTCAAGTTGAAAGCCAGTGATTTTATCAGCGTGGGTGACGGCCCAAGTAGAGGCTACGTGTAGTAAATGCTGCGGCTCTTAGCTGATTGGATTTACGTCACGTAGCAAAAGTTGTGCATTTGAGAATGAAAATGTGTCCTAGGTATTAAAATTTGGGATCAAATGACAGGGCATTTTTTAAAATTTTAGATAGAATTATTCGGTCAGTGCCATAAAATCATCAAAGTTTGGTAGGCAGCGCTAAAAGTAGAGAATATGTTTTGTAGCAGTGTGAGGTAAACAATTATTCAAAATATAACTAAATTAAAAGTTTTTATAAATTACTTAAAAAAAAATTCCAGTAAATTGTTGCAACTGTGGCATTGTCCTGCAGCAGATTACTGTGCATCCTAAAAGTCATATTCAAACGCTTTAGTACTTTAGTACGTTGTTGCACCTTCATGAACCAAAATAGAATATGCCAACACAATCGGCCCACTGTGTACAAAATTCATAATCTATAAGCAAACACATGCAACAGCTCTAAACTGAACGAATCCCTATCTTTCTGTGAGCAAAATGGAATTCGCTCCCTTTTAAAGTGCCCATTAGTGTGGTTAAGAGAGACATAGTATAGGTCCATACTGCATCACCATCTTTCCCTCTATAAGTCTTTCTCTTCTTTCCTCGAGCAACTTCACAGTTTGGTTTTAACTTTATCTGGCTCCCTCTGAGCTGACAAGGAAGGTCTGTCTTTTTGATTCAGCTGAAATCCTCACCGCCGTCATGACTTTGCACAGTTGGAAAAAAAAAAGAAAAAGCTAAGACAAGGCGAGAGCAGAATGAAAACAACCTCATTAATAACTGTGACTAATGTATTCCAGACAGTTCTTTAAGCCTGTTACTTCAGAGAGGAGAGGTGGCTGTATACCGCGAGGGGAGGCAGCGGTGGCCCTGGTGTGTGTTGAGACGGTGCCACACAAAGTCGGTTGGCGGGGTGTAATGAAAACACCATGCACATGAGAATACGCTGATACTCCCATACCCCCTATCCCCCTACCCCCCGCCCACCTTAAAAAGCGAGCAGAACTCTGCAGAGACCACACAGCCTTGAGATGACCACAATAAACCAGAACACTGGTCCCAGCACGAAGTGTGCATTTCCCAGGCATCAATACGCTGCGAGGCCAATCCGGGCTTTGTAGTAAACACTGGTGGGTGGTTAATGTCCGACCGCTGGAGCTGGCTACGTGATTTTTCTGTTTAGCCTGTTGACTGTCTCTGCTTTACCCGCTCTGTCTCTCTCTTTTAGGTCGTATAAAGTCTAATCCGAAGTATTCTGCGGGGCAGCGAGAGCATGTTTTCAGTAAATAGGAAATCAAATCCTGCCCTTAAGAGCCTCATATTTCACTCTTTTTCCAAAAAAAAACAATACTTACTGTACGTCATGGATTTTTAACAACCTATATAATCAGTGCTTCTTTTTGACTGAGTATTAAAATTCAACTAAATGAAGCATGAATGGTTTTTGTGGGTTTAGCACTTCAGTGAAACCGACAATGGAGATACCAATCTATTCCTTAAGTAAAGAAAGTGCCACAGCTAAGTCGGCTCTATTTTTTTCTAGTGGCCACTCCAAAGTAGGATCTACTGTAATTAAAAGGCTGCAGTTCATCTTAATAAAAAGAAATTAAGAAGTAATTATGGTCTAATTTCCAAACATGATGGGGGCATAAAAACATGATTGATAATATCTCAGCGCTGTGCTTAAACTCATGCTGCGAGGTTCACAGGAAGCAGTGTTATTTTTTCCACACCAAACAAAACAGAGCAGCCTTCTCATTAGCTGGTTGTTTACAGTCTCCCCACCTCCTTCGCCGTATAAATTTAGTATAAACAGAGAATCCCTCGAGGCTTTACGCTATAAATTGTGGGAAAATAGAACTAATCACAACGCAAAGACCTAGAGGTGGAGAGGAAGGAGAGGAAGAGGAGGGAGAAGAGGGAGGACCGGTGAGATTATTCTCATCCATATACCACTGGTGGATATTACAATGTACTGGTATATTCTAACTGACTAGATAAGGATTAGCCGAGCGGATTGTGAGACGCCTTTCATCTTTCAAGGCATGGGTTTAAAAAAAACAAAAAAGAAACTGTATCCTTTAGATGAACCCAGTTCTTTACAAGAGCTACAAGAATGAGAGAGACCGTGTCGAACTGTACCTTTTAGCCCAAAGCTTGGGAATTCCACAGGAGAGCGGAACGGCTCATTATATTGAGTAATTTATTTGCTTAGCCGCTGCCCAGGGGGAACCAAAAAGTTTTAACATGCAGAAAATTCTGTAAGTAGTCCATTTACAAAGCTGAACTGTCCCCCGCAGCAATGACACGCCGCAGCCGCCGCCGTCGCCACCCCCCTTAAACAGGCTTCAACAATTAAACCAGGCCAAGATTGTTTTCCTGCCCATCATCAAGTACGCTCATCCAGCACAGCGACAGATTTAATTGAGTTGTGTGATGTAAAAAAAAAAAGATGAAGTCGCAAGTGAGAGAATTAAAAACAATAATGTGATGGAAAAAAGACAAAAAAAGAAAACGTCTTGAAAAAAACATATGGAAGATGGACTTCACATTAACATGACAGCCATAGAGTCTGTCTGTATTTTGTAATAGCAGTGATCTGCGCTACAAAAAGTTTTAAATGTGCAGCATTGATCTAGAAATGCCAATTGCAGTCTGTGGGACGACCATTTTATTCCTATGACATCTGAAGTTTGATGTAGATATCCACGATGCCCTGACAATGAATCTTTAAGATAACTTGTCTTTCTCCTCTGCGGGTTAAAGCTTTCACTTATCTTCTTAAATATTTCAGCATCTACAAGATAGACTGGCACAGTATTCACTATTGACACTACAGTTTTCCTCTAGTTCTCTACCATTGCGTGTGGGTTTGAGTGCCATGTTTGAAATTAAATAAATATTAAATGGATTGACATGAACCTTGGGGCACATTTACATACCATCCTCTGGATGAACTGTAATGACTTCGGTGACCTTCTGACTTCTCATCCAGCAGGAAGACGATCGAGAAGTGTGCCGACATTAGCAGGTGGAAAAAAAACATATTCTCTGCTTCTTAACCACACACGCAACATGCCAAAGAGTAAAAATATAAAGAGTGCAAGGTGAAGGATTATTACTGTGTTCATCAATCTGCTCAGTCTGGGCGGGAGCAGATCTGTTTTTACTCTGCAGAGATCCTTTGTTTCCTACCGTTGTATTAGCAAGTCGTCATGGTGCAGTTGCACCTGTCTATTTAAAAAAAAAAAAAAGAAAGAAAGAAAGGGAGATGACACTGATTCATTTCTGGTCCATTTCATGTTCCACCCAAAACACACCTTTAATTAATTAAGAGACTAAGTACAACTCCTTTCAACCATGAGCCTCATTTACACAGAGATTATTCACCATTAAACAATAAAAAATGAATTTGGACTAAATGTACGTTCGACTGTGCACTAACACCTTTGTCTTGTTAAAGCGTATAAATATCTCATGCTTTTTTTTTTTTTTTTACCTGACGCAGATTTGTGTGAATCTATTTAAATAAACTTGTGTGTTGAAATCCCTGTGCAGGTGTTAGTCTTTCCTCAATATCTCTCGGCCCTTGACAGTTGATACGATGAGCAATACGTTTACTGAACAAAATATTATTCACCTGGACTCTCTGAGAAGTCAGGAATACAGAGGTAGTCACCTGGCAAAGAAAAACTCAGTCCTGCAGCGGTGGCTGTCGACAAGGGAGAGCTTAACTTTACACTGACGGGGATTTAGAAGCATGTGTTCCATTTTAAACTCAAAACATCACTCAGAAAGCTCCCGGAGGCTGATGACAGAAAAACTTTTCCACACCACTCCAACTTTTGAGTTGACATTAGCCAGTGGATTTCTAAACATTACGGAATTAAATCCCAGAATAAAATAAATATCAACATAAACTGCTTGATTTGATTGTTGACTTTGCTCAAACACTGCAGGCGGCTATACGTAAAGCTTGTGTGGACACAATCAGCTCACGGGGATTCACGGAGGGTAGCAGAGATGTTGCCCTTGAATCCAAGGATATTTTCTGTTTGTTGGTTCTTCTTATTTGATCGCAGGCAGTGGAATTAGCTGTTAATTTAAATCAGCCTTTTTTGTTTTCCTTTGAGAGCAGCAGGATGTTCTTTTGGAATCTAAATCACTTTGATTGCCAAGTCATTAAATGCACTGGAATTTGTCTTAATGGCACTGCGAGGGAGATGTATTGACAACACAGAGATTTACGGTGCATGCTGACTCATGCTACAAAGGAAAGTGGACCTCACCACGTCCATCAGGAAATCTAGTCGATGTACAGCAAAAGAAATTATTCATTTACGCCCCTTAGCGGTGTAGCAACAACATAATTTAAGTGATATTGTTTGTATGTAGGAAAAGAGTGCCTATTGCTAAAAATATGTAGAAAAGTGTCTTATTTTTAAGAGCCAAGGAAAGCAGCCTTGTTTTTGAGCTTTTTCTGAAACGAAATAAAGCATTTCGAAAGGGGCTGTATCAGGAAATCTTGTCGGTGCATACAACCCAAGTAATCCCTCAGTGGAAGTCAAATCGTCAGAACCCCAAAACACTGAAGTTAGGAAGTTTACAGCATTAATATTCTCCCCGTGATACTTTTCTTTGAGGCTGCTCAAAGGAGATCTGTCCTGGTTATTAGCGCAGTATGTTGACAGGCGGTGAGGCGTGTAACGCTGATAAGAGAAGAAGAAGAGACGGCTCTTAGTGTGTCCCTGTTAATACCACCCCCCCCCACACACACACACACACACACACACACTTCACTCTGCCTTTCTAATCTAATCTATCTCCTCCTTCCTATCTCTCGGCGTCGCCAATGCAGCTGTTTAATCTTTAATCACCTGGAGGTTTAACAGCGGAGAGATCTTTGTTTGCGGGTGATGTTACCTATTTTAGGACCCGTACTGGAGCGTCTCCTCCGTATGAGACACACGTGCTGGGTTTCGAACGGCGTACTTGCGTACTTTTGAGTGCATAAGTGCGCTCATACTGTAGAGGACAGACAAATGAAGTACACTGCAAGTACTCTTATGATGCGCTGAAAAAATAAGATTGAAACTCTGGACTCTTTCCACCCTGAACGGCTGCCATTTTGGCTACGAAGTTAAAAAAAAAAAGTCTAATTAAGGCATCTGAGGTAACTGCAGCTGTTCCTGAACACCACAAAAAAGTGTTTATTTTTTTCACTACTGCTGCAGGACAGATGCCATCAGTGTGATTATTGAGCGTGTTAAACAGAAGATACAAAAGCACGTTGATTTATGGGTAAAATAATAAAAGCGACATATTTTGGCAGGGAATGCATTCACTTGCTGAGGTTATTTCCTGTCAGTGCCGAACAGCAGTGTGCGATTTGAAACAACACGTCTCTGTCAGAATTCCTGCACTGCACAAGTAAAGAGTTCGAACATGTGAGAGCACTATTTGTTTGTGTACTGAGGGAAGTGTGTCATTTGAAACACGGCGATAGTTACATGCTGTCATCGTTCTTCTCATAAGAACCACTGACTGCAAATAAAAGTGGACGAAGCTTCCGGGTCTGAAAAAATGAGGCTGATGTGGAAGAGACTGAAGCTGCAAAACCACCGAGCGCCACTAGAGGTCGGCTTCAAATATCTCCATAGACAGTCAATACGATTTTACCATGAGTTATTTCTGTTTTGCTAGCTAAAGGTGATCCTTCTCATTAGTTTTCTGGCAGTCCATTTTAAGATAATCCCGTCGTTAATAAGAAAATAAGCTTTAAAAAGCTGCGTTTTTGGGGGCGTGTCTGTTTGATTGACGGGCCTGAAGTGGTCAGTTTTCTGCTATCGGTGGGCGGGACGTGGTATCGCCGGGTGTCCAATCAGATCGAATTAGATCCCCCCTCGTCGTCCAAATATGGTCACTTCCGGCTCCAAACCGCGCTCGGCACTGGCAAGATGGCGCCGGCCAAAATCTGAACTCAGGGTTTCATAATGACAGTTCACAAACCAGTCGGCGACGTCACTGCTGGTCGCCGTATGTTAAGAACCAACTATCAAATCCTTCAAATGAACTGAACAGCAACACAATGAACAGCTGTTGAATCAACTAACAAGTGTTTTTGTCATTTCTATGCAGCACATTAAAAGGTACACATTAGTACTGAGTGCACACTACAAAAGCATGTGTGGAGTCTCTTATGCTGCAATACTGGTGTCGTAATTGCGCTGAATGAGCCTGAATGACCATCGTGTGTGAAGTGGAATATAGACTCAGCCCTGTCTGCTTTTCAGCCACTGATCAAAAAGTTGACTGTGTGCGAGCAAGTGTTGTAATCACTCGCGTACTGCGAACGCAGAACACACTTTCAGAAGGGCTCTAATGTAGGTCAACAGCTACAACACAAGACGCCACAATTGTCTTGCCCAAGTTCTAATACATCATCGGAAAACAAGGTCACTGATACTCGAGAGGGATTCCTGTCTTTAACAGCGAGCTCGATTGTTTCTCATCTTTTATCCAGACAGATGCTTGATCCATCAGGCTCCCTTCGCCGCGCGAGCGACTTGATTCCTCTAACAGGACACGAGTCGAGGACATCTGAGAGAGAGAGAGAGAGAGAGCACATGAGGATGTTTTGACAAAGCCCCGGCCCTGTCCCTGATGAGAAAAGAGAGAGGCCCATATGGAAGCATCTGCACGCTGCACAGCTCTCATTTCCAGCGCAGCTCGTCCGAGGCAAATTTATCATGAACAAAAACCATAAGGTTTCGGAGTTGTCACCCTGCTTTATTTCATGGAGAAACACCAGAAAACTGTCTGCGGTATCTCGGGGCTCATATAAGTGAGACAGGTACGGGTGTTTCAAGAAAGAAGCAGACCCACAGGAAACCTCCACAGTCCACGAGATGACCAATAATGTGAAAAGAGGTGCGGGGATTAGAAGGGGTCATACTGTCTGCATTTGAGATTCAAAAGATGGTGCGGGATAATGAGGAGGGGCATATGGAGTCGAGCCCGACATGCGCAAAAACATGTGGAAAACATTTACAGGCTTAACAGGCCGTGATCTTTGAGTTCAGGGAGATTCAAAGGGATCGCAGGTCACGTTAACACATCCGCATATGATGAATGTGTTGTGAAAATGAGGATGAGAAAGTGTGTGTGTGTGTGTGTGATTATATGAAATTTCTGTCTACACATGACTGCTTATTGCAATTTGACTTGTGCATCCCACTATTGAAGCTGCAACGATTAGTCGTTTAATCGATTAGACTCAGATAGACTTAGATTTAGATAATCGATTATTTGTTTTGTTATGTAAAAATGCTAAAATTCCTTGATTCCAGCTTCCTAAATGGGAATATTTTGGTTGTGAACTGTTGGTCGGGACATAACAAGACATTTTAGTCTTCACCTCAAGACTTTGGAAAACACTGATCGACAGTTTTTACCATTTCTGGACATTTTAAAGACCCAAAAACTGATCAATTCATTGAGAAAATACTCAAGGAGATTAATCGGCTATGAAAATGAGCGTTAATTGCAGCCCTACTCACTATAAAGTAAGCTGTGTAATGCACGTTATTAGACTGTATTTCCTCTCATGAGTTGCTGGCCGGCTCTCTTTCTCCTTGTGTCCTGCTACATGTGTGCAGGGTGCAGAACAGACAGAGAAATAGAAGACCGGCAGACAGGGAAAAAAAAAAAAAAAAAAAAAAAAAAAAAGCACCTGGCCATACTGAAATCCCATCACAGTGGGGGAAAAGGGAATAAAGACTCCTGAAAGCTCCCTGGGGCCTCTGCGGACAGAGTGACATGTCTTAGAGCTCGGCTGCTCGCCTCCTGCTGTTACAACATCCGACAGTGTGTACGGACCAAAGAGGTCGCTTTTATCAAATACACATCACAAGCTCTTTATTGGCTCTGAATGAAAAGATCGGGGATGGAAATCAAGGGATGCTGCTTATGATGCCGACATGAAGTCATGTTGTCTGTGATGCCGTTTACCAGGCAAATGTTGCAGTAATGAACATCTGCTCGGGCGCTGATTTGTATTCCTTATGTTTAACTAAACGGCTCCCAACAGCAGCAGAAGCAGCCATCAATCTGGAAGAGGAAGCGTGGCTTTTACTTTAACATAATGTTGTGTGAATGTCTGTTGTGCAGGCAGACTGTTGACATTTCAGTCTCACTTTCTTTTCCTTATTTTCTCCCACTCTCTCTCTCTCTCTCTCTCTCTCTTTGCCTCGCACTCTCCAGTACTGCAGCCCAATAGAAAACCCTCCTTCATCTTTGTTTGCACAATGCACAATGCAGCAAAGGAAGCCTTGAGGGGGTGTGTTTGTTTTGTTTTGCTTTGTGTCTTGTTCCAGCGCAGAGGACAGTCTTCCAGTCATCGGCGTGGCTGTCCCCCACGTGTGCTGTTAGTCAATTAGAGCTGCCATTAAAGACGGAGGCACCGGGGGAAATAAAGGCGGCTGCGTGGATTTGTCTGTGCTACGCTGATTTCCATCCTTAAACCCCCTCTAGACGAAGACAGCGCAATAATTGGGATTCTGACAGTGGGTTAGGGGGACTAATTTCCTGCTTTCGCCTCCTCCCCTCCGCTTTTCTATGCAATCACATCTATCCAATCATGTCTTCCCAGCGCCTACCTTTGCACCCGGTCCCCCCCAACTCTCTTTATGTACAGGCACATTTGGCTGAAGGACTAGTGAAGCCTTGCCTCCTTAATCTAATTGCTCTGGTGCAACTGCAGCAAACTACAAACAGTGATGCAGACCTCACCAGTAGTCTAACATTAAGAGGGCTTTGTCCATTAAACTAGGGCTGGCTATTGCAACTGATTTTCCAAATCGGTTTAATTCCAATTCGCAAGTCCCCGATTCGATATGGATATTCAGTTACAATACCAATTTTGCTTGAGTATGAAAGTTTCAAATGATGCAACAGCGGGACTGTGGGAGTTATGGATGTAATCATTTATTTTGGACTCAATACTTTACTGGCTTGGATTTACTCGATCTTTGTTGACTTAACCAGACCCTGTAATCGTCTGTTTGTTCGGTGGTGGTCTGACAAAGCAGTTTACTGAACCTGCTGGGGTGATTCTATCTTGAAATGGTTCATTTCAATTGAATCACAAGAAGCGTAGCTTTCCACAGACATCTCACACTGGTATACACGGGAACTTTAGTACTGTAGACGAGTACGTTCGATGCCATTAAAAACTCCCACTGCGCGCGAGTGAGCCGTCTGAACGTTGCGTGGCTAAAAGATGAATCTCCGGATTTATGAATCTATATCGTATTATTCAAATGAAGATCGATTTAAATCGGAAAAAGTCTATTTTTAAACCCGGCCCTACATTACACAGTACATCTAAACGTTGGAACAGTGTGGCTGTCTGAGTGTTATCTTTAAGTAGATTCACTAAGGATTTAACATTATGAACAGGAATCGGTTCGGCAGGTGTGAAGTAGAATGTAGGAACATTACAGTAAAATGTTACTACCAGTGATAAAACTCTTCAAAATGCAAAATTTATCTTACAATAAAATTTCTCTCACTTCTTTCTACTCTCTAAAACTCCTCTCAGGCAGCTGAATAGGTTTTGCCATCAAAACGATGTTTCACACCTTTATTTCCACTTCACATGAGTGCAGGTGTATATGGAAGATGTAACAGTTGCACATTTATATCCACCGTCACGCTGTGCAGCGTTATCTGTTGACTCTTCTCCCTACAAATCTGGGCCACCAGGCCACATAAACGCCGCTGCTTGTTTCATGACGCTTTTCTTTTTCTCCCTAAATACAGTCGCGAGCATAAAAACACCAGCGAGACGTGAGTGGAGTGGTTGTTATCGTTGCGACAGATCGTCTCCGTGTGAATCTTCGCTGCTCAATAACACGAGCCACGCTCCCACAGTCGAGACCCTTGAACTCACAATGGCATGGGGTTAGATGATCAGATTACACTGAAAAAACACACATGGGCATTGTTAAGGGAGTTTGCAATTCCACCCGTGAACATGGCTCTCATTGTGAGCCTCACTGAAGAGAATGCTTTTCTTTCTGGAGTGAAGCAGCAAGGGCAAACAGGACCTCATGTGTCTGTGTGGTGCGCCATCTCCTCAAGACTCTGAGGGGAAATCAGATCTCTCTCTTCAGGGCCGTCTGTGCTGAAAGGCACCGGTGTGGTTCCTTTTAGTCCATGCACTTCTCAGAGAGGAAACTTAATCTCACTCGTAAGACAATTGTGGAGAAAAAAAAAAGACCACGGCAATTTGACGTGAGCACCCTCTTCGACTGTCAATATTTTGACATACCATGACAGCGTAATTATTTGCCGGGATCCCTGCCAAGGGTTTAATTGTTACAAGTGTAATTACACGTTTAGTTAAGGAGATGTTGGAGCAAAGCATGGGTTGCATTATTAATATTACAGTACAAATAGTGCCTTTCATCTTGGTGGCTTTATGGCGTCTCTGCGGCTCCATAATCCAGCCATGAAAGAGGATATTTTACAAAACCCTCCGAGAGAACCTCTCACAAATCAATTCATTACCCCATAACATCGGCAGACAAGGAAGCATCTTTCATAGATCAATTCATTATCCAACTTCGGGCAGCTGAGAGGCGGTGGCTGACCACAGTTTCGAGCAACCGTATCAGCTTTCGGTGTTTAGGAAGATGACTGCAGAGCAGACGAACTGGTGTCAGCCCTTCCTTCAAAAGAGGGCTTCTGAACAATGGAGGGACCACAGAATGATATCATTTTATTCTATAATGGCTTTATTTTGGTCTATTTTGGTCAAATACACACTTTCCAAGTGTTTGTGTGGAGGCTCATAACTATTGTATGGAGCCATAAAATCCATCTGCATGCGTCGCATTTTGCTGCACTCCACAGCGGCACTCACAGATAATGCATTCCTCTCATAAAGCTTTAATATTTCCGCCACTGGATCACATGATCGGGACCGAGAGAACGGTCACATGTGCGCAGCAGGTGCTTCTGTCAGATTCAGTGTGGTAGCACTCAGATCAGCTACTGCAGTGGAGCTGATTAGGAGGAGAGCATGTGATCGGTGAAGCTCTCGTGGACGAATAAAGCCAGCGCACAGAGAGAAAGGAGGAAAATTAACAGGAGGGCGAGATTTTTTTTTCCCCCCGACAAAAAGTCTCGTGCCCAGCTGCGAGGATATGAAATGGATCAACATGCTTTTCCTGAGCGGACGACGTTCAATTGTATAATCCCATTTAGCACAAAAAAACAACAAAAAAAAGCACCGTGACTGAGGACACCCCTGAGATGTTCCAATCCACCACATGCAGTGAATTACATGTAGGTCAGGAAACAAGCAGATTTGTGTAATTATGCAGACGTGTGGATTTAGAGGAGCATGCTGCACCGGCGCAGCCATGTTTCACGTGCTTCTTATCGGCCTGCGTCCCGTACGGAGAAGATGCTCGCCCGTCCTCGTTAGTAGTCATTGAACGGGCGCTGGCAAGTGTTTGTGAGGCGGCACCCATCACTGTTCCCCTCCCAGCGCACAGACACTGGGGGAGGGGGGGGGGATGTGCTGTAATTACAGGCGCACATAAGAGAGGCAGAAACACACCGATCTAAAAACGCAGGTGGGTGGTTTGCAGCGCCGGGCTCGATCAGCACGGCTCCGGGCCGCGGGCTGCACGCTGACACGCTGTCACGCTGTTCCAAGCGATCGAGATCTCTGAAGCACGCTGACCAAATACCACCTGCCAGAGTGCGGATGGGGCACGGCACAGGTAAATGTTGGGTACATTGATGTTTTGAAAAGGCAAATCGATTTGTCTGTGAGGGATTCCAATTGATAGGAAAATGCAGGCAATTTTGAAAAATATCCTCTTTGTCCTGCTCAATAGGAGGAGGCTTTCTACCAACAAAAGACTGAATTTTGAAGATTTAAAATCGTTGCTCTTATTTTTCTTTGAATTTCTGGGAAGCGTGGGTCCTCTTCAACGTGCAGAGAGCTGCTTCTCCGTGAGGAAAAGCTGAAATGTTTTACATCATTTTTACTTTGAAAAGGCAAAAAAAAAAAAAAAAAAAAAAGATTCTATACATGCTGTACAAAGACAATCAATGTGCATTTATTGCAGTTCTTTAAGTCAAAATAAAGGGATTCTCATCTTTGGAGGCTCGACTGTAGATATGCTGCGAGGTTTGGTTTACTTGTATGGACTATAACTATAAGTTATTGTAACTTATATTTGGATACTGCTGCTCCTTTCCCTGTATAAACCTGTGTATGTTGATCTGTTGCTGCTGACATATGCTCGAACTACTCTCCGTGAGTTTTTGAAGTTGTGTGTACGGACTTGGTAAGCTGCAAATGAATCGCCTATCTTGGGATCTATGAAGTTGTCTGCATCTGAATCTGAAGGTCCAGAGGGGAAAACTAGAAAACAATTTGTTTCCGGTCAGTACTTAAAAACAAACACCTGTGATGAACAACTCCCATCCTTTTATGCCAGTTTGAAAGGTCTAATATATTCTGCAGTCGCAAGGCGGCTGTGTATTTTCAGATCAAACCAGACTAAGAATTGCATTTCACATTAATATCTGTTTATCCATTGGAGGATAACAAAGGCAGCAGATAATAATATTTCTTATGGAGACGTGATGATGGCTTCAGCTGTGTAATCTTGGCAGAGAATGTATACCTTTCATCATATCTTCGATACATGACCATGATGCTAGCTTAAACCATCAATTGAAATGGAAGGAATAGATTAAAGTGGGGGGGGGGGGTGCACTACCTGACATATCCGCTGCATGGACGGTACGCCTTTAGTGGTTGGATTACTGTGTTATGATGGATTCATTCGGCTTAGGAGATATGATGAAACACAATAAAAGCAAATCATACCTCGACAAACGGTCCCATTTTCCACAGCTTCGTTCCCGGATTTGCACATGCAGCGCCCGATCGGTACCATCCACTCTCCGTCCCCGTTGCAGTACAGCTTAATGGGCACATCCACCTCCTCCGCGTTGGGGATGCAAACGCCCCTTGCAGCCACCAGGGAGGTGCTCTCGGCTCCCGACAGCGTCTCCTGGAACATCGCCCCGTTGGTGATGATACGGGCGCACTTCCGGTAGAAGACGCGAACGGCGATGAGCGACATGCAGCCGCCGTAGTCCTGGAAGGCCAAGTAGAAACCGTGTCGTGACACGGGGCCGAAGCTCCGGACCTCGGTGTTGATCTTCATCACCCTGCCCCCGAGGTCCACCTGGGAGAAGCTCTCATCTGCCGCGATGGTGTCGACCTTGATCCAGGGGTTCTCCATCCAAGCCGGTGAGGTCCTGGTGGCTGAGTCGGAGTCCGATTCGTAGTAATAAAGGTTAAAGGTCTCTTTACAGGAGCCCGGTACGTTCGGGATGCTACTGCAGTCCCTCACGGAGAACTTCATCTCCACGTGGATCCGCTGTGCACCGCGACGCCGGATGTATTTTGTCCGTACCCAGTTGTTCTGATTGTTGTCGAAAACATTGCAGACTTGGTACGTCCGGATGGTGTTCATGTTTTCATCATAACCGCTCACCTCCTCCCACTGTCGAGCAGAAACACACACACAAATAAGTGAGTTAACATTTTGTTTCCCATTTGTCTACTTTGAAAAGAAGTTTGATTTGAATAAAGAAACTTGTGAAAAAAAAAATTACTGGATAATTCAAGCACATATTTAGCCTGATTCTCTCAATTAAATGCAATTCTTCTGTGAAGCAGTAAACGGCCTGCATGTTTCCTATTAATATAAACTGTCATAAAGTCCCGCTGATACCTATTTCCCAGCAGTAACCAGAATGTTTTCATGTGCTTTTTATAATAACTTTGATTACTGGGAGTAATCAACTTACAGCAATGTTTTGATTAAATTGATTACATGGTGAGAGGAAACATAATATCTCCAATTAAAGGAACAAATGAGAAGCAGCCTTTCCAGCATGTCATTCCATTTCTAATATGTTAGCACGGCTACACACAGGAAACTTATTATAAACCTTACTGAACTTTATGACAATTAACGCAATCAAGAAAATAAAGTTGCTTTTAAAACAATAATAGAAGCTTTTTTTTTTAGTCTAGTGAAAAAGGGTGCAGTAAGGTTCACTACATGCCGGGGCTGTTGTTGTTGTTTTTGTTCAATCTATGACACCAGCTACTAATTCATTGTTAAAACGCAAGCGTAGGACGTATTTGAGTCGTCTGTTATCTGGCGCTTCGTACCATGCCTTCTTTTGACAGGTAACGCCAGCAGAAACATGCCGGCACTAAGAAGGCACAGGAGACTCCTTCGCTTTTTTAGCATTAATCTGCTTGTTTGTTTGTTTGTTGTTTCTATATATCTGTTTGAGTTGAAGTATAGAAGCTACGAAGGGTGAAATACAGTATTCAAGGAAAAATGAATTTGCATTTTGAGATGTTGAAGTAAAAAAAAAAAAAAAATCCTTTTGCTCCAAAGAGTTGCTCCTTTCTGTCCCCTCGGAGAGGAAATCATTTACATACTGTGCCGCTTTAAGAGAAAACCGGAGACGTGACATTAAGTTACTCGAACACAGCTAAAAGGCTTCTGCTTTATGTGATAGAGTGTCCTACTTGTTTTTTTGTTTTTTTTTTTATTGTATTTTAATAGGACACATTCATAGCGCATGCTGTAATGGATTATTGACATTGCAGTGAAAGCTGCTTTCACTACAATGAAGCACTGAGGAAACATGACATAAATTTTCCACAATCAAAGTCACACTAAACTGACATAATCACATTACACAGGTAACCACATAAAAAAATAATCAACGGACAAATTTCACTGGAGGTTTTTTGGGTATTCTGTTCTGCTTCAAAGTCCACATATTGCACAGCAATTTGAGTACTCGCCCTGGCTACACAGAGTCCAGATGCAACCTCCGCGGTTTTCCTGCCCCCTTTGCTACGGATCAAACCAGCTTTAAACACCACGCTCTCTAACCACCACACAGGTCACGACCTTAACCTCAGCATCACAGCCAAGAAAAAAAAAAAAAAATTCTGTTCTCACCCCCCGGATCCATCGGCTGCACCCTCTACCGCTTCGACCGCTCCGCGTCCCCCCTTCACTCTTCACTTCACAGCTGATATAATTTCTCAAATTAGTGCCCACTTAGCGAGGATTTTTGACAGATTTTGACGGGTTGGGAGAAGAAAGTCACCCCTCTCATTAGAAATCCACGTTCTATCAAACACTTTGACTAATTAGAACAAGCTTTAGTTCTTAATTCCCATGTCCTAATTAATCAGTGCTGGTGTGATGCTTGGCTTGACCCAAACCATCAGAAAAAGCCAATCGAAACCGAAAAGTCGGATTTTCTGCCAAAATGAATACCAATAATGTGAGATGAAAAGATTGAATGCAGCAGAACAATACATAAACTTGTTTATTAGAATCGTAACTGGGCCCTTCTTCCACAAAGTCTGCATATTGTACTTCAAAAATATTGTGTTTTAGTTGGAGTTTTATGGTAAACAAAGATGTGTACATAAACCAACTTGCATAATATTGGATGATTTTTCTTTGACAATTAGTAGAATCCAACAAATGTTATTTACAATCGATACCTACTTCTGAACTTCAGTAAATAAACACCTAAATCATTCTGATGCGTGATCTAGCATTGAATGCAAGTGGAAATCTGCTGCTCCGTCACCACAAACGAAGTCTGTCTGGTAGCTGTACGCTCATAAAACTAAAGCAGTTGTGAAGGCTTGGCTGCATATGCTGCAGGTTCTTAGCGGTATCACTAGAGGAGAAATCTGTCTTTTGCCCACGACTGCCAGACATCATCATCGCAGGTCATGAGCAGCCATTGACCTTCCCACTTGTTGAGGAGCAGTGTGGAGGCTGTGGGCCAATTAAACGAGAGCGGAAGGCCTGCATTTAGTGAGCGCAGAGCGTCGGACAATCAGGGCTCAATAAAAATGAATGTGGAGACAGGTGGGGGTTGCTGCTAATGAGGGATGCAGACAGGAGAAACTCCAGGAGAAAGTGTTGGCGGCGAGGTGGGGGGAGGGGCCGAGTCCGACAAAAAAAAAAAAGACCCCAAACAAAATGTGTTTTGATGAAGGGCCCCTTTTTGTCCTGTCATGGCCTCTTTGCCCCGCTTTCATCACAGCCAGTGAAGGGAAGCAAATGGGGCATAATAAGAGCCTAACGATCAAGCGCGGAGTGTGAAATTTGAAGAAACGTCTTCATTTTCACAGCTTTTCCCCCTGGCTTTTTACCGAGAGTGCTGTAAAAAGGGTGGTCATGTGTTTTAAGTACAGCAGGTGGAGGTAACACTGCTGGTGGATGTCAAGATAGATCAGCTGGAGGAAAGAGCTGCCCTCAGATGACAATGGGGGGGGGGGAATAAAATCCACCTTATTGTACTGAGATCCTGTTACATTTGGCAAAATGTTTTTTCTAGTTCTCTCTGTGAAAGTCAACAGCCATGGGGTTGAGTGAAATGAATAGTGCTTTACTATAACGTGAAATAAATAACTGTGTAAGACTTGAATCATCAAATATATTCATTAATAGCCAAAGGCAAAACAAATATTATCCTTTGCATTTGCAAAAGTTTTTGGGTAATTCTTTGAAAAATAGATTAGATTACCACTTCAAGGTAAACAACCAGAAAATGTTTTTTCATGCTACACATGTTTCCTTCCTCAGAGAAACACACTCTTATGATGAAAAAAACCCAACGGGGTGAAACAGAAGGCTCCAAACAAAAGCACACTGTTTGATGTTTTAATTGCTCTCGTTTGGGTCCTGAGTCTAACAATCCTCGGTCCAGTGATTCAGGCAAATAATAAACACTGTTTACTTGAACCTGCTAGATGTCACTCATTTTCTGTTCCAAACAAACAGTAGGATTCACCTGTATGGGATATTTTAATGACTCAAGTAAACAAGCAGCTTTAATTTGCATTATTATTATTATTACTTGCATTTGATCTTTGACAAAATGGAAACTCGTAAACTTGCACCTCTTTTTGAGAAACAGAAGGAGCCACATCCAGCGAGTAGAGGGGATGGGGAGCAACGATTCACCTCTTGGTGAATCCAACTGCATTTGCGCCACAGTTCAAGTCATTTGTGCTGCATATTTTCCTAAAGACAACTCAGAACATCACGGTAGACCTCATGTGTTGACAGTCTGACTCTAGGGGACGAATTCAAAGTGCACAACCCAGTAAACGTCAAAGGAAACCTGCAGCATGTTTTTGATTGCATTCCTGACGTTATGTGCCTCCTTCAGTCTTCACTGATGTTCTACCCCCTCTCGAAACATGAATGTCACTTGAAGAACCTCGCCTGGCTCATTACTTCATTGCCGTAGATTATCTGATGCATTCCAAGGTGCTCTATTCTCATTATTGTGCAGCGCTTTGTTCTTGCGTGATTCGTGATTGCATAAAAAAAAAAAAAAATATTAAAGTCAAAGAACACAATGCTTTACATTGTCCTCTGAATCTGTCTGATAAGAGTGAACACCTGCTGTTTAGATAAAGCATGTTAGGTTACAGTAACATGCACATGTCCTTGTACTGCTCTCAGAACAGATTTCTGAACCTTTATTTTCCTGCCAGTTGTTGTCAGGCCAAAAATGCTTTGTCAACAAAACTACTAACAGGTCCACCGACTGAAATTTAAATGATCCCAGAGAGACCAAATCCCCTTCATAGAAAACCCATCTGAAGTGAATACAGACTGTGATAGCTGGACTACGGCAGGACTAGTAGAGACCATTATATGTCAGCTGCTCCTCTCTTCCTCTGAAGCTATGTGAGGCGCTACAGTTCAATGCCGCTCAGTGAGAACGAGCTTCACAATCAATATCTCTTGTGCCATTCGAGGAGAGAAAAAGAAAAGTTCAGCTGACCTGCAATCCATACGTCTCCATAAAAGTAGGTCTCTGCTTTATCTGTAACGCCATGCGGAACGCTCTGACAAGGCTGAATTATGGAGTGGAGTTATAACTACAGCTGAGCCGGGGCCCCGACGACAGCTCTTTGCTCCATCCACTAGATGAAACAAGGAAATAAGTCCCAGATCTCTTACCTTACCTCTTTGGACCTTTTTTTTTTTTTTTTTTTTTTTTTAGCAACGAATTTCAAACTCCACAATAATTATGCTTTACTCCTAATTTGCGTTTAGATCCTGTCCATTTAACTGAGCCCAAGGACGTGCAGGTCATGTATTTCTATTAACCTTAAAGGGATTAACAAGAGACACATTGACACGAAAGCAACGACTTCCATCAGCTAGTCTAACATGAAAACAACTGGAAACCTTCAGAATGGCCCAAAGCTCATATCTACTTTCAAGGACGGCTACCAAGGAATTTAGCAGAAAGCCACATTGCTGTTGATATGTCTCATCTGGTGATATGAATTTACTCTTAAAATGCATTCAAAGCGAAACTAACACGATCAAGTTGTCAGGATTCTCAATTTTCTTGTGCATCTGCGCGACCAGGAAAACCGACACGCAGACGGTCAACAAGTTTGTTGGCTGCAAAAAAAGTTGACCACAAATCCTCCTCTTCCTGGACGCCGTCGTCAAGAGCCAGTCAGATTTCTGATAAATAGCTCCGCCTGGCAAGCACAAGTTGAAGACTTGTTGACGATCATTACAATCATTCAAAGCTGCGTGAGTGACCGTAAAACTGTTATTTAGTGGATTAGACGAAGAATCGACCTCAAAAACAAAGACCTGCATCCATCACTGCACCCGTCAACAAGGTATGCTGTAATTTAAAAAGTTGTTTTACAGCTTTTATATGCTATTCGTGCCTTTTCTTTGATCAAAAACAGGTCAGTGAAAAATGTCATAGCATTAAACACAGGATGTATAAATACATACGCCAGACAGATGAACCATAAACGGTCAGGATGAAGTGACACATCAGTCAAGCAGCGATGTGAACGCACTGTCAGAACACTCAAACATTTCATGTTTTCATTGTTTTGACATAACATGAACCGTGTATTTATCACATCTTGTCATTGGAGTGTTTGAATTAACCTGAACTAGCTTCAGAGTCTGGGGCCCTATTACATATCACCGCTCTATCACTGACAGAAGTAAATAAATTATTCACACACAAGCAGAGGGAGAGAGAGCGAGAGAGACCCGATGGAAAACTCCCGCGGCACAGCCGCCCCATTTGCAGTTGTGGGAAATCTGTCAGAGCACGAGTGCCTTCCCTAGAGGGACAGAGGACAAATGACACCCACTCTCTGCATTCAATTACTACCAGAGAGAGAGGCCATGGGAGCCAAATCCTGCAGGAGACCGGGCTTCACAGAGCCGAGAGACTCACCCACACACAGACTTAAGTAGAACTGTCTGCTGCAGTCAACTTCAATTACCACTGTCCACTACTAATGCGCAACATGTGAAACCAGCAGAACAATTCCATCTTTTTAGCTTCATTTCAACAAAGTAACATGTGGATTATGTTTACATATTTCCCTGCATATAAGTCCCTGAAATATGATTTCACGAGACTTTAATTTCGAATCGCAGCAAGTCGGTGGTCACTCTAAACTCCGGTGACCCCGTGTTCAGCAAATTAC
This sequence comes from Brachyistius frenatus, assembly GCF_029030835.1. NCBI lineage: Eukaryota > Metazoa > Chordata > Actinopteri > Embiotocidae > Brachyistius > Brachyistius frenatus. Next base: position 1,356,880 of record NW_027210697.1, read on the forward strand.
TCGCGAAGAAAAAGGAAGGTTACGATGCCTTGTTGGTTTGCCACACATGTCCGCGATTATACGTAAACAACCACAAGCATATTCAGAAGGAATTCTCATATAATATGCGGCATCTTTGATGAATCACAAGGGACTGATTTCTCTTTCGAAAGTCTGCTTTGTGTTGTGCCCCTAAGTGACACTGTACATACATACATACATATCCTGCTGCGCCACCACATCATGACACGTCCATAATGATAGCCTAACCCACAGACACCACCTCATTATGTTCCCTGCCTCGGTTTCCCTTCCACGGTAGCTGTGTGTGCTTCCTGCGGCCGCGAAGTCTGTTTCTAAATGGCTGCTGTTGTCAGTACTTCAGCGGAGCGATGAACGGGTCAGGAGGTTCTGACCTGACGTTCACATGTCTCTCAGCTCCACTTGAGAGGAAAACACTGACCACTTTAAAAAAAAACAAAAAAAAAAAACACCCTCCACCCCTTCCGCCAGCCAGCCATACATTTTGCAACGTGTCACTTAGCAGATTTTGAATGGGTCAAGAGCAGCACTTAGTGACTTGACATCGACTAATGTTAAAGGAGATACACAACTTTGTTGGCAAGAATCATGTAGTTGTTTTGTCCTTTTAAAATATTTTTCTTTTAACGTATTCTAAAGTCAATTTAAGCCAAACCAAAATGTTAATAATACATTAATATATATTCGTGTTGTTATTGGGTGCTCTGTGTATGTTTATTTCGTCATTTATTTGGAGCTCCACTGGCGTCCACCCCAGCGACTGCTAGTCTTCCTGGCGTCCTCTGTGCGCGTGCATATGTTGGACACGTCTTCACAAAGTTGCCCAGAGACGCACATGTATGTGACAGCCCAACTACTGACTGGACCAGTTTTCCTGTGTGGGTGGAGAAAGTTATGAGATACGCGAGTTTTATTGCCAGAATCCGAGAACGTTAGTCAGAGGACGGTACACTTCCGAACAGCTCCGGGCTAAATCCTCGGTTCGGTAAATATCAAATCCATTCTCTGTGGTTTTCGCATTACTCTGAATAATAATGAGGATGTCTTGTTTGTCTGGCTCAGGGACAACATACGTTTGACTGTCATTTCACTTAATTAAAAAGGGAGCCTACCTGGCTACGCACAGAGTGTCATAAAACTTGATTTATACATGCTTGACTGTATTACTATTTCATACAAATCACATCCAAAAACCCACGGCAGGACGATGAGTTTATAGCTGCAGTTATAAGGAACTTCTTATGATAATGATTTGACAGGCATTATTCCAGTATCCTGTGAAATAAGAGCGGAATAACACCAACTGCCATAACATTTCGGACTTAGTGTCACACTGTTAGTTGTTTGCGTTTCCATTGTGCCGCCACGTATCACATGCCGAGTTAGGATATATTTCATGAAGCTCTACAGAGTAGTGAAAGCCAACTGCTGGTGCAGCGCTCCGCTGGATGTTACTGATCCACCGGCTAAGCCCATGAAGCCATGCATATATGTGTGTAAGACAATAGCTTCTGTAAAGCACCTCTTGCTGTTATACTGAGAGGGAGAGCGAGCTCTGTTTCCCCACCTGTTGCCCCGGGCCACGAGGGACAAGCTATCTCCATCGCCCTCGCTCTTCGCTTTCCAACGGATCGGGGCTTTCGTCAAGCTCAGCCACATCATCGTAAAACTTCAGTGCCCACGCTGATAAGGCCAACCTATACCTGTCTAAATCCGAGGGCTTAAGGACTTTACATTTCACTGCGCTCAAATAGTGGGACATATCATGGCTGCATATGGGCGTTTTTTTTTTTTTTTTTTTTCACAAGGAGCACGGAATCATCTGAAGTCTGGGGCAGAAAATAAATGCAGACAAATTCAAAATTCCTCGAACTGAAAGCCTTTCAGGAAAATTAAATGTGAAGGTATTTGATTTGGAAAGGAAAACAACCTCAGAATCAGGCAGTGTACCACATGTTACTGGAACACAGATGATCCTTGAAGAGCTTAGAGGTCTTTAGTTTTTTTGTTGAGAATCTAATTTCACCTCACTTTGGCCAGAGTGAACATTTTAACGGCACAAAAAAGTTTGCGAACGCTGACCTTTCCATGTTTCTTTGTGCTGGTCTAAAGTTTCCACTTGATATTAAATCCGATTTTTTTTTTGTTGTTGTTGTTTTTTTGTGACATTTAACATTTTGCAAAGATGAAAGGAAGATGTGATGTAAATTGTCTTTGGAGTGTACCTTAGCTGGCTCTGTGCAGATTGAATCCAGAGCTGGCAAGAGAAAAGGAAACCGAGCGCCTTTGTGCTTTCGGTATTGATTGCAGAAACGAGCGGTGAGGAGACAATGTGCCCTCAGGTTGGGAGAGATGGAGTTGTCCTACATTTTTTGCTGAACAGCTTTGAAGTTGTATCATGGAATTGTTGAAGGCCAGCTCTCTATTTTTTTTTTTTTTTTTTTTGTGCAAAAAAAGACAGCATGATGGAGCATAATTCAAACCATCTTTAATACAAACCACAGAAGCATAAATAATTGAATAAAAACGGCAGTGGTTTTTTGAAATGCACCAGCAAATAAGCCTACAACATTTTTTTTCTCTCTTTTGGTCCCGTTGTAAGAAGTTTAAATCTTGTGGTGGAGAAAAAAAGTAAAGGAGACTGAGACTCTGCTTTTGGCTGCTTTAAGTGGGCCTGGCTCGCATGTGGCTGGGAGGAACCAGTGCCTGGCAAAGCATGTGGAAATACTGTGCATCAAACACCAACAAAGGCCCTTATAACACATTGCTTCCAGTCTGGCATGAGAACACACATATTTAGCTTTGAGTTTATGATTCCTCATTTATAATGTGTTTGTGTTGAACCAGAAAGTTCAGATGAGGCTAAAATGAGCAAAATCTGGGAAAAGAAATTGTGGAAAAAAACAGTTAAAGTGAAAATGGGGCTAATGAATATTCAAATGTAGAGGTTAAAAATGGATGAATCTACAACACGAAAAGAGTTTTCTTCTTCAAACTTCTACGCGTGTGTGGAGTTTATAGAGGATCAAAAAAATGCATTGTTAAATTCAAGCGGTTTCTTTTGCGAGGAGGAATGATCAGCTCGCTCTGGGGAGCGGGCTGGCTCGCTGATTGATCTTTGACCTTAGAGTGAAAAACCAAAACACAGGGTGAGTTAGCATGGGGGACGGAGCACATTTACACATTAACCGCACTTTTACAATGAACAAAGAGAAGGCCTCCCCACACCTCATCTTTGTCATAAAAAAAAAAAAAAAAAAAAAAAAAATGGCCTCAAATGACTTGAAAATATATCATTACTGAAATAATAATTGAATTAAGCTTCCTTTGTCAGAGGCAGAATGTAGTGAAAGTGGAGCGGGTCACTTACGCTGTTGTCACTCGACCCTGACACAGGGTACACCGTCCAGCCGAGCTCCGCCGTGGCCGTGGTGGAGTCCATGAGTGTCTCTGTGGACAGACGGAAGGAGAGATGGCGGTCAGATAAACTCCTCACAGTATTAATACGGTGCTGTGGTTGAAGAGAAACTGCTTCAGTACTGCAAACATTTTGAAAAGGCAGAACATAAAAGTCATTTTATAACATGTCTATGTAATGCCTGCCGAGTATTACAAAAGGCTTCTCAGCTGGTTCCAAAACTTTTAGCTGATCGATTGATTTGCAGAAAATCAGTCAGACACACTTGATAATTGATTAACCATTCCTGAATAATGGTTTTCCAATTAAATGTATAATAACACTTTAAAATGAATATCGAGTTGAGTTTTTTTTTTTTTTTTTTTTTTTTTTACTGCCTGTTAGACAAAACTAGTAATTAAAATGTGACTTTGGGGTCTGGAAGTTTTAAAGGGATGTTTTTGTTTTGTTATATTTTTTTTCACAATGCCATTTTAGAGCTTAAAAATAATTGAAAAAGATAATAGTTGATTAAAAAACTGAACTGTATTTAGATACGGAAAAGCTACCAGTTTGATGAACTTTGCTTTCACAGCAGGTCAGACGCATCCCGGTCAGCAGAACTATGTCATCGCCCCTATGACTCTGTGGGGAAAACAACAGGCTGGAAAAGCAAATCTCCATGTTGCGGAGAGGAGGGGCCACCCAATACGCCGTGGATTAGCCGGTGGAAAGAAACACCTCTGGTAATTGGGGTCAAAGAGAATAGACCTCCTGTCTGTCATGAGGTCCTCCGTGGCACACATTCCACCAGCTTGGCCCAACTGTCCTTCATATGCTTACTGAGCCATTCCTACTGTCACCTTCTTTTGCCCCTCTCTTCTTTTTTTTTTTTTTTTTTTTCCACCCACAACGTCCTCTCAGCTCTGCTCCTCTCTGCATGTGACTCAGGGAAGGTCTAATGAATTTCTCCTGCTGATTAGGCCTGTGCCAGCCTTGTACTCCGGTGCTGAGCTGCAGCAGATGGAGAGACCATTCATCAGGTTCAAGGCGTCAGCTGCAACTCCAAAATGCCACAGAGGGATTTAGAAACCCCCTCGACAAACACGGCTACTAAGCTTAACATAAGTCAGAGGCAGCGACGGGAGACAACTGCGAGCCGAGGCTTTTCATTAATACTGTGATATGGACTGACTATGGATTGGTGCTAATAGAGTGGGTTAATTAAAAAGTAGGTCCATAAAATCAGATAAAAAGTTCTATTTACAAGAAATGACTGAAGGAAAATCAAAGACGGAGGATATGAAGTTGTCTCAGGGCTGCGTTTGAAGCTCTCTGTACCAGCTTGCAGGATATTTGAGAGAATTCCTGTCGTTTCGTAACTCTGGATCTCCTCTGATTTATATTCCAGCTAAAAGCCACTGCTTTATAATTAACAGGCTCCACACGCATTTTGCTTTATTTCAGGGCCTTGTGCTGACTTTCAACACCTCGCCAGACATAATACTAGATTTCACTTCTTATTCAGTTATCACAAAGCCCGAATCGTATAATTAGGAAGATGAGACTGCAATTGAGCAGCTATTGATAACCTTGTGTGTGATTCGGTGCCGAGCAGTCGGCATGGGTGTTAGGCAGTGAAATGGTAATTATCCCCGGTAATGATAACGATAATTAGCGGAGGAGTAAAGTGAGAATAATGAACCCCCTCTGTGGTGGTTTGGGGGGGGAGGGGAGGGGGGGGGACCAGGGAGCAAATTTGCCCCAAGAATGTTGACACAAAGTGGGTGATACTCCATCCCCAAACCTTCTTTCTCTTTTGCTATCTGTAGCCACACAATCCCTCTGATTCTCTTTCTCTTCTGATCCGCTCTCCTGCTCCTCAGTAATCCTCCCTTCGCACTCCTTCCCTTCCTTCTCCTCTCTTTCATGCTGCGTCTCTCCTGCTATCGGTGGCCCACACGCTGGACAAGTAGCATCCCACCCCGAAAGACTGATCACTTTTCTTCCTCCTGCTGTCTACACTTCAGTCCTGGCAGGCAAACTGATTCATTACCTCCCGTGGAGCAGAGCGGCGCATAGCTCACTACTGTCAGCCGCCGCCTCGTTCCCAGCCCGAACCCCCAGCCGTGGAGGAGCACGGCTGCTCAGCAAGACACGCTGGCTATTAATCAGTAGGAGGACGTGCTACAGAGGCTCTCTGAATGCAACCAGGGGAATCGCTTGTTGTTTTTTTTTCTTCCACAAAGGCACTTGTTTACAATACGAGCGTTTGAATTTTGCCACTCACGGGAACTGCGGCGATGTCTCCTGAGAACAAAGTGTGTGTTGACATCAAGTTTCTACTGGTCCATCTGGTAGACACATCTACTACACTCGCGGGTCGGGCGCAATCAGTACTATGTACCGTGAATAAAGAGATGCAGGCCTGAGAGGACTGTCAACAGACCAATAAAGAAATGTGGTCACAAAGAAATAAATATTCTTCAGGCACTCTCGGGCAGAGCAAGGAGAAAAGTTATATTAAATGTCTTTAATTAGTTGGGTAATGTGATGATTTAAAATGCCTCGCAGACCTCACAGGATCTACAACGGGGCTCGGAGAGAAAAAAAACTGATTAACGACACACGGTACTCGACACACACATTACAATGTAAGTCTAGACTTCCTGTCTGTCAACCAGATCAATTAAGGCACATATCAATCAGGGTATATCAGTTCGAGGCTGCTGTTATAAACCGTTACACTGGACTAAATAAAGACGGTTCATAATTTGCTGTGCTGACAGGTGATGATTTTTGGCAACTTCGAGAGCAATCTAAGGTGGACTCGTCACGTGAAACTCATTCAGCGCTCTGCTTGTGTTTTCTTCTTGTATTTGGACGACTTGGAAGTCTTTTGCATTTTCGGTCTTGGCAACTTTTTCCAACTTGTAGCTTCATCTTTGGACCCATTATATCCACTTTTTTTTTTTTTTAATGAGAAACAGACTTTAAAAAGAATAAAGAAAATATCTATATCTTCTACTTACTTAGGGGTGTGTAGTCAACCATTTTTTTTTTTTTTTTGCCTTGCTCCAAATTTTTTGGTTAACTTTATATTTTCAAGACAACCATGTCACTCTAACTGTGCATGGTTTCCTCTTTCAGAAGGCCAATCATTGACCGGCCTCCTCGTTCCAAAACAACCTTCAATATTGTAATATATTCCATAAAACTGAAAACTACAATGTTCACTCTTTTACAACAATTATTCTTTAAGATCTAAGTGCTTGCAGAATGAAGTGTAAAGCCTGGGGCTGTGCTGCTGTGTAATGTTTGGCTAGAACAGCCGATTGTGTTGTCACACACGTCGAGTGCTCTGAGGTCTGATGACAAAGTCCCAGCTCTCAATTCCCCACTTAAAACCAGGAGGGTCTTTGCATTATTTGTGTAGCAGTGGAGTGATACATAAAAGTGATTTAACCGTTTGCGCTCATGGGAAAGGCCGCCTCCGTGTTTGCGGTCAAAGACAGCAACAATAGTTCATTGTCTCCACGTACAAAGGAGAGTTTTCAAATATGAAACTTTAATGGGCAAACCGATCATATATCTGAAATTACAGAGAATATTAATAATATGACAGTAAATAATTAAAGCTTGGATGTCTGTTTTTTTTTGGTTTTTTTTAAACCTGATACCCTCGACTGTGGAAGAGGCGGGGGGAGGGAGGGGGACTATGAATATGCAATGAGACATCGGAGTCTAAGAAAAGCCTCCTCGGCTGAGAGTGCTTCCTCCAACACTTCCTGAGACTAAGGAGAGAGTTTAGTGCTGATCTGAGAGAGAGCTCTCAAGTCAGAGGCTGTCTGAAGTGACAGGCGGGGGAGCGGAGAGAGAGGGGAGGGGGGGGGGGTACTATAACAACACTCTTCTTCTCTAAGAGGGGTCAGTGCTGCATCTCAGCTTTCTAAAGAAAGCAGCAGCATTTTCAATGAGGGATACAGAGAAGAGCTGTTCACAGAAAAGACATTTCAGCTCGAACGACCACGGCGAGCAAAAAGATAAACATTCGGGAACATGCAAATGCGCACAAAAGACTCTGGACTGAAAGTTATCTGAAGCCATTGTGTTCGAGCACTAACTAATGAGAGCAGTACACAATATCAACATGCTGTGTTGCATTTCAGATCGCTTGCTGTGTGTAAAATCTATTCATTCATTCTCTTTCTCTGCACAAAGGACGTTATTTGTGAGTCTATTATTTCCTTTTTTTTTTTCTTTTTCCAGCCCGTTTCTCAACATTTGCAGATAGTTTACGATGATGGCTGACCACTCATGATTTGGCCAAAGGGCAGAGATATCAGCGTCTGACAGATGGATGTCCAATTAGCGGCAGGAGATAGACAGAAGTCTGACTGATGGATGTCTCTACCGCCACGGGTAATCCAAGTAAACTCGCGCACCTCGCAGGCAAAGCAACAAGTGCAGCTTTTCACAGAAACAAATATTTCTTCGATTTCAAACGCAGCATCCACACTTTACAGTGAGCTTTTTTTCCCCAGCATAAAGAACTTGATTTGACAAATTGCCTTGCAACTTATTGCATCACTGTTAAAGGAAAAAACACTGCATATAAACGACTTCGACAGGGCAGCTTAAACCAGAATCAAAGAGACTACCAATTTTCTAACAAACCAGCCTATATTTAGACCCTACGGTTTAATGAGGGTATTTTGAAGAAGCAATTGACCTCCAAAACAGCGTGAAGCAGTTTCGAGGCATGACTTCTTTTTATCTTTCTCGCCAGCGGAACTGTAGCCTCTGCTGTCGATGGAACAAAATCCTGCAACATTCAATTTAACATCGACATAAACCACATATGGTGCTTTCCGTAGCTGTGATAATGTCAGCTAACGGAGCTAAAAAAGCAGCTAAACATTCTCCCCATAAAAGCCGTGCTGTGTAAAGTTCAGTTTAACCACTGCTGAGGGGCGCATGAGCATTTACTGGTATTTCACTGAACACCTGAAACCACAGGATTCGATGGCAAATGTGGGAAGATTGTGCAACGCACTGCAGTTGCAGAGTAACACGAGCAAGCTGTTCATTGTGCTAAAAACAGAATCCTATATGGTGGACCCGGCACGGAAATCTGCCCAGATTAAGGGGAAAGGCAATGATATACCCCTGAGGGAGGCAGTGTAAGCGCACAGACGTGATTCATAGGTTTAATGATGGACAGGGCTACCGTATAGCCTGTTGGAAATAATAACAGTCTGTTTCATTTAGAGGGAAGAAGTGGATAGAGCCCCTGGTCCAGAGCAACTCAGCTCAACTTATCTGTCAGCGCAAGCCGGGTCCATTAAGGTACAGTCGAGCTCCCACCACTGTCACATAACAGCTTATCCCTGTGTGTTAAATGAATTCTTAATCCCACTTTTACAATGAAAAAGCCTTTGTGGACCATGTGGCATTGACCCAAACCCCAGAAGTACGGCATTTTTTTTCACCCCCTTTTCTTGTGCCAAAGGCAGACTCGGTATCCAGGTGTGTCGTTGGTGAGACTTCACATCAGGCAAATTTATGTGGTGTGGAGGTTACCACCGGGTCCTGAAAAGGCAGGTTTGGAGTGGGGACGAAGATGATGTAGGTGTTTCGGGGAGCAATGAGGTAGGGCTCAAAGTTCAGGCCCACCTCATCAAGGCTGTGTTTTCCAAGGCAAAGAAAGATGAGTGAGGAAGCGGGCTAGTTGATTTTGGCCGAGCACCATACAGTGTGAAATATAGTACTACCCACACAAACACGGACACACAGAAAGTAGAGCGCTCTCAAGGCACTAACTGTTGACAGAAGGATACAGCATGGCGTTCCCAGGGGCCTCGAGCAGGATGTACGACAGTAATCCCTACACAGCCGAGCTGTGTTATCAGTCAGTGTAACTTAACTTGTCAGCGAAGCCGAGGGGCAGTAGCTAAAAACAAATGGAAGAGACGCAAAAACTACGACTTGATGTATGACTGAAGGGACGGTCAGGTCCTCTAACAGGACACAAGCTGCCTTTACTTCAGATCTCTGGGCTTTCTTTTATGTTTCTGATGATGGAATTCAGTTTAATGTTATTTGTTGTCCAATAACCAGATGCTATATGGGTTGTTGCATCTTCCACCATACACTGTCTTTATTTAGGAATGTTCATTTGCAGAGCACTGGGTTGAAAAGATACTATTCTTAGTATTATTAAAATGTAAATCTTCTACTACTTACTCAAGGTAAGCAAAGAAAATAGCATTAAAAAGGAACAAAGATACTTTGTATATCTTATAGTCCAAATTTACAACAATGATTATGAAATAAAATTTTATTCTGCATGCTACATTTGAAAAAACTGGAGGTTATACTATATTTACGGACAAGATATTTCAGTATTCGCAGCAGCAGAGTTTCTTTATGAATGGAGAGAGTACTGGCGTAACAGAATGTGTTACACGGTTTTTATGTTTCCTGGTCACTGAGTGTCCTTCGTTAGTTTATGGTCTGTTTCAGAGGTAGTCAGCACTTCCAGTCTTGGGACGGTTAGTTAAAATTAGGAATGAGCTTTTTAACCAAAAACACTCTTCAAGATTTGATATTCGTTGGGAACTATTATTCAAAGGACACCTCCCCTTCCCAAGAGAGAGACCCATTCCCGCCGTAAACTCGGGCTCATCGATGCTATTAAACTTCAAAAACTCTCGCCTTGGACAAAGCTGACGAGGGCGTTTGATTGCTGTGCACGTCTAAAATCAAACTGACTCCATCTCGTGTCAAAGCTAGCCATTGATCGTTGGTTTGTGGATCTGCTCGGTACGGCCGTGGCAGAATGTGCTCGCTTTACCTGGCAGCACTTGCGCTGAAGCTCGTGCTATTTGTTTGAAGGATTTCCACACAGAACGTTTTTACTACTGTTGTTGTCTTTTCCTGTTTCTCCTGCTTGTACAGTCTCATCTAATCTCACAGTGTCACACGTATTTTACTGGCTGGTGGTAGTAACACCTTCTTCTTCTTCTGCAACTTCTCCTGTTTAAGGGCAGTTGGCAAACAGCTTTTGGGTGCATTACCGCCACCTTCTGGTAGTGGTAATGCGTCACTAGTGACAGGAATGTTTGTTTTATGATAAAAAAAATTTAAAAAAAATGACATGAGAACGACTTATTTTAATGATTTAATGACTGTTCAAAATGTATCCCTAGTTACAATAACTAACTGAACTAGCAGTAACTAGTCAAGTGTTGGAAAAGCATCGGGTGTTTTTGCTATTAGCGACACCTGTAGGTGTATCATTAGTGTAGTCTCGCCATTAAATACTTCAGTTCTGAGTGACACCATATTTCATGGCAGAGAGACATCAATCTAAGCAATAAATTGTGAGCGGGAACGGTCACCTGGCCAATCATGAGCTGTGTGAAAGAAACCTGGCTAATAACACAGGCTCGAGGATTTATAAGCACGCTTTCCATATTTCCCAAATCGCTGACAACCTCGACGAGACCTGTTGAACACATCAGTGCATTCGAAATTTTGCAGCGGAAAATTGTGTAAAAGTGGGTCCCACATTTTTATAAGCAGCAGCTGAGGAGAACATGTGTATGACTCAAAAAAGAGGCCGTACAAGTGACATTCATCCACCCATCCAATCATTTTAAGTGTTGCACGAGCACTCTGATGGAAAGTGATTTGTGCCTCCCTGTCTAACTTTGCTGCAGGTATTTTAACTGCACTCATCGAGGAACATCAAAGTGACAGCTTTTCATATACCACTACTAATTGACTTGATGGAAATAATCATCACAAGCCTCCCACGTCTTGCCTACAAGCCATTAGCCAAAAGAAGATGATTAAAAAATGTACTAGGCTCATGCAAGAACATGCAGGAATCCTTTATTTCACAAATGTGTGGTCCTAGACTTCACGAGGGATTTCATTCTCTCTCTCTCTCTCTCTCTCTCTCTCTCTCTCTCTCTCTCTGCCACCTTTTTCTCTTTCCTAGAGGCCTCTGTAGGAGCCGTACGACCGTGATACGCTTGTATTAGTCCAAAACACGCCATGTTCCCCCCCAGCTGAAAATATACTCAAATGAAAGTGTGGCAGCAAAGGGACCAATTTCCCCTCCTAATTTGGCCTACATAAGATGATGCCTGTGGTAGTCGGGAGAGCAGCTATCTCCATGCCAACCACTTTGATTGGCAGCCTTGGTAAAATCGTGGGGTAGCAGAGGAGGTGGGTGACACCAGCTGAAAAATGTGAAGGAGATGCGATAACATGGAAACACCCCAAACATTCAACTTAGGGTTGAAAACGAGGTGCGTGTAAGTGTACGCACGCACCGGCGTTCATGCAAATTTGCGTGAAAGATAGCAACCTCTGTTTGTTGTGGCAGCTTCTCCTTGTTTACAAAAGGATAAAAGAATTCCACCACATGTTATGAGCCTGGCCAAGTCATTAAAGTCTGACAAACAAATCTAGTTTACGGCCAGTTCGATATCCTTTTAAAGAGCCTTTCATCTTCTGGAAGATCCTTTAAAACTAGTTGTAAATTCCTGTGCAGAGGCTCTGGGTCCTTATCATTTCAGGTTTGGTGATAAGGTTCAACTTTTATGGTTCAGAGCTGCATTTTAGCCAAAGTCCAATAAAAGTCGCAGAACAAGACATCAATCAGTGTCTAAGTCGGTGTGTAAATCCCTACCTGTTAACTGATATCAACAAGACCTAAAAAATAAAAAATAAAATCCCCAAACACACAGGGCTCGTGTTGGTATGAAGGGTCCAGTAAGTGAAAAGTGGGAGGTTTATATTCAAACATGTGATGTTTTTGGCAACAACCAGCTTTAAACAGAGACATGTATCACGGGCTGTATGTCCCAACAAATAAATAGTAATAAAGACACCAAACAAGGTCCTACAGCACTGCGATGTCCCACGACTGCCTGCTTGTCCGAGAACTATTACTAAACATGATGCATTAAATCACAGATAACAAAGGTAAAAATATCCCCCGCCCAAAACAGAAACGCACTGTTATTTGTATCCTCAAACAGAAACCCTATTATCAACCAAGTATGAACTTCTGTGTTATGAAACTGTTAAAGCAACGCGTTCAGAAAAAAAAAAAAAAAAAAACGTTTAGTGTGTCTGTGCTGAAACCTGCAGTGCGGAGGTTTTGTCTCCCCCTTCTGCCAGTGAAATAAATTGTTTTGCGCCTCATAACCGCCACAAAAATTACTTCACGGTTAGATTTCGATCCATTTGTCGCAATGACATTTTGAAAGTCGAGAAGTACTGCAGGATTTAGTTACTTTATCCCCGTTCAAGTTGGCATTGGGCTAAACCAGAAGTGGGAAGACGCTTGCTCTGCCCACACAGCGTGCTCAGTATCATCTAGCCATCATGAGGATGTCACGTCACACGCCAGATGTAAATACACAGAGATTTATCTGGCTGTGATAGACTTGAGCTATCCATTTGGCAACGGCTTTAATAACAAGACGTTCATTTATATGTAAAGTACGACAGATTTATAACAGTGAACCAATCTCATAATTTTAGCTTCTTAACTTAACTATTTGAGGCAAACTTACACGTTTAGCTGTATTAAGCCCTCTCAAGCTTGAATTTCATTTGCTCTATTTGAAGCACATTAAGACGCGTCAAAGATTTACCAACACCCCACTGATGCAAATGACGACTGACAAATTCGTTTTGCATGTCATCATATATCAAACAAATCTGTCTCAAAAACACCTTGCATGCCAGGCGTTCTTCTTTTTTTTTTTTTTTTTTTTTTTTTTGCTGCACATTTAGTTTCTGGGTCAAGTACTCGGGGAGGGAGAAAAAGATGCCGAGACTTCCTTGTGTTTAATGATAAATGTGACTCATCTGTAGCTGAAAATGTTTCACGAAATCTAAATAAATGAGTCGTTTTTTTCGTGCTGCAAGACCTTCTGTATTTGTTTCCGGCTACGTTTTGATTACAAGTAATCAAAGATGCAAACAAGGAACCAACAGCGTACGTGTGAAGAGATTTTCTTCTGAAATAATCAGTTTTCAGGAAATCAAGCTGTAATAAATTCCGCAGCTACGACACCATCAGAGTCTGAAAACACAGGAAAATGTTTCATTAACTTCAGGAATACATCCGTTTTCTGTTCCTATCTTTTGACAGCTCGTGCATTGTATACTAATAAATGAGCAAGGGCACTGGTTTTTGGTTGAAGCAGTGACCTTGCTGTGGATCTACATGCATTCATTCACATAAACACAGCCATGCTATGACAAATCCCTTTTCAAACACGATCGGCATCACCGTCAGATGAAGATTAAAACATTGATTTACTGACGGCAACTTTAACATGTTTGTCTGTTTTATGGATGTTATATTGCAAAAAAAAATAAAAATAGCACTGGTGCAGTGCTCTGCCATTTCGGCAGAATACAATAATACACAATAATGATCATACATCTTTTTTCTTAATGTTAACGGATGAAATCAAAAGCTGGCATGCAACTGTCATGAATTTCAAGCACATCCGTGAGAGCCGCCAGCAACTCTACGCTCCTTCATGTGAGAGGAGAATATGTGGAATGTGTTGTGTTAAATGAAACTGGCGTCACGTTTGATTGGCAGGGCCTCCACGAAGAGACGTTGTGCAATCGACTGATAAATCAAATGAACTGGAATAAGAAACTGACAGACTTCAAAAATAAAATAGCCGTTCAACCATATAAGCCGCTTTTTTTTTTTTTTCAGTCCTAATTACGACTCATGTGTTCTGCTTCCAGGTACAACACTTCATTCCTGTGTGTCATGTGGAGGAATGTGAACGGCGTTATTGATGTGCGAGAGGTCAAACTAGGCGAGCAGATCTCTCCCCAGTCAATACAGCTTCTCTGCCAAGAAAGTCATCAGATCAGAGTTGTTTCTCTGTCTGAGCAGACGTTGCTTCACCCCCACTGCCTTACACAAACACACACACACACACACACACACACACACACACACACACACACACACACACACACACACACACACACACACACACACACACACACACACTAGCCCATCCACCTACCAGACCTCATGCTAGTTAATCAATGGCACGGTGTACTTAGCCAATATATTGTCTCACTTCTTTGTTACTTGATGTTGGGGGAAGAATAATACTTGAGACGAGAGGCCTTAAATCACCTCCGTGCATTAAAAAGCGATGAGGTAGGTAGATGCTGTTTGAGCAGCTTCCAATAAAATAATGCTGTTAAGGATGATGCAGGCCGATCATCTGAGGGAGGGAGGCTCGATGTAAGGGTGTACTAATGTGCATTAATGGGTAGCTTTACGTGTGTTTTACAATGCCTGCAGTCATGTAGGAATGGTAAAAGAGGAGTAATGATTTACTCTCATTAAGCAGAACAGCGCAGACATCTTTTCTCTCCTAACTTGAATCTTCTGTTCTCTCTCTAACCTGCCCCTCTTCTTCCGTCCTTCCTGCAGCACACCTCCTCCCATCTCCACTGTAGCTCGTAGGTATCGTTTCCTCCCTTCCACCACCTGACATCGCTTTATTACATCCACCATTTTCAGCCTTAATCCCCCCCCCCCCCCCATACGCTCTGATCCAAAGAGGAGGCGAGAGTGCCTCCTAACAGCCGTGACTGTTTAAGTATCACCACCGGTGCCCGTCTCCACCCCGCATTTCCTGATGGGGACCACACATTTCACGGAAGAGAGAGAGAGAGAGAGAGAGAGGGAGAGAGGGAGAGGGAGGTGGGTGGGGGAGGGGGGGGATTGGGGTTGGCGGTGGGGATCACACGGGAGGTGAGGCATATTGGTGGATTCCAGGCCTGTGAGCTAGCTCCTCTCCCTCTCCGGCTTTGGAAGAGTTATGATGGAGGTCACAACCCTCTGGAGGTCTATAAAGCAGAGAATGGGGAGGCGGTGGAAAGGCAGTACCTCAGCCGTGTGCCTCCTCGCCTGCCTGCCTTCTCCACTGCTGGGACCATTACTGCATCCAGTCCCAAACGCACACAGCAACAACAGGCCGCAGAATAACCCAAATATCACTTACAGCACAGGCACCCCTAAAGCCCCAGCAATCAACATGCTCTTAATCAACGACGGCACGGCACAATGGAAATTGTGTTGGCCGACCATTAAGGCACCTTAAGGACTTACTGTTAGTCAAACTAACATACACCGGGAGATATTGGATACCGGTGGAGCACAAAAACACAGAGCTAATGGTTTCATGGTGGTCAGCTGTGAAAGAAGACAGAAATAGGAGTCGAGGAGAGAGAAGCTGAAGGGGAGAGGATAGATGGAGGTGATTTCAGCAGAGCAGGACAGCGCTGCCTTGGAGACTGTTTACGTGAGGAAAAAAACACGCCAGATTCATTTCCATGACCTGCGTCGGCCCTCACAGTGTGTGCCCCTCTGCTCAAATCAGGGCCAGCCACGGCTAATTAAATTGTTTAAAGTGGATTTTTAAATAAATTTAAAGTCGCAGTGGACAAAATGAGGTTATCGGCCGTTACATAAAAGTGACAAGTTAAATTACTGAGTGTACAAGAACACAATGATAAATTTTATGAATCATTTTAAATTATAATAATTAACTTGAGTCCTTGTTTAGTAAAATCATAACACCTTTACAAGCAGGCTCATCAATGTTTTATAGAAAAGGCACTCAGCAGCAAAGCTGTACTCTGCGTCTTTGAAATGCCACGTTTCCTCGGGGGGGATAAATAAGAGTTGTTTTGGGGTCAGAGGATGCAATCAAAAAAGTTTTGAGTTTCACAAGTGACTGAGGTACTTTGATGGAGATTAAGTGTAGGAATGTATCATTAAGGGGTCTTTTGTCGAAATGTAAATTAAGATGGACAGAGAAGTAGATAGAGGAATGAAAGTGAACAAGAAAGCAATACAGACTTCAGCATTCTTGGCTCATTCTGTTCAACCATATAATCAAAATCTAATCTTACTCATCAGATGTCAGGAAGTGGCCGGCCGGCTCTGGCTTTTAAAAAAATCCATTCCCCTATTAGGGTGTTGCAGTTACTGGTACGACGAGTTGGCTTAGTCTATCTGTCATGTGGCATTATGTCGGGAACAGGAAGGTGTAGACCAGACTTGGTCTTTTGCCTATTAACTCAGATAAATGTTTGCATTACAACCTGTAAGGTAAACAAACAGAGTCTGGCTCAGGTTAAGTCCAGAGATGCTTTGTGGTTCTGTGGAATGCTAAAGCCCTCCTTTGCTCTTAAGAAGCGAGCCCTCCTTCTGTTTGTTTTGTAGCCATTACAGCCACTTAGCCCGACAGAGTACTTTGTTTCCCTTATCTCCTGAACAGCTAAAACGCATAAGTGTTTTCAGCGTCTGTTCGACCTTGGGTTTAACTCCTATCACTGTTTACTTGCGACACAGATCAAAGACAGATTGCTCTGGAGCGCGCAGTCGTAAAAAAAAAAAAAAAAAACCACAACAACAAAAAAGGGACGGCATACTTGTGTCTGTGGACGAATTTATGGTTTCATTCCAACAGGGAAAAGACAAAAGGCATATTTCAGCACCGACGGCTGCCTCTCTGACAGGTGAGCACCGGAGAAAGACCTCCAAACAAAGTTTAAGGAGAGTAACTGCAGCAGACAGTGCTGCTCAGGAGACGGAGGAGAGGGGGGGAGGATGAGGGGGCTTGAGTGATCTGCGTGGCGTGGCTAAAAGTCAAGAAGCAGAAGCCTCCGCCGTACCAGAGCAACTGTTGTTGCCATGGTAACCGGACAGCAGGGTGACGGGCAGCGTGTCAGTAACAGTAAAGGATGACTCCGTTCCCCCTGGCAGAGATAACGTTGGCCCGCAGGAGGTGACGAGGGAGTAAAACGAGGAAACCGGGTAACAGAAGGGAGATAAACCTGTTGAGCTACACGGACGCAGACGGTGTTATCTTACCATCCAGGTATTCAAGCCTCCGTAACGCCACGAGAATACTCCGATTGTCTTTATAAACAATGCCATCTGGGCTGCATTGCAGAACAACAACAACAAAAAAGAAAAAAAAAAAAAGAACAAAAAAAGATAAATCTGACGTTCCTCCTCCTGGTTTTGTTTTGGCTGTTAAAAGTAAAATCTCAACCTGCATTTTAAAACAAACAAAAAAAGATCCCAACACTAAAGCATAGATAATTTATTAAGCCTTATCTGAAGATCTTCTTTCACTTCTTTAGAAGGTGCCTTCATCCCTTTCACAAAGGAAGGTATTCCATAACAGCTTCACTTAAAATTCTTCATCTCAATCTTAAGAAATTCTTTTGCAATGTCCTTAACAGATGATGGTAATGTGGAGAAAAACTAGACGATAGATCACAAGTAAAACTATCAAAGTGGTTGTCAATGCTTGTGCAATACAATATGTGCTCATACATACTGTAAATTTACATCTGTTTTCACATATAAGTGTGTTACTTAGATTAAATGGTATTATAAAGCTGTTGTTTGGATTTAGGGAATTAGTTTATTAGAAAGTCAACTCATATCAAGAATTCAGCCTCATCAAGGAGCAGAAATGATCCTCACGCCACTTTATTTATGTTTGATTATTTTGGTTCTACAGAGACAATTACGTGGTGGATCTTGAATGAAGTATCAAATATCATTTTAGAAAGAAAGGCATCAACAGGTGGCAGAAAGGGAAAACTAAAAACAGGCACAATAGCGGAAGAAGAAAAAATGGCTGCCAGGAGAGTCTTGACAGTGTTGACCAAAAGAAGAGGGAACATGTGAATCAGGAAAAAAAAAATGAAACAGATAAAGTGATTGAAGGATTGAGCCAGCTGAAGCACAGAGGAACTGGTTCACAAGCCCGGTGAACGGTTGGCATGCAAATCAAGCCTGTATGGGGTTACAGGCAGGGTGAGAAGCGGATGCATGAAGGGGCTTCACAGGCAGTCATTTACCAGCATTCAACTCCCATCAATATCAGGACCGATTAATGAGGGGCTAGAGGGGAGAGCAGGGAGAGGGCAGAGAGGACCGGAGGGGGAGGGGGGGAGGGCAACGGCCAGGTGTCGGAGGAGGCACAGAAAGGGAATAAAGAGGGCGCAGGCAGTGATCCGTGAGGAATTCCAGCCGAGCGGCAACAAGAGTGGTGGGGGGTGGCTGTTTAGTCGTGCACTGCAAAAAATGCTCATTAAAAAAAGAGAAAAAAAAAAAAGAAGCTGCACCTGGCTCTATTTTAACTTTTTAAACATACACAAGTCGTGAAATGAAACTGTGACACAGCTCTGGCTGGTGTTTGTCAAAGAGTATTACATCATGTTACATGATATTTCTGCACTGAATATAAAGTACTTTAAAATCTTGTTCTGAATGTTAAGGAATATCTAAGAGAACGGCAGAATGCTTCACTTCTGCCAAGGAAATGTTCAGTGTTTGAAGCAAAGCTTTCCAAAAGAAATGATTGGACTGGTCAACTAAAAAGAGGTACTTTTACACTTGCTTACAAAAAACATAAAGAGCCAGCGTTAGATTACGTGATTTATAAAGGTTTTCCTCAATCTGGAGGACGGAAAGATAAAAGAAAGGGAAGTGAGGCTTGATGTGCGAGTGTCTGTGAGGCCCTTAAACGCTTTGGGACGGAGGTTTAAAGGCTAAAATCATGCTTCAACCTTGAGTAGTGCTCCTCCCCCGGAGGGAAAGGTCTCCGTGTGGATGACAAAGGGTCGTGTTCTTTTAGGCATCTGCGAGCCCGAGGTTGTGTTTTATTGTCGGTCGTGCCTGTTGTGCGTGTGGGTGGCCGTGCGTGTATGGCTGCACTCGTGTTAGGGGTGGAGCGTGTGCGCGTGTGCGTGTGTGCGTGTGTGTGTGAAGTGCACATGTAGGTGTACTCACGAGTGGATGTGGATGTGGATTTAGTGCATGTGTCTGTGTGTGTGCCCAAGTGGACTTGTATGTGTGTTGGCGCAACAGAAAGGCATTAGAGCAGAGTGTGTGCGCGTGCGTCCGTGTGCGTGCGTGCGTGTGTGTGCGTGTGTGTGTGTGTGTGTGTGTGTGTGAGAGCGAGAGAACTGTGGGCCCAGGGGAGCAGGGATTTTGGGGTGACCGCTCCAAAGGCCCCCCCTCCCCCACCACCACCACCACCCTCCCCACTCGCTTTTCATCAATGACTCGCCAGGCCATGTGACCGCTGCTTCTCACAGAGGCACTGGGCAGACAGAGACAAGGGGGCAGCGTGTTAGGGCCGCATGCCTGTTTCATTGTTTGTGCAGGGTGCCTCACTGCTGAATGCGGACAAATCAATCCTGAAACATCAGCATCAACCCACAAGCACAAACTGGACGAGGACAGAGGCAGCACTGTGGTCGCTCGTCTCCGGGAACAGACTCAACAGCAGTGAGGAGCATTTCCTCCTCATTTATCTGTCTGTGAGCCTCCTCTGTCTCCGACTCTTCATTTGTCTGTTTCTGTTCTCCGTCCTCATGGCAGGCAGAGAAAGGAAAAAACACGTCTGCCTCCGTCTTTGGCTCGACTGCTTTTTTTGCTGAGGCTACGTTGTAAATTCCACAACGACTAAAAGTACCGCGTATAAAAATGCCAAACAGCGGTGTAGGAATGCTAAGTGCTAATTCGATATCCTCCGGTTGCACCTCTGGTCCGACGGCCTGCAGTTGCACTTCTTCCGTGACAACGTGAAAGAAAGCAGGACGGCGGTATAGCAAGATATTAAGTATTACTCGGGGTAGCAGTAAAATCTTGTGATGAGTGTTATTGAAGGTAAAAGTTAAACAAGCAGAGTGACTCGGAAAACTCTCCGATTTAAATGCCACTAAGCAGGCGAGCAGGCGGGGGAAGAGAAGCGTAAGCCTTGAAGCTTTTCAGTCGGCTGGAAACAGTGGATCAGTGTCTCGCTCAAAGGGCAGTGAGGAGGTAGTTTCTTTTGGAATAATGGCACGTATTTGCTCCCCAAAGCCACACAGACATCAAGGAAACAAGCTCGAGATGTAGCGATAGCGAGGCCACCCCTTGGACCAAATTGGCTCGCTGAGCGAAGCATGTATTCCGCAGCTCCTACTAGATTTCAGAAGCCACAGAATAATTTGAAACTTTTGCTTTGAGACACACTCAACCAGCCAAAACCAATGACAGCAAATCACCACACGCTAAAGATATCGCAGATCATTCCAGATAGCCCCGCGACGGCTCCGGATTTCTCCGGGGAGTTCGCCAGGTTGCGCCGGGTGGTTATCGCCAGGTCATCTTCCACCATCAGCTAAATTAAGCAAAATAAACACGGGGCTCCTGGCACAACTCTTTTGGAAAATAAATGCCACCGCAGCTGCGAGAAAAGCCGCGAGACACTAGAGTCGCTTTGATTTGCAGACTGCTCGATGATTCCCGAGGGCCGGGTCGGGTCCGGGCCTGGCGAGGACAGGGGATTGGGAGGAGGGGGGGGGGTGCGTGGGGAGGTGTAGTGGAGGGACCGCATGTGCCTCTCTCGCTCCCCGGTGACCCGAGAGAGCGTCGGGGCCTTCGCTGAATAACCAGCCTCATCCACCACATTCAGACGAGGGGCTAAAAGGTTAATTGAACCTCTGTGCTGCGCCTTCCTCTGTGTAATTTACTGTGATTAATGCATGAAGGTTACTGTCAGTCTCATTTGCTAATTGTCCAAAGCAGTATGTAATTAACCACATCTGGAAAAATATGCGCGGAACTGTACAGACTCGGTAGAACAGTCGAGGGCTGTGACCAGACCAGGCTGAACGCAGCCGAGGCCACAATACAACCATTTCCACACGTTACACCGCCAGCCGGACGAACACGACTGACGCGGTAATATTGTTGACGAGTTCTTCTGTTAAAAAAAATAAATAAATAAATAACGAAATAAAAATCAGGCTCCGTTCAATCTGCCATTTAATGCGTTTACACGGCTTTATTTGGAATTTCTTTTTACAAAGGTTCTCCTCCGCTGATGCGTGAAAAAGACTTCAGAGAACGCCTCCGAAAAGTTTCCATCTAAACCTACTGTCTGGTCTGACGTGCAAAACTTTACATCAAGAGAGCAGCTGGAGTCAAAGGGATCACACTGCGCTCTGTTACAACGTGTTTCTGACTGTAAGTGTGATATCCATGGTTTTATTATTTCCCCTGTCAGCCTGGCTGCGTTTCCTGCGTCAATTATTTCTGTCAGACAGCTCTCGTATGCAAAGCGTGCGGCTCTCTACAGCGGCAGTCCTATTTGGTAGCTAAAGTTCAGCTTGTGTTATCTGTGTCTGGCAATAACGTCAGTTGTTCAAACACTTGGAAAGTTACGGCGAACATTTTCCTCTGGGTTGCTTTTTCTTGATAAAGCGGCAAATAAATACCGGAAATTACAAATATAATGTCATCGTCAATAAGCCCGAGCTCTTGAGGGGCTTAAATTCTAATGGAGCCTTCTTTTTTTGATGATATGGATGGCCAAATTCCCTTGATGACGTGCTGCCACAGCTTATCTGTGGGAGAGAGTGTGTGTGTGTGTGCATTAATTTCCCTGTGTATTCTCCCCTCTGGGGTGTGTGCCTGCATACGTTGAGCACATTCTGCCAGCCGAGTGCTGTGACCTTGTGTCCCCGTGTGTGTGTGTGTGTGTGTGTGTGTGTGTGTGTGTGTGTGTGTGTGTGTGTGTGTGTGTGTGTGTGTGTGTGTGTGTGTGTGTGTGTGTGTGTGTGTGTGTGTGTGTGTGTGTGTGTGTGTGTGTGTGTGTTTGTACACTCAGTGCTCCGAGTGCCCGACCCGTTCTCTTGCTCTTTCTCGATAATAGGTGTATATACATTTTAATCTTGGATTACTTGGCCGACTCAGAAGAGGGCTATCTTGTCAGCGTGGTGCTCGCGGCCAGCCGTTACAACAGCCTGAAGCCGAGTAAGAAAGCCCTGACTGTATGCCGTCTAATTTAAGGCGTCAAGAAAGAACCAAGGCAAATCCTTTCTGCACACAAAAGGAGACACAATTTGTTTCTTTGTGTGAGGGACAACGTTTGCTCCCTCCACATTTTTTTATGAGTACACAAACTGACAATGATTACATTTACATCAATTAAAAACCACTTTCACCCATTAAGCTTTATTAAGTTTTCCAATGTCATGTTTAAACAACATTCTCCACATTTTCTAAAGAGCATCTTTTAAAAGTAATTACAGCAAAGTCAAGCTTCCGTGCCATTAATTGTTATTTATGAGGGTGAATTAATTTCCAGGAAGTTTGCTGGCTACTTTGAAATGTACGATGACCTTGGCGGTAGGACGCAACTCAGTAATGCATTCACACCGTTGGCAGATTTTATGCAAACGAAACGGCAAACTGAATATTTGATCAGGTTTTTGCTCGCCAAGGTTACACGGTTGGAGGATTTCCCTGCAAGTCTTTGATTCTGTATGCTTTGTAGATGTTTCTGTTCCACTATATGACCTTTACTACGTTATATATGTGACTGCAAAGGTGGCATAGGTTCACAGCTGGTTGCTGCTGAGCTCCTGAGGGGAGTGCGGAAGGGGAACGAGGGATTGTGGGTTGTAATTAATTTACTGCTAGATTACACTGGATAATGCCCGTATCATTACAGAATTAGGTTGACAGTGGTCTTGGTGTGGATACCATGGGGTGTGTGTCAATACACACACACAAAAAAGAAAGTGCACGTGTGTGTTTGTGGAGGTTATTGTGGCCCCTGAGATATCCCTAAGTGGAAAATTGCGTTTAATTATCCACATGCAGACAAACACGGGCAAATAGCCTGCATAACTCATCGAAACCAAACAGCTTGATAATGATGCTGCATTGTTTCCTTGGGGGCAAGTGAGTCTTGGGTTTTAATATGAGAAATTGAGAGTTCAGAGGCTCTGCTTCACTAGCATCAAAAGAAATCTCATCAAGCAGCACTTTAAGTTAGTAAAAAAAATGATTACAGTAATTTCACAAAGTATTCGAAATATCTTTTTGTGAATTATTTCCTTTACAACCTGAAATCCCACACAAATATGCTGATGTTTGTATCCCTTAAAGAAAAATTCACCTTCAGGAAATTTGATCCAAAAGGACTACCATGTCTACCACGTCCTGGTCGATGTGGCTCTTAAATCAGATGGTTTGTCTAATGAAGAAGATCGGAGACTTACATCGGTAAAAAAAAAAAAAAAAAAAAAACATCAAAATGTCCATAAAAATGTAGTTTAGTGAATTACGGCACTGCAGTAGAGTAATATAATTCAGCTTTCAGGAACAGTACTTTGAGGCTCAGTGTATCTGAAACACGGTTTTGTTAAAATATTGATGAATTTCAGAAAACCCTGTCGTGATTGAGAGGGCTACGCACGAAGCACGAAAATCTGTCCCAGTAAATGTACTTGCGTTACAAGTTTAATTTTACACTTTAGGTTGGAGTCCTTGAAAATAACCAACATGACCATTCCTAGATGAATATAAAACTACGGCGGTACCTGATTTTGTCAGTTTTTATTTTGAAGATTCAACTGTTCAATCCTCAATTTTATTTTCAATAAAGAGTGTCTCGAAATCAGAACATCCACAGTGCGCTTCCCCTTTTTATGCGGATTGCCGAGAGTAGCGCGCAGCGGAGGTCTTTCCCCTCTGTTCCTCCCCTCGAGGTTTCTGTGTACGTCTCCGAAGACAAGCGATCTCCACCCCCTGGCCTCCAATCATCCCCGTCCACGCCCGCCGACCTACACTGATAGACCCCGCAGCCGGCACGGTCGAAAGCACCCCCTTGTCTTTGTCTCACTTCCAACCCGGCAACACTGCGTCCTCCACCACCCCCGGCTCGGCGATGGCCTCCCGCTGTCCTGCTCGGAGGGCTGACGGACTTGACGCCAGTGACGCGCGGATTTGGCCCGCCACCCGTTCGAACCTCCGCGCGGCGTGGTGAGTTAACGGCAGTTGCGCTCTGTACCCGAACCTCTCCCGGAAAGAAAACGCGCTCGGAGGCTTGGAAACATTTCACGTTCCCTTGAATCCGATTAAAATTTGTTTTATCTTGTAAAATTTTGCAATCGAGAAGTAAAAAATAGCCAGACTTTGGATCCTGAAGCCAGTTTTAACAGTTCCCTTTGCAGGAACATCCTCCAAAAGATTCCTCCTTCAAGAAACTTTACACACGGCTTTGTCTGTATCATCACAGCCTGCTCCTGCTGCTCTAACATGGAAAAAAAAGTTTTCAAGAGGAGCCTCCAGGAACCTTGAATGCTTTCCTCCATTCTGTCCTTTCTCTCACTCTTTCCCTGTCGATTGATTTGCACTCGTACAAAGGCAGTCAAAATGCAAAAAGGCTTGTCCATTCCACAGGCGTCCTCTCTCTGCATAAACTTCTCCGTTGCCCCTTTGTCCGATTAATACCTTCATGTCTTTTAGACTCGCTCCCCCCAACCCCAACCCCAACCCCACATCCCAGACAAGCCTTAGTCCTCATTATACACAGCTTCCACTCTAGTTCCCAAGATTAGGCAAATGAGCTCCCAAGCGCAGTCTATAGACGGCAACGCAGACCCCACTCCCTTTTCAAAATCAACCCCGGGATTCGCCAAAAACTTAGAAGCACATAATAAATACTATTTTACTTTCCTATACAATCGCAAATGGAAGATTGACAGGATATGAGTTGGGATCACGGCAAGTGGCCATTATTCTTTTTCTATTCTATTTCAAATCCACCATGATACATTCAGAATGAGCGTTCCCATTAATGACAATACAGCATTCTTGAGCGGTGGGGCAAATCCCTTCACAGCGCACAAAAATGAAGGCTCTCGAACAAAACACAGTACATGCAAAGCAAACATAATTCAGCATCAACTCGAGCACTTCCTGTCATTTCAAAAGCAGCATGCAGTAATGCATTACTGTTCACTTTCCGTCAATGAACGCCGCTTACGGTGGGAAAAAGCTTTAGTTTGCAAGAAGATTACAGAGAGGGACAAGAAAGGGGTTTCACTGTGGGCCTTTTAACAAATTTCATGCTGAGAAGAGGCCTTTTCATCAACTGTAATTCATGCATAAAAA
The DNA here is from genome assembly GCF_029030835.1 of Brachyistius frenatus. NCBI lineage: Eukaryota > Metazoa > Chordata > Actinopteri > Embiotocidae > Brachyistius > Brachyistius frenatus. The sequence continues at coordinate 1,382,358 of NW_027210697.1, forward strand.
TTTCTGAAACATTAGCGCAACAACAAATACCATGGGTCATAATAAAATTAGGCACTTGGATTTATTTGACTACAAACTGTATTTTCTTTTCATGACACCATTTGTGTTATAAATCAAAGCACATGTAGGGTTTTAAAACTATCCTCAAATTTTGTAACAGCACATTTGAACTAAACAATAGAAGACTGGTTTGAATGACAGCAGCAATTGGCAGCAGGCAAAAGAAATAAAGATACGATTGGCCGTATTGCAAACAGCCAATTCATTTACGGTGGTGTAGGATGTAAGCATTCCATTTCCAGTTTACTTCCTGAGCACAACAAATACATTTGCTGGAGAAGTCCAATCTCTCTTTATCAGATAATGAAATCTCATATTTGGGAGTCCCATATCCCAGATTGGACCATGTCCCAGCTATGTGCATTTCAGTCGAACAAATACACAGCACAGTCATACAAGCAAACTGTATGGTATTGAGCCTCAGACTGCTGTGAAGCAGATTATAGCTTTCCATCTCCAATTGCTCCCTGGGTCATTCAGCAGCCTGACACCTCCTCCCATTCCTGCCGGCCATGATGACAGTGACTGGTCAGCTCAGAGAGGGTTAAAGGTCAGTAACCAAAACCGACGTGCATCACTAGGGGTGGAAATCTGTAGGAAACGCCTGATTTGAACTGAATAATTCAACATTGAACAATGTCATCAGATTACAAGACTTTTTTTTTTCTTCGAATTTTTTAATCCACTTATTATCAAGGAAAAACTTAACCACTCTTGAGTATGTTGTCACATTATTACACAATCCCGTGTTTGCGATTATTTGAGCCGAATGTAATCATTTTTGCATAATCGTTTCTATTTATCTGTCAAAAAACTGCTGCATGAATTACAGAAATGTCATATTTCCATTACAGTATTATTTCCCACTGTTTTAGGTTTGACTGGTGCTGCTTTATGTCATTTTGTTTCACCATCTTTTTTTCTGCCTTAGTTTAATAGCGCGAGCGGAGAACTAGCACCACGCACTCTTTCTCCGGAGGCAGATAAGTCCTAATATTCGACCAACTGCATTTTCATGAGCATTTAATAACAAGAACATAATTTATTTAGTTGCAAGATGAAACGCTTCAGTCAATAAATGCCTACATTGTTTTATTAAGCGTATACTGTGTAAGCTATGATTAGGTTTATGCTATAATAGACAGAGAAAGACAATGAAATCATGAATCACATTTATTTGTATGACAATTAGGCTAATCGTCAAATAAAATGTTAAATTGCGACAGCCCTCCTCTTGAGTGAGTTTTTCCTCCCGACACTAATCATTATGTACACGTTGCGTCTGACTGGACACAGACAGCAACTTGGTAAACATGGATTAGAAGTATTGTGCTCTCTATTTTATTCCATTCACTCGCGCAAGGAAATACCAGTCGTTGGATCAAATGAGTAGCCATTGCTCACAGCTTGGATCTAAAATACATCACCTATCAGTATTTGACAGATGTGAACCCCAGAATACCAGAGTCCACAGCAACTACTTAAAGAAAGCAGTGCTGAAGTTGATAAAACAACTCTCTCCATCTTCTTGGCATTAACCTTGATGTACATTCCTTTCACATGAGAAAAACTAGAGAGAAAATTGTTGTTAACCTCGGACAGTACTCACTCCTTGACACTTGCTCCCAATTTATTCTGCTTGTGTGAGCTAATCTGTTAAAAAAAAAAAAAAAAACAGGGAAAACTCAGTCTAAAGGGTTCATGAGCACTATTACTTTTCAGAATTCGGAAGAGGGATGGACCAGAAGCTTGGGATCGTAAGGATGAGATGTGGCGAAGCTGTCCAATAAATCCCCGGCTCGAGCTGCATTTGTTTATATTTGTCTGGTTTCATCCTTGCAGAATCGGACATGACGCATCGTTGGGAGGTAAAACTGCCTAAGTCTGCTTCACTGCTGCTTAATGCAAGAAGATGGTTGCAGCCCTTTCAAACTTGGAGAGAAGTGTGAATCCTAAGCAGGCAGCCAAGATAATAATAATTCATCATACGTAGCTATTGGTCCGATCTAAGCTGGAAGACGGCCAAAACAGCACTTTCAAGAGAGAAAAGACACCTTTGCCTTTTAAAGCAGCCATAAATCCCATTGATTGGAGTTAAATGCTTTCATTCTGTGGATACTGGCTATTACACCAAGCAGCGTGTAAAAGGGGGGAGAGATCATTCAGAAACAGCGAGGTACTCAACTAATGTTCATTTTAGATGAAGTCAATATTAGACTAAATGTGTAGAACAGTGCTGCAGGTCTGAGGTTTTAGAAACCTCTGGAAACATGACTGTGCATATTTTCAATGAGCCGCAAGTCTTGTGGGGAAACTGGGGAAGCCAAATACACGCCGCCACCTTTGTTCTCACTGGTCAGACCAGTGTTGTTTGTCCGATGTACTCAATGCTTTTCTGACATGCAGGAAAGGCATTGATCCTGCATTGCGTCGTACACTTCTCTTCATCATTACAGCTACGGAAAGCACCATTTTTAGTGATGGTTCATGTCAACATGTGGCAACATCAGTACCAGCCTTCTCCAAACAGCTGCTACCCTCACTTTGTGTCTAAACAGGCAAAGGTAGAACAAAGAACGAGGCGGAGCATGTTGCAATCCAAGGTCCTGTCAATGGAGGGAAAGAGCTCTTCTTGGAAAGACTACTGTGGCTATTTTTAGCAATTTCTTATTGCAGTGCTCTACAACAGCTTTAACCCAAAAGAATGGCATTTCAGATCCTCGACACAAAAAGACTAATTGAATCCTTGATTGCGATGGCATTACTGAAAGTACAATCATTAAGCTAACAGTGATACTTTATGTAATAGCATCATGAGCTCCAGGCCCATCTGCCAGGTTTGAATGAAGATAAGCATTCCCCTGCACTGGCATTGGACTTTTAAGTATAAATTCACTTCAGTTATCAGCAGAAATGTGCAGGAACTGATATTGTGATGCAGATGCCGAGAAAACAATCGCTCCACTGTTGGCTGATCCGGCGTAGACAGAAGGAGCTGAAGACACAGATGGTCACTACTGTATCAACAAACATTCAAAATGTCCAAATGGGCCGAGTCAGAAGAAGTACTGCTGCCTGGCCAAGCTTACCCTTCCTGACTTTAAAAAAAAAAAAAAAAAAAAAATCCACTATAAGTTTAGGTTTCACTGGTACAAATTCAAACCTGAAAGACTACGAACCAGATATTTAGCATAACTACATAATACATAGTTCAAGTGGACAATTTCAGATGACCTATTGTATTTATGTTCATTTCTGAACATGATAATTCTCCAGTGTACTGGCAGCCCTGACCTGCTAAGTATGCCAGTTAAAAATAAACTGTGGAATAATGCTCTGAATAATACATATGGCCATTTATTTACTGTGTACGGTGGCTCACCAGTGCATTTGTTTGACAATCTGACTGAAGTGAGGTCAGAGCTTCGCTTCCGATCGCTCTCTTGAGGGCCTGTGTTCGTTTCGCAATAAAGACCAAATGAAATCCCGGATCTTGAAACAAGGTTGAATGAGGAATTATTCTAAAAAAAAAAAAAAAGAACACTTGCCTTAAATTGTTAACTGGATAACACAGCAATCCAAAATAGTTTCAAATCAATCAGTTATTTTACTGCTCAAGGAAAGGAGTGATTTGCCTGATTTGTTAAGACAAGGGGTATAATCTTTCTGACTTTAATTGTTATTCAATATCTATATGAAGGTGTATTATTTTTGTTCCACGGTGACATCCTATGTTTCATATCATGCCCTTTTGTTTATTTAGTTTGTCAGACGGGAGGTCCTCCGTTGAGCCGAGACTTAACGAGAAGCTCGCACCTCAAAAGGGGAGCTACTTCTGTCGCGTGGAATTGGTTCGCCACAACAAACTCAAGCGTCACCAACCTTTAACCTCTCAAGATTCTTTTCAAAGAGTGTGGGCAGTCTACGGATGGAGCCACAAAGGTACAGTCGAGAGCTCAAAACAAACTCCGACCACAGAACACCTTCGAGCAAAGTTTGCATAAAGGTTCAAAATGAAAGGAAATATGATAATAAAATATGTGCTTTTAATTTGTTGAGGATATAATTCAAAATCTAATAAGGAATAGGCCCTCTGACCGTGTGGTCATTTTTATATCAAATATCTATTCATTAAATGTAGAGAAATTGTGCTATATTGCGATGCATTATTATTTGGATATGAAATGACATATTTCAGGACATCAAATTTTGGTTAGTCCCGGGTACTTGCATTGATGATCTTGTGATACAAATTTTGCATAAATATAAAAGCAATAAGTATTCCCTGACCTGATGTGTCCACTTGATTTTGTCTTGCTAAGATTTGGCAGGTAAACAACTAAATAACTAGTGATGGAGCTGGTCATGTAAATGGCTGAATTGCTGCTTATCTGGCTGAATGGCTTGTTGATTAGCTGTCTGGGACAATTATAGTCAGAGTGCAGCGCCAACAGGGTCTCTCCCATCTCTGAACGGCACAACAAAGCGACCCTCTCTGCTCATGCTAATAATGGGGCCCTTCAGTGGATACTGTGGCTTAAAGATCAAATCTCTGCAGTAATCTGTAGATTTCTTTCAGGGAATCATAAACGTGTCACTCTCAGTGTAGCTATCTGTTCCGAGAAGGGCATGATGTGAGGCAATGATTAAGCAGAGCCGGCCGAATCCGCCGCCGATCTGCTTGCAGCTGACATGAAAGCAGCTCTGCACTGCAGAACAAGGGCAACGTTCCTTATGCTAACCCGAGCAGACATGTCACTTGCTGTATTAAAAAAAAAAAAAAAAAAAAAGAACAAAGGAGAAAGAACACGCTGAGGCGAAATTATAGAGCTGTGTCTTCCCCTTGAGGTTTTTAGTGCTATTGCTGAGGGATATTATAACCCTGTGAATGCAATGCACTGCAATACAATCTATCTATCTATCTATGCAGCAAAAAGTGGCGCAATAAAAAAACAAAAAAAACCTCTTCCTGAACGACTACTGCTTAGGTCTCAAAAATATTCTTCATTAAAGGTGCTGAACACCTAAACTTGCTCAGCTGTGTAATACATGTAAATGATCTGCCCACCTATCTGAAATAATTGTAGAGGGGCAGTTGCCGTGCTGATCATGACAAAATGTGCACACCCACATCTGCTTCAAGTGTCCAAAAACCGACCAGCAGCCTGAACCCAGCTGAGCCCGTCTCCTGACGCTGGCTGCCATTAGGTAATAAAGGCAGCACACAAACACACACACACACACACACACTGATAGAAATTACACGCTGACTGCTGCAATCTTAATGAGCAGATTAGGTATAATTTTCCTTCCTACAGTTCTTGTCCCAAACTTCATCACGCCCGCGTTATATATATTGCTCGGACCGCATCCTGCCAAGCCCGGCTTCAATAATCAGCACATTAAAATACTACTGCTGACGAGGGGAAGGCACTTGGTTGCAGTCAATTCAGGATCTTGCAGTCCAACAAAAATATGTGATTATTGTTTGCAGTAAGTCCCGTAGCAATCCCAGGCCTGAGTCAAGCATATGCAATCAGCTTGAGTCCACAGGCCACGGAGCTAAAAAGGAACTAATGACTCATGCTCTACTGATGGATCTGCTGTGTGTGTGTGTGTGTGTGTGTGTGTGCGTGCGTGCGTGTGTGTGCGTGTGAGGGTATGTGTTTTAATGAGGACACAGGAGAGGGGGGGAGGAGGGGTGGTGGGCTTTCAGACTTAACCCCTCACTGTCAGATAGCTGCGACCAAGATGGAGGACAACAGGAAGCGTGTCTTGACAAGTTAAATCAGTCAGGGAACGAGGGTGTTTACCAGCCCTGCTAAAATCATACAGAAGCATATGCTGCTCGCACGAGCGAAAGATCCTCCGCGCAGATGGTCTTCGTCGAAGATCACATCCGACTCCTACTCAGCTGTGTAAACTTCTGTTGGCACTGGCTAAGGGTTCGTAAAGCGATGCATAAGTAGAGGACAGTAATGAGGAACATGATCACCGCTATATGCATTGACTGAATTACCGGTGAAACGCTCACATGGAAGTCTACGTTTGTCTACGTTTCATACTGGATACGCAAAGTAGGAGATGCTAAAGAAAAAACAGAAATAAATACTCCCTGTATGGGCGGCAACAATTATAAATCTTGCTTATTCCTCTTTATAATGCAATAAATTACATTGAGAAATTAATATTTACATAATCCAACTGCACATACTGTCTCAGTACACAGATTGATACAACAAACCTCATTTTGAAATATTTGATACATATTAAGATTTATTTGGCAAGTTCTTACTGTACTTGATGTTCGACTAACTGTATTTCTATGACGAGAGTCAAAAGACCCAACAGAATTATCATGGTGGCACCAAAGTGACTGTTTACAGCCCAAACCATCTTCAGTTGATAAATATAAAGCCAGTTTGGCATGCACACTAAACATTTTTCAATGATAGTTACAGATAATTATGGAATGAAACAAGCACAAAAAGCAAAGCTGATCATTCAGAGCTCATCGTCTGTAACGTAGCACTTGCCGCTGAGATTGTATGAATGAACTCTCGCTGACTATTCATGCACTGTGTAAGAGGCTTTTTGGCTGAATCAAAACGCCGCCATAAAAAGTCTGCCAAAAGCCTGGCTCTCATTTGAAACTGATTATAGAGTATAAAAAAATAAATAAATAAAAAATATAAAAAAAACAAGGGGCCTGTTATCTTAAAGTGTACTCCAGAAATGAGAGCTCAGCTCCTCCTCGGTGCCATCTGAGAGCCGGACGCTGAGGTTGAAACGCTGTCTAGCCAGAGCGTCAAGAGTTTTAATTGCAACTGGAGCTCAATGCAAATCTTCATTAGTGTCATCTGCACTCTTTTATTGTTCAATTATCTTTGGCTTCTCCCACCTATGATCATGGTATTTCATGAATTGTTCAGGTCTGCATGTGTAAAAACGGTCCCTGATACGTTGAACATCCAGTTGTTTTTAAACAGAAGCGAGTGTTTGGTCATGTAACCAAAGTGTTGCGGATGGATCAAGTGTTTTGGATTGGAGGTATTGTAACAAAGTCTTGTGTAAATGATCCTTTATTATTTTGTCTTCCAGCGTATCAAAACGGACTAAAATCCGTCCCGTAGCAGTGCATTTCAGGTACGTCTCTTTCTCACGTCTACATGTAATATATTTAGCCGTGATTTGCACAGATCCGTTTCCCCAGCGGAACCCCGTGACAGCGCCGGCCACGGCTGCTTGGAAATACGCGATGCAGCTGCAAAGCCTCAACATAATGGATGTCTGTTCGCTAAACCCAACCACACTTTGCCTCTGACACAACCTTGTACCTTCTCCAGCGAACATCCCAAAGGAGCAATTCACTGTGTCAATGATGTTAAATATAACCAACCTACCAACCCACCTGTTCCGCAGCTCCCCAACCACTCCTACACTCACACTCCAGCTCCCACACTCAGACGAGTCGGTGGTAGACACATGGCTCGAAAAGCCAGCTGGATTAAATGAACAACGAGGGTTTTCTATCCTGTTTCCACTGAGCTGCCCTTGAGCAAGACACGGATTCCTGGCCGCTCCGGCAGGAGCTGCTGCTGCTGCTCATTGGCAATCACTTCTTACTAAAACAGCTTGCACTGAACGGTCTGCGTGCGCACGGGGCCGTCCTCACATCAAGTATGTTTTTCGTTGGAGCTGAGAGTTGATCGGGGATCTGGGCTGCGGCTGCAGTGGGAGGAACAGAGATAGAGCTGGGAAGAGGGACTATACCGGGACTAAAGCCAGGCAGAGAGGAATGGGGCTCGGGAGGGATGTGGTTGGGACAGAGCTGAGGCCAACTAAGGCTGGGAAAACAGTAAAAGATATTGTCCATTATTTGTCCATGTATTTAGCACTCTTTAGTGAAAACACATGTTAGTGTGTTCCAGTGTGACAGCAAAAGTCATTTCTTTAATGTAGTTTCCAATGTTCATATATTTATTTTGGGAATTCCACTAAAAAAACACAAGACAAGTAAAAAAAAAAAAAAAAAAATTAGCTCATTTCCTTTGCCAGGATAATACCACTGGATTACAGAAACTATAAACACTATAAAATTCTGTCAAAGCTTATTTTGTTAAGAGGAAAATTTTACTCTTAAGACAAAGTGGGTTGTTAAAATGGACCTTTTACCTTGGTAGAAAGTTGCTCGAAAGGACGTAAAAAAGTATTGGACAGAGGAGAGTTCCAAACAAATCTCCTCCTCCCCCATAAATACGGCACATCTGCTGCGAACGTCTCAAGTATGACATTATTCATCGTGCAGTGTTTACACCTTGAAGCCCTTCTGTCTCGGACAATAGCTCGTCTTTCCGCAAGAGCTGCGTTTTCAGATTGAATTCACTGATTAAAAGCCTCTCCACGAGCAATCTCGGGCAGAGCGAGGGTTACAGACAGCCCATTAACTGTTTCAATTAGACCTGCTGGTTCTCACCTCTTCCTCACGCCCCGTGAAACGGATTTAACTCCTCCTCCACGCAGCTGTGCACAGCGTCAGACACACGCTCAAGTGAGGGGGAAAAAAAAAAAAAAAAAAAACCACCAACACTATTCACCGCGCACACATCTGCTGCTCGCTTTGAAAAAAAAAAATATATATATATATGACAAAAACCAGCACATATGTTTCTTTATGGCCACAGGCACAATCATGTCTCTTCTGACAACCTAGCAAAAGGCCCTTAAATCATTTGGCACCAGTGAAGTTCCTAATCCAGAGACAGACTTGACAGGTAATGCATTTCGGGCTCCCAGGCTGTTAATGTCTCACGTTAGCACCGGGATGACAGGTGGCGGCTGGTCAGAGAAAGGATGGCGGCTGAAGCCGGCCCGGAGCTGGACAAAGGAGATAAAGATGGCAGCAAAATGTGGTGTTTTGAATTGAGACTATAACAGCGAGCTGTGGAGAAGTGCCCTCCACCTACCTAGCGTGAGTGTGTAATGAGTGGAAGGAGTTTAGCCCACTCAGCTGAAGGATTAGGTGCGATGCAAATTCTAAGTCTTGCTACAATGGAAAGGCAAAAAAAAAAAAAAAAAAAAACACACACACAAAAAAACAACAACCTGAGAACTACCGTTTCCTTTTACTGCTCTTCCCACAATGTACGATCTGGTTTCAACACATATAGCACTTGTTAAAGAATAATGACAGGACTGCTTTCTCAATGGTGGTGTCACAGTAACTGCATGCGTACACACGGTCTAGTACGAGTTTGCATCTGCGACGACGCCTGTCGTGAGCCTGGCTGTCCTGGTGTTTGGTGTGGGGGGGGGGGGTATTTCATCTCTAAAGGCAATAGATATTCATTAGTCTCTGTGCTGCTTACGAATTGACACTCTCGGTATCATTTGAGTTGAAATCCGTGTTTTTGAAAATTCTTTTTATTTTAGTTTTGTTTTGTTTTTTAAATGCAGATTGGGTTTGTCAGGTTGCACCTGTCAGGCTGACGAGTCCAACACCATCTAAAATCAGCAGCCTTTTTTTTTTTTTTTTCCCAACCTCATGAATGTGCTGCTGCGTGCTTTGTCATATGTGCTGTGGTTTGATTGCGGATGGTGGCTTTGAATTTCTAACAACAACAACAACAACAACAACAAAAAAAGAGACATTAAATGGGTGTTTTACTGGCAGTCACAGCAGATCCAGTCCGTGTTGAAGCAAACTATCCGAACATAGCTTAGCTGGGGTTTTTTCAGCATGCAGCTCACAACCGAGGACTTTTGATCACGGCGATTTCAACCATTTTACCTCAAGATCGTTAAGAAGCTGCCAGTTACAACAAAAGGAAATTCCTCAAGACTCGAGTCTCAGGTTCAAACATGAACTAGAATCAGATGTACTAAAACACCAAAACAGAAGTGTGACGCTACAAAAGTAAAACGGCAAAAGTAGCATTCATTTGTCTTTTTTGTATATTTTACCCTATTTTGTCCTATCATAGTACTTACATTAAGTATTATGATAGGACAAATATGACGACAAAATTTTTAGCAGAAAGGCCATCTTTGACCTAACCTTGTGTTCACACTTTCTCCTGACTAATCCAGCTTCAGGCCTCTGGTTTCCATGTTAATGCCATAAATCCAAAAAAGCCTGACAGCCCAACCCTGCAGGTGCTGAGTTTGAGAAGTGTTCGTACCGTTCGTGTGTGTGTGTGTGTGTGTGTGTGTGTGTGTGTGTGTGTGTGTGTGTGTGTGTGTGTGTGTGTGTGTGTGTGTGTGTGTGTGTGTGTGTGTGTGAGAGAGAGACACACAGACAGAATAGGAGTGACAGAAAATGAGCATGCTAGAATCTGTGAAATAGAGATTAGTACGTGCTCATGCCAAAAATCTGTCTGTAAGGAGGAAAACCACTAAACACTATTACGGGTCTCAATTCCTATTTCCCAAAAATAGGACATATTACTGCAGGCGCCGAGATCAAAGGAAATCTCCTTTTTTGCCAAATGTGCTGTTTTACTGGTTCGTACGGCGGGTAGAAAAGTTAAGTCACATAGTAAAATGACCCAAAGCCGTTCCATTTTGCTCAGTGAGGCAAAATGAAGCTAAGTCAAAACAACACTTGCCTTTCTCTTTGCATTGAAACGGTTGAATTCAGCGTGCCCAAGGGACATCTGGAGCGAGGATTTAAATTATCTCTCCTCATGCATTGCTCTTAATTGGCAGCAAAAAAAAAAATAGTCTGAGCCACCAGGTTAGAGTATCATGCACGTGTGTGTGTGTGTGTGTGTGTGTGTGTGTGTGTGTGTGTGCGTGCTTTCTAGCATGGGGGGATTCTGCTTCTGTGTTTGTACACTCCGGTAAAGTAAGAAGCTGTGTGTCAGCAGCGAGGCAAATGAGGTTTCGACTCTACCTATTCCGTCTCTCACTGCCGTGCCAGTCCCAGAGGTCCGTGCAACCCGGGGATACACGCCCCCCTTTCAGAGCATCAGGCAGATGAGGACAGACCACTAATCCCAAACATGCTTTTTTTTTTTTTTTTCCAGTCACTCGAACGGGCAAGATTTCTCACAGCAGCCTACATGCATGCAGTGCCCCTGCCTGACCGCTGCAAAGTGACAAACCATTTGGAAAGGAGAGCAGCTTTATGAGTGCTCGGAAGAGGTGGAACCAGGCCGGGGTGGTACCACAAGTTCAGCACAGCGTGCACGTAACTGGAGCCGATTTTGGGGTTCCTTCCCTGCCGAGGCCACCCGTGCCACAAATATGTTTGTTTCTTTACAGTACTGTTGGACACTTTGGATAAAAGCATCAAAAATATATATATATATATATATATATATATGTGTTTGGTCTACTCTAATTTGTTCAAGTTGTGTGTTTTTGCCTGAGTAATGGCTTTTTTTTTTCTCTCACTCAAATAGCTATTATGTTGTGTAAGTAGTCGCAAAACAGAAACAGACTAAAGATAGATTGTAGAGCCACAACACTTGTTCCCTAAGCTGTGAAACAGGACTGAAATGACGAAGCAACTAATTGTTAAGTAAAAAAAAAAAAAATTCTATTACGCCGGGTTGGTCCACATTCAGCTGAGCCAAATGGTGATGCCGTATATTTCCACTACAGCCTCACAGTCGGGTATAGACATGTTAAACCACACTGGCGTGGTGATGATGATGATGATGATGAGGATGATGACGACCACTGCTCATTGTGAGGGTCCCCTCTGTGTCTTTAGCAGCTAAACTGATGCATGTCTGTGCAATACACTAGAGGCAAACCTGTTTTTATCTGTCTGCTCAGCACTGTATTTTTCCACTCCTGTCTTCCTATTTATACCTTTGTTCTTCAGTTAAAGGAAATCAAACCCTTCCTCTTGCTTCACATTGCATGTTTTTTTTCCCTGGCAAACCAGTGAGATACGCTTATTGTGAAGTTACAAGGAATACACTGTTGTGTACATCACAGCGTTAGTGAAGCTTCAGAAATACAACATTACCTTCCTGTGCAGTGGGAAAAAAAACAACCTCCCTGCCAAAGGAGCTTGAAAGCTGAAGGCCATTCTAGGAACATCCCAGTGAGACGACACATCTATATTTATTACATGTATATGTCATGCAATCGTTTTCAAGAAAATATGCCAAACAGTCTGATTTTAGCTTTTCAAAGTTTAAAATGTTCTGCCTTTTTTCTTTTGAGCATCACCACGTAACTTCATAATTTTGGGTTTTGAACTGTTGAAAGAAGCCATTTAAATTTAAATTGTGACTTTGGAGATTTGACACGTTTTTGTATTTTCTAGCATGTGACAGATACAACAGTGGATTAACCAAAAAAAAAAAAAAAAAAAAATCAAAAAATATACAGATAATAATAAATACTTTGAATACAAGGGTTGTCCGAGAAATTAAATTTTACCCAAAAATGCGGCTTTAAACGAGCCGTCTCTCTAGATTAGATTTAATATGTGGTAGAGAGAGACCTTTAAACCGGGGCTCTAAATTGTCTGCTTTTATCCGAGCGTGCCAGCTACCTGAGTGTTCCCAACTTTTATCTACTGCTACTCCTTCTTTGGTTATAAATTACATTAAAACAGTTTAAATAAAGCTCCCAGTTGTTTAACTTCCTTAGCTGTCTACTCTGCCTATCCCTCAGCCTTGACGGCAAACAATAGAAACATGATGGATTGCGTGTATGTGCTGTATAGCAGGAGCGTGAAACACAAGACAATCTGCGGTGCTTTTATTGACATCTGCTTGTATTATTTGCAGATGAAAAACTTATTTGGACTCTATGAATAATAATATTCCACATGTTTAACCCATTCATATAAGATTCATTTTTCTTAATGGTCTCAGCTGGACCTCTGTATTGATTTCACAGGCACAGCAGGTCTCCTGAGGTCCTCTATGGATTTTCCAGCCGCCCTCCCAAATGATCCATTGCGATTTCTATACCCACAAGGCTCCTGCCAGGGGAAGGCATGGAAAACAGTCATCATCTCACCATCTCCTTATATACCTGGCTCCTGTTTTGTACGCCACGTTACCTCATGGCTGCATTGCGATTCCAGACATTGTTCTATTGACCCCAAAGGACATGTATCGGTCTTTCAATGGCAGCTCTACAGAGCCGTGGGCATGTGTTTTAGAGATAGTATTTCCTGCTGGAAATCTTGAACGCGTTTGAATTTAGAATAAAATAACAATGAGTTGTTAGTTGGGAGAAGGGGGAGGGGTGGGCAAGATGTTATTGCAACAACAGCAGCTCTTAAGAGTGTGAGTGTGTCAGATGCTGCTGATTGCTCCCTCCACTAGATCCACTTTCAGACAAGTGATTATGTAAATTCAGGTAAGCTCTCACTGCCCAAATGGTGTATTTATCATCGGCTCTGCTGAATATGAAACGACTGCAATGAAGTGTCAATTGATGGGGCTCCATAAACACAATCTTCAGAGACTAATCTTTGCTGAGTCCGAGGAGTTGATTTTGGAGCGGCAAACCGTGGTAGACTGATGGAGTGATACGAGGTCAGAGAAAAGAGAAAAATGCAAAGTCCTGTCTTTCATCAGTCCAAATTAGGCGTCTGTTTGAATATAATTTCTTGGTGAGGTTCAGCGTGTGTCATTCCTCAGCAATCTGGAAATCTGTTGCAAGGTTAAAACTGTGTTGAGCTTTTGTTACTTCAGGGAGAACCACATCACTTCCAATTATTTCACATTTGTGTCCTTCAGTTAACTCCAGCAAGTACAACAAATCACTCCACTCCTATGAAAGGAATGAAAGAGAGAAACACTAAAACAGTGACACTTGGCCATTCTGAAGAGGTGTTTGTTTTTTAACTAGTTTTAGCCGAGAATAGTAACAGCACTTCTTTTTTATATATATATTATTTTTATGGCAATTTCCTTTATTGGATAGAAGCAGTTGTAGACACAGGAAATGAGTGAAAAGAGAGAAGGCCAACAACATGCAGGAAAGGTCCGGCCGGCCGGAAATCGAACCGGGAATCACTGCTGGAGGCGTTCACACTCGTGTGGTATGTGCCATAACCTCTAAGCCATCGGATCAGCCGTATAAAAACTATCTTACGACAAAAAACAACAGCATGAAATGTCACACAGGGATATTTAGTATTCTGTTATTAAATGGAAACAGCCTCCCAAAAGAGATCTTACACATGTGGCAGTGTTATAATCAAAAGAACCCATTGACATCCTCAAAAAGAACAAAACAACTATTGTAGTATGTCTCTTGACTGTACAGTGGGCACAGATCCAGGTGCAGGTTTTTCTGGTACACCCTAGCTGAAAATAATGCTGTCTGATGCAACGATCCTGCAACAAATGCTACCTTTATTAAGGTTTTAATTTTCTTTGAGCTAATTTTGGAGGCTGCTGTTCTTGTTCACTCGTGTTACATCAGCGATGGTGGGCTGAAAAACAGAAACACCTCTCTGTATTACCGTGGTGCAGCTCATCGGCGCCACAAACTGCACCCTTCAAAGGGTTCATGAAGTTGAATAAACACCTCATTAATGTTATGATATCCATGGTTGTGGGTGTTTTAACAGGACATACAACCAAATCTTTAGCAATGGATATAGATGCACTCACCAATGTTAAATTTAGCTCACGTTGTTTGCTGAATTATGCAGTAGAAAGATCCAGGGTATTGCATTGTAGGGTTTACAAGGTTCTGCAGCTGACTGAATACAATTTCCAAATTAATTTATGAAAATACAGAATGAGCTCCAGCTCTCTAAAACCAGACAAGTCACAGCCAAAGGCCAAATCAGTTAATTGCCTTGTGTTAATTCCCTATTCTCTGAGCTAATGCAATTACTTGTGAATAGAAACCAACTATCAAGACTTGAGGACACAAAAAGTCATTCTCCCGATTTGCATCCCTCCGTCTGTTTTTCAAATGTCGCACCCTGTTTAATCTATTGAATTTATTCATGAAGCGTGGAAGATGGGAGATGAAAAAGTGTATCTTTTTGTCTTTAGTTGTCGTGTCTGAGAGTTTCAAACAAAGAAAAAAGGAATTTCCCAGGATAAAGAATTTTGCACATTCAGGTGATAAAATATGAAAAGGCAAATGGGGACAATGAACCGTTTGTTTTCTTCGACGATGATTATCTACAGCGAAGCATATAAAAGCCAACACAAGGCTTAAGATAAATTCGTATGCATATAGCATAGGCTTAAGAAATGAATGCAACGAGAGAAGCTTGATCTTTCTCTTTTATGGCTGTTGGACTTGGCTGGGTCGCCAACACAAGACAACAGTCATCGCTTGCAGAAGAGCAGCGCCTGCCTGGTCCTGTACACTAATCAGGTAAAAACACATCTGCTCACTGGCCACACCTCAGCTGGGCTGTTCTCCCTGTCCAAGTGAGACCGAAAGACCTGTTAGGGTCTGACACTGAGAGCCCGGGCTTTTGTCTTGTGTGCATGCACGCTGGCTGAGCTGCAATACAGGCAGCCAGACCCAGAGGGGAGGGGGCAGGGGGGGGGGGGGGGGCAACAACGAACGTGTTAGCGTCTCTTTGTAGCGAGAGAAGATGAAGCACACTGGGTTAAGCACATAACTACCGGCAAAACCAGAAAGCAGCAGTGCCGCTACGGACTAAGAAGCTTGTTTCCACTGAGAAGAGGCTGGGGGAGGGGGGTCTTGCTGCCGATACGGGTCCGTGGTGGACAGACGGTGCGAGCCAGAGGAAAAAAAAAAAAAAAAAAAAAAAAAGAACGAAAGAGGGGGAGACAGAGACGGACCAAAAAAAACAAAAAACAAAAGGCAGATGTCACATGGGTCCAGAGTCGCTGATGGATGTGATGTGTGGCGTGGCACACAGGCAGCGGCTCAGGTAGAAAAAGCTTCCCTTTGTCATGCAGATGACAACGCAATCAGCCCCGCTTTGTCTCGGCCCGATGGGCTCCGCTCCCGGGGACATTGAGAGACAGACACTAATCCGGTGGGTTTGTGTTCTCCGGGCGCGCTCATAAAGGCAGTGTCACAGTACCTGGGGTGAGTGTGGATGAGGGTCTCTGAAACAAGGTCTGACCTCTCTCAGGGTACAATCCCTCCGCCTCCTCCCGGCTCTCTTTCTCCCAGCGTCCAAAGCTCGGTACGTGGCTTTGCTGGCTGGAATATTAGAAGCGCCATATTGTTAATGCGCGCGAGTCGTCGTTCACGTGATGGACATGAAAGGAACAGGGGTCACCACTGATCCATTAGGTCCATTTTTCTTTTTAGAAAACTCGCATATCATTTTCAGACTTATGAACTGCTATCTTATTGTCCGGGAAAGACATGGAAAAAATACACAGTGACAAATACACCAAATTCACAGATCGCACATCAACAAATCAAACTGCACAAAGAGTTCAAATTTGGCCTAGATGTTGCGGCGCCATTTTGATTGTGAGTGCTTCCACGTTTCCTGTTATGAATGATGTCTGAAAGTACATTTCGCTGTCCCCTAATGATTTCCATTCCCAACGGGTTAGGATGAATCAGGCTCTCCTTAATAAATATGACTTACCAAGAGACTGCGCGCTGCCAATTAACATGTGCTAATTAAGATAGCAGGATATAAGAACATCCTTGATCTAGATTCCTATGTGAAATATCAGAAAGGTTACAGAGAGGTAAAGCAAGTTTCTTCCATAACTATCCAAACTAGTCTCTTCCAGTCAGCAAGAAAACAACGTACGCCAACTTTATTCCACAGGTTTGAACCGGCCCGTTGATTTAATTTAATCGTAGACTGAATTAATTCATCACCCGTCTGCAAACTTGATGACGTACGACGCATGACAGATGCTTTCCGTAAGAGCAAGAAAATGAACAGAAAAATCTGCTCTACCGCCCTGAGTTTGATTTTTATCTTCGTCCTATATTAAACAGTTAGGATTCGTAGCCCTGTTATGCAACCTAACAGTTATAATTTCCTTAGTCATACTCTTTCACTTTCTGACCACATTGTTTTGCCAACTACATGCTGGAACAATTACAGCCCTCCAATCAAAGGGCACACCTATCCTCAAAGCCCTGCAAAGAACAACAACTCTCAAGACCCATAATTCACCTGATCCCTACTAAATAATACATTTATATGTAATGCATCGCTTCACCATTCATAGCACACACACCACCTCCAGTGTTGTGCGAGAACCAAGTTAAATAGAAATTCTACACATTGGATGTTTTGAAATTGATATACTGTTTTCTGAATAGGGACTGGATTGTTCTTGACGAGGCCTCGCGCAACACTTCTTCAGTGTGCATTTGCTGCGTTTGAAACGCTGGTGGTGGAGTCTATTCGATTACGCTTGGTTTTAGTATTTAGAGACATTTTGTGTTTTAGCTTACAGCCACATGGATGGAAAACATAAGCGCCACAAACAGGTTTGTAAAAGTGCATGCCACCTATTAAACACTTTAAGAGACTACATCAAATGTTGAGTTATGTGTAGCTATTATATCCACCATGCAGGCTCTTGTTTTGATATCGCTAATCCTAGTAGGAGAGTGAAAGTAGGTGGGTACAGTTTATCCTCATCTGGTTATAGATTTAATCAGATTTGAGATTACTGTATCCCGTCAAATTTCTTTCACCAAGTAAAACATGCTGTTTCTGCACTTGTGACATATTTTCCTTACTAATTTCGATCCATATGATTAATATCTGTGCTATTACATGTAAAAAAAATTATAGCTCTCAAATGTAATTCTTGAAAAATGCAAGCTATATGCACGACATTAGCAATGTGACTAAAGTACAT
The DNA here is from genome assembly GCF_029030835.1 of Brachyistius frenatus. Classification (NCBI taxonomy): domain Eukaryota; kingdom Metazoa; phylum Chordata; class Actinopteri; family Embiotocidae; genus Brachyistius; species Brachyistius frenatus. Next base: position 1,400,189 of record NW_027210697.1, read on the forward strand.
GGCAATTTCAGACTGCAGTAAACATAATATATTGAACGGATAAGCTGTCAGCTATTGTTTGATTAATCGAAATTGTCTTTTTATGTACTTTTTAAAGCGTTATTTCGACAACACGAGGAGCAGAATCCTAGATTGGTCGCAAATATAAAATGGTATAAGGGAAACGTTATAGTAAGCTACCTCAGTACAGTGTCACTCATCTTTTCTACAGGTTCTGTGCATCTATCACAGATTACCAGTTGCTATATAGGAGTTGCAACCCAACTTCTATTTGTAATATACACATTACAACATATCCTCTATGCACAGACATCTACAATTCACAGTAAAATAGCCCCCAAAAAAAGAAAAAAACTATTATTATAATTCATTTATATTAATTTAGGAGTAAGTGTGTTTTATATCAAAATTATGCAAGTGTCCTACTAATTAGGATTGAGCTATACAACTGATTTTATTTTTAGTTTTTTTTTTATTTACATTCCACTTTTTCTTGTGCTACTTAGAGGACAAAAGGAGACAAATGCTGGTCATATTTACTTCTACATAAATCCTCTGTTTTCAGTTTCAGTTGCTAGCCGTGCTCTGGCAGCATCGTGAAGTGTACTGAAAGATCCGAAACACCTGTCGACTGTGAAAATATTTTCATTTTCAGATAGCATCAAGAAGCAACCGTATCGGGCCATCTGGTCTCTGCACACTAATCAGGGCTGATTAGAGACCAAAGTGACACCTGTTCCTTTTTAAGGAGATAAAGCAAAATTTAAAAGTCCATGTAACTGCAGTAGACCTGCAGTATATGAAGAGTTTTTTTTTTTGATGAAAACACCACATTTGATGCAATTACGGCTTTACTGTAGAGTCCCTTCAACACAGCGTATACATGTCCATAGCAGCAATAAGTATTAAACCACCAAGTAGAGTCTGAGGAGGTTGTAAACACACTTTTGGCTTCGTTACTGGTTTTTTTTTTTTTTTTATGTATAATGTAGGGCTACCCGGTGTGGTAGTTAAATTCAGAACTCAAGTAAGCTGATCCTGAGACACTTCCACTCTTAACTCTGAAGTGCACTCGTGGAAGTGAACATACGCAAACGTGCCTCAAAAATGAAACAAAATCCCAGCTTGTGGATGTGTGGGAGTCGAGCAACAGGGGCAACCGAAACGGTCACTGTGACGATGTGTAGACTTTCAGTGAATTCTGGGACGTTGTAACGACTTTCCATATTAACCTGCTGTGTCAGCCGACACAGTAAACACATCGGTTGTCTTGTCGTTGTCATTTTGGCCAACATGTCATTATTTGCACCTCACTCGGTTTTTAGCAAAGTGCAACGCTGTCAACAAAGAGAAGCAACAACATGGCCATTCATTTCAGAAGCATTTCTGGCACCGCATACCCCAAAAGCCTTATCAATACTACTGCTACTCAACACCGTTTTCAATCCACCACAGAATTTCTTAAAACTTCAGTTCTTACATCCAAAATGTTCCCCAAACTAAAAATGACATTCTGGCGTCCCGTCTGCAGGGTAAATGTGTGTGGACTGGAGCGGCAGGGGAGAATGAGGAGTTAGCACATGACAGTGAACCGCAGCAGTCGGAAACAGCATGGAAACAGCATCAAACAGTCCATCACGTGTTCAGCTGAAACCTAAGTTAAATTGGTTAAACAAGCTGAAGCCAGGAGCGACGTGGCCAACTATTTTGCTCGCAGAGCCAGCGACATAATAGCTGTAGAAATCCCCTGTGTGAAGCCAACTTAAAGCAAAACATCCGACTTTGTTGTTTGGCCTCCGTAACGTTTAGGTAGTTACCTTTGTAAACGCATTCCTACCGCACGTTAACGTGACCAAAGCTCTCGGTCGACGACGTACAGTGAAGCGAAGCAGCGCGGTCCCCGGGTCTGCAGCCTTTACGCAACGCTGGGAGCACACAAGTTCCGTCGTCAAATCAGTGATACTTCTTCCTTAATCTCACCCTAAAGGTAGCTGTAGACGTCTCTGAAATGTGACACTCCCTCCCCCCCTTCAAGTGAAACAACTGGTACCAGCACTAATTGAAATTTTGCATGCAAAGTGACAATGCCCGGGCCCTCGGCAGCATGGATTAGGGCTTGAATAGAGACAGATTCTTTGTGAAAGCCTACTGTGGCGGTTGGCGTGCAGGCCAGCTCCCTGCATCTGCCCATTGGGTGGACTGAGAAAACACTGGATTGTATACGGTCGCTCATTTTACCTTTATCTAATCCCATTTCAGAACCCGCCTCCGTCGGTCTTTTGTTACTCTTCCACAAAACATAATGCTTCCATGTTGCACTCGCACCGTCTTTGCCTTACGAAACAATTCCGGTCAGAAACAGCTACCGGATTTACATATGAAAGCATCTTTACCAAACTTGGCAGGATTTTCTAACCATTAACAATCATACTGTGTTTTGAACTGTCAGGCTGTCCTATATTGTGTGAGAAAATTGTACTGAATAAGTAATGCAATATGGAGTGTGTAGTTTACTAAATAAGACGAAGAAAAAAAAAAAGTAAAACGTCAACTTGGCCAGTGTTTGCCAACCGAGTGGGCTCCAGTGCTCAATAGAGCACTGAAGGAATGCAGCACATATTGAAATGCAATCAAATCTGCGAGACATTTTTTAAAAGCTCCATGCTGTGATCTCATTCTACCCCACTTCACCATCCTCGACTGTGGTTTCTGTCCCATTATGTTTCCTTCAAAGAAAAAGAGCAGAAAAAAAAATGTCGTATCAAAGTGATCTATCATCCTACTGACCCCGACGACGACTTGCATACAAGCCTGGAGGAGTTTTTTTTTTTTTTTTTGCATCATAGCAACACCAAACCTCCCAGAAAACGTTTGCTGTGCACAGTACAAACTGTAATACCGCAACAGAAAAGGGTGGTGGGGTGGTGGGGTGGGAGGGAGAGGGTTTTTTTTTTTTTTTTTTTGGGGGGGGGGGGGGGTGGAGGAGGAGCGGAAAAGCCAAATGATCCGTCTTGTAAATTTCATCTCCTCCGAACAATACAGGCTACTAGAGTTTTATGGCCGGGGATGAATCGGAGAATTTCCACTCAACAGAATTAGATGAGCGCCGCTGCTGTTAGTGTGGCTGTCAACTGAGCCTTGATGACAATGAATGGGTAAACTAATGAAGGGATAAATCCACAGTGTGTTTTCATAGACATGTTTGACATAGTTAGGCTAATTTCCCTGGCAGTACTACGTCCATTAATTTTTGAGAAGAGGCTGTCTGTTCCCGTTAACTAGACCAATAAGACATGGCATCATCTTACATTAACACTAATCAACAATTTAGAGTTGCTTCACAGGGTACATTAAATGCCTTTGAAAAATGGTTCAATGCGACTGATGAATGAATACCATTTATAGCTGTCCAACATGGCGACGAGAGTGGGGTGGGGGGTGGGGGGGGACACGCAGTATAGTAATCTGAATAGAGACGAGATGCTGATGAAAAAAAGCCGTAGACTGAATCATTGCAAGGCCGGTTTCCAGTATTGAAGGCCTAGAATGGTTTGCATTGTTGTATACCATTTACGAAATGGACACTTGGGACACGGCTGGGATTTTCTTAAATTTGGCCCCAGTTTTAATCCGCTAATCCTCTTCAGCAGTGTCCCTGCCTGATTGATTGATTATTTGTATAACAAGTAGCCCTTTCATGTTCGCTCCCCAGATATTAGGTATAAAATGATTGCGGGTGTTATCGTTCTGTGAGGACTCCATTCAGTTTATAAAGTAAATTCTGATAAATTAAAGACAAATTAAAAAAAAAAAAAAAACTTTTCTGACATTGTACGTTTCTTTGGGTGATTGCCAGTTAAACTTGGCGGTACAGTATTATTTAGGACACCGATAGTGAAATTCAAAGGGTAGTGTTATTTAGGACACATTCAGTTCGTAACGTTCATCAGTACGAAGTAATACAAGTGTATGAGCATGTCACTCTCTATTAACCGAAAATAACAATGGAAGAAATGTAGCGTCCCGGCACTAAACGTGTCAAAAAGATCCAACGGAGGGTTCTTTACAGTTGCATGCTGGGACGTTTTTTTTTTTTTTCGGATTAGAGCTGCAGTGACCTCTTTTTCAACTCTTTATTTTTCCTACGCAAGCCATCCTTGCAACTTCATTGGACAGTCGGCTAGGGTGATGCACAGGGTAAAATGGAAGGGGTGGGGCGGAGGGGTCTGTACTGAGTCGGCGAGGGGACTAGCTCTTTTTTCGAATTAAAAAAAAAAAAATGGAAGCACCGGAGGCCCGAAAGATAGTTCTAGAGTGCACGCCGTTTCTACCGAGTATCAACAGCATCATTCTTAAACAAGCAAGAATCGTGTTAGCACACCGAAATGGCTATTTGAGGAACGTGCCAATCTGTGTTTGAGGCAATGTATGCTCTCAGCTTACACATGTTCTTCACAGTACATTTTTACAAGTAGACAAACAGTAATCGTGGCCATGTTTGCATGTTATAGACAAAGAGAAAACGAGGAAGTGGGACACCGGGCAGTGTGAATTTGTTGGTTATTTTTGGCATTTTTCACATCCTGTGTTTCCCTCGCTCTTGGACAGAATAGCGGGGATTTCATTAAAAAAAAATAAGCAATATAATCGCAATCGTGCATACATAATATCGGTAATTAAACAAAAACAAAGCGTTGTGCATGTCGTATATATATATTTATATATATATATACACAGGATAACGATATGGAGTTACCTATTACGAGATTTACAGTTTTTACTGAATATATTTGACCTAAAAACAGCATGTACTCACAGTACATATTTAATATACTGTTTAAAAACAGTGTGTGGGACATGATGACAATTTAGACAGCTTTAACACGTGTGGCCGCACGCAAAATAGGACGGGGGGAAAAAAAAAATGGACAATATATATATTAATACGTAAAAATTAAACATAAGATGTATGTTGTACAGCGTTCCCTGTATTTGTGGAAGTGCGAAGATATCGGATCGCACATATAATTTGCCAAAAATAATAAGGTTATCCGGGATCAATCTAATCTTGAACATACATTTTAAAGCTCCCGATGTGGAACGTAATGTCGGCCGTGGAGGTTGCTGTCTCTGGGCTTCAAACTGGTGCCATCAGAAGTAGTCTGCATGAATACACGTGACGTTTGTCAAAGTCTTTGTCAGTCCTACAAGCTCGCTTATATATCTGGGATGTTTATACAACGTGTACAAATGATTATACAGTAAACACGGCTGATTTGTTTATTTTTTTTCCTCTGTTTTTTTTCTTTTTGTTGTCGTTTTATCCTGCGGCTACGTTCGGTTTTGAGTTTTCAAATAGTTTCTTAGCTCCACCTGTAATTATGAGGTTTAGTTAAACTGACCAGAGGAAGAAGACACATTTGTTTTCTGAGAGCATCCTCAAAATAGACTGAATAAATGACTGGGCTGACACTTTCCACCCCTCAGTGTGGTGAGTGTCCCCTGTCCTGTCACAGAGTGCAGCTACACAAAATCACCTGCAAATTATAATTTAGAGTAAAAAAAAAACAACAACAAAAAAAACTGAAAGCCCTTAAATTAAAAGGAAGCAAGGCTTCCTTAATCTCCAAATCATGTTTTAGGGATTAAAGGGCAAATCTCCCAGTTTCGTGCTCCCTGTGTGTACCACTGACCTTATTTTGAATACCGTCACAATAGGTGAGGTAAAAAAAAAAAAAAAAAAAAAAACCTTCGCTGTGCAGTGAGCGTCACAGACATACCCACTGTAAATAATGAGTGTTATTTCCATCATTCAACCTCGTTTCATTGTGCGCTGAGCCACTGCTGCCCTTCACTGCTCGGCAAAGCACTGCGCACAAACGACAGCACGGAGTGAGCAAGACAAGAGACTTTTCGAAGTTAAACCGGACGATGTCCAACATGTATATCTGCACATCCAGTATCAGGCGCACCGGAAAGGTTTCAAACGAGACGTCCTCGTTTTGTCTTTTATCGGCAACTGTTTTGACAACTGATACGGACACACCTCCCGAGGACACACACGGGATATGCGCCTTACCTGACTTGAGATTGAGCGTTTTGTGTGTGTGTGTGTGTGTGCAACACAAAGCACCCGCAATAGGTCGTTTTTGTATGTTCCGCAATTTAACGTCACGGACGCGTAAAAGCGTCCGTGGAGCCCACCTGCGAGATGCGGGACCATATGTTTTTGTGTCCACACGGTCATCCCCCCACCCCTCCACCCATCCACCCCTTGCCTGCGCTGACTCCACGCTACATTAAATGCAACAGTATAACCACGCTAGAAGATAATAAAGAGGAGCACGAAAAAAAAAAAAAAAAGTTTTGGTGTTGTTGTCTTTTTTTTTTTTTTTTTTTTTTAATCGGAATAAGAAAACATCCCTGCACGCGCTTTGTCTCAAACTCCAAAGCCGGCAAGAAGGATGCGGCTTTAAGCGTTTTGGATGCATACAGTAGCTTACCTTCAACAGCTATTACGGCCGGTATGCTCCATAATATCCATAGAATATCCATAATTGGTCACTTGGAGGGCCCAGACATTCAAATAAAATACGTCCCGAAAGCCATTGACAGCGAAAGCAGAGAGGGGACAGTCGGTCCTTCACCTCCGATAGAGCGATCCCAGATAGCAGAGAAAAACGAACTCAAATCTGAACCAAGTTTGGGCGAGACCAAAAAAACCACAGACAGAGGGGAGCACCGGGCGACACAGAAACGCAGCCGCGCGTTTTAGAGCTACATTTACCCAGTCAGTTTCACGCAGGATGAAAAAAAAACCATTGCGTTTAGGTGTATAATACATAATAAGGCGTTTTAAATATTTGTATCATCGATGCAGACGCTCGTCAAGGGGCTCGTTCATCCCCTTCAAAGCCACTTCAATTTACCTCGCTGTCAATCATCGACGGAAGGACAGTCCACACTGCCTTACCAAGCGATAATTAAGTGTTTGGGGACCATGCGGGGCATTTATAAAAGATGGAGCAACTCCGTTTCGCTGCCGCACCGCTCCAAATGGAAATACCGGTTCTTCTTTTATCAGACAAGGCTTAAATGTGTCTTTGGGGTTCCCTGCTCTTTTTTTGTTTTTGTTTTTTGGCACTGTAACAGGTGACCAGCACGAGAGAAACATTAAAGTAAGTTCAAAGTTTTCTTTTCCATATTTTGCCTCTAATATTTTATGGTTTGACCAGATATCGTTTTAAAGTTGTCCACTTGTCTGTCTCTAACACCAATTTCAAGCTGTTTTGTCTCTTTCCTTTGTTTGTTTATTGGAAAATTGATGTAATGATTTACAAAGGTGTCTGTGTGTAAACATTTATATCTGAATTACAACCATATGCTTTTATGAGATAATATTGTCTTCTGTGTGTTTTTCAGTTTTAAGTGGTGTTTTTAATTCTTGGTTAATTACCCATCTTATTAACTTACAGTTTATATAGTCAACTTTTTCTGCATTCAGCATTCATAATATTAATGATGACTTCATTTTTACATTAATCTGAATGTACGTATTTAAACAAATGCTGAAGCAAATATGGCTAAAATAGAAGAAAAAAAAAGGTTAAAAAGATTGATAGATTAAAATAAATAAATGTTTGTTTGATTTTGTAGCCTTCATACATAATTATATATGTTTAGTCTTTTTTCAAGACTTTTATGATGATTCAGTTCAACAGCTAAGAGTCCTGTTCCCATAAAAAGGAGAATAGGAGATTGCAAACTGTGGTTCCTGCAGGCTTTCTCAAAACCAGTGCACGTTTTTAGGACTAACTTTGGGAACTGGTCATGCAAAGTAGCTTTCGGATGAACTTACTTAAAAGCAGTCATTGAGTTATTCAAAAGAATTGTTAGATGAAGTTGACTTTGCTAAGATACAAAGTCTACATGCTGTTTCTTAAGCAGTTTACTAAAGGTTTATATCTGAGGGAGAGTCATTTCAAAAAAGTGAAAATAAATGAACAGTGAATGTGTAATCAATGAAACTTGGCTGCATTGATTCTTCTTTCTGCATGCATAACATTTGCATAATGTAATACAGCTGCAAAATGAGTTTCATGTTAATTTGATCAGTCAAGCTGGAAGTGCTTTAGAAATATATTCAGATATTTGATTTTATCAGCTTCAGTAGTTAAGTAACTAACCACCTTTCATACATTGCTGTTCAGGTCTACCTAATTGATAACTATGGCTGTTCACTCACATGACTAATTCCATGCAGTTATTTTCCAATAATGGAGCCACAGAGCTAAAGTGAAATGTGACTTCCCCCAGAATACAAAAACTTGTTTTCTCCCTGTGCACAAATCATCATAAAACAATAATCAGTTGATGTGATGTTGGCTCGCAGTGCTTCAAAATTTCAAAACATGACAGTTAATCTTCCAGAATTATTAATATTGAGCTGTGTTTGCACTAAGTTGATTTAAGTTGGCACAATGGAGTCTGGCAGCACCATTACTGGCAATCATTTCCCAGCAATCAATAAAACTGCTATACGAAAAAATAAATATGCATATCAATAATCACAACACATTCAACTTTTATGAGTTTCTGCTGTTTTAATGGAATTACTCTTTACCAAGCAGGTCCAAGTCGTCAGTGACGGTTGGCATTAAATCTGAATTTATTGAGCTTCTTGCGAGCTATAGTCATATTTTTCGAAATTTCCTCAGAGCAGTATAAAACCTATTTCCTGCTCCAGAAGCTGCTAGTAAAATCCCAGTATCCTCGCTCATGCTGTGTAAAAAATAAAACACAGACGGGTTTTATATGACACAATGACAGGCATGGAGACAGACAGGGATACACTGAAGCAGCTGCAGATATTACAGATATGCACAAAAAAAAAATTAGTTTTGTTTTAAATATAAATATGTTACATGATATACGTGGAAAGATAACAGAGAGAGAAAGTATGATTAGATCATTTCAATATACAATTTTTTTTTTTATATTCAAATTTCTTTTGGTGGGACAGACAACGAAAGCTGGCTTGCAGATGTGCTCAAGATGATTCACAGCACACAAGAAAAGGTTAAACATGCTAGAGGGGGGGGCGGGGGGGATTACCTCCTGCATATGAAGTATGAAGTTACTAAAACTGGCTGAGAAACAAGAATTTAGAATAAATTGTTTGTCATCAAACATGCCTCTCCTGTTACGTGCCGCAACACTGGAGCTGTGCAGCAGGACTCTCAGGGGTTAAATGAACCAGGCTGATTTATGGGCCTCCACTGGGCTGGACTGTATTGATTCCAGGTCACTGGACTGGCTGACTTCAGATCATGTTCAGGTGACTACAAAACAGATGGAACAAAACGCCAAGGCACTGAGAAAGCCGCTTTTGCTCGCTGTAATGAGTTCCATGCAAGCTTAATATTGACTCGAGCCAGAAGAGAAGTGAAAGATGTTGAAGAAATGATATTAATACTCCTCTAATATTGCCCACAGAGATCTCTCTGCCACGCTATGTTATATTGGCTACGATGTCTGCAATGGCTATAATAAAATATATATAATGCAAAGCAGAAACGTGGCAGAAATCCGCGCTTGTTCGTCTGTGACTGTGATCCAAGCAAAAGCAAAACATACAGTACTGTAGCTACAACGTTCTGGAGCCCAGCGCAGTGTACAGTAACTCCCGACGGCAGCGGTCTACACTGAGCACAAAACATAGCTCATAATACATGCAACAAATTACCCGCAAATGATCTGCTAATAACGCGTACAAGATGCGCCGAGAAAATTATGTAAACTTGGACAGCGTTAAGAAAGTGTAGCATGCAGCTGAGGACTATAAACACTGTCTATATGATGGAGGGCGTCACTGCAACCAACTGCACTCTGTGAAGTAAAGCTACGTAACGCAGACCCCCGTCTTTCAAGGAAACTATTTTTCTTTAAATATCTGTATGATTATTTTTCATTTTTGCGCGCGCGTGTCTGTTTGTGTTTTAACAAATACAAAGTAATCACGATAAGGTTTTGACATATGTGTACATAAATGTGAGATTCATTAATACAAAACGTTTACTATAGAATTAGCAGCATTAATTTGAGATGATTGCGATGATTATTTTATTCTTACGTAAACATATATTGCCACGCACTTTTTTTTAAAATTTGTTGCATATTTAAAATCACGAAAAAGATTCATTTTTATTTTACTCTTTAGAACCTTTGTTGTAACCCGAATGTAACATTTGCATTGTTGTTGTAATTTATCATTTGATTAAAAAAAAAAATTAAAAAAAATGCAGCGAATGATTTAATAACAGTTCATATAGGCCATCAAAACTATAATTCAAAATACCCAGTTTATTCTTAGCATTAATGACATTTTAATCGCTTAGGTTTGAAATATAATTAACAGGACTTTAAGTTTCCTTAAGATGTGTTTATTTCTTTAAGCTTGCAGGACAATTTTCTTTTTGTTGGAAAAGTTTATATCATTGTGTTTTGTTTAAATGAATCCGATTTATTAGAAATAATTGCATTTTTTTATTTTTTATTTCGCTAAATTAAATTCCACATATGTAAATATAAGCAATTTTGATGTTGTATACATTAAAAATAATTTAGATATTATTAGGAATAAGAATATTGATCTCTATGAGGCTGTTCAGACACAATCTGCAGGGATTTATTTTTTCAAAGCTTATTATAATACAAACAAAGTCAAAGCAAATCAAGTGCAAAACTTGTTTGAGAAAATAATGAAATGCTGCAATATTTAAAAAAAAAATGATAATGTAACTAAGCCGTGGTATATAACTACCACTACTAATAAAGTATTTTAATGTTTTGGTTAGTAGTGGATTTCTTTTCGAAAGCCATGTAATGTGTCATTGCATCAATACTGCCACCTAGAGTGTAAAGGCTGAACATTCACGGATGTCTGATTGAAGACTTTGGACATTTTCTACAAAAACAAGTCAGTGTGATTCTTTGTCCGAGTTTCGTTTAAGGTCTTTTTTTTTCTCTAAATGACTCAATTACCAGTGCAGCTTTTCATGAAATATTAGTTTTGGTATCTTTCCAATTGAAAATCATTATTTTGAAATTAGATTTATAAATTAAATAAAAATGCCCTTTAAACAAAGATGAGCTTGTTCTTTTTTTTTTTTTTTTTTTTTGTAAACATTTCAAATAAATTTGCAGAAATAATTAGGATTCAATTCTGAATAAGCTTTGGAATGAAAAAAGGTTTATTTGTAATTAAAAAAAAAATTAATCAAGTGTTTACAAGTTGAATGTATGAGCTGATGGTCACAGAGCTCCACATCAGTAAATGTTCATTGGTGTAGATGCGTTTTTCAAACACATCTTAATTCAAATGAATGGTTTAGCTGTGTGGTCAGATGAGATCTTGTGATAATTATTTACCTAAATGGATTTCAGCTTGAAATGAAGATGAATTTGACCCCTGCCCATCACTTAAGTTCAACACGTCCTTTTATTTGCCGGGGAGGGATGAGGCGAAGTTGATGAGGGTGACAATGAGTTCCTGCAGTTCATCAGCTTTTCTTATCCTCTGGAATATTTAGCTTGAATTTAAGGCCATTCAAAACGGCCCCCCTGGGCTGGAGTCGATTTCCCCTCGAGCCTTAAAGGGGCTTACGGGGAAGTATTGCACCCAGTCGGCATGCGCAGCTGGATGAGGAGCGGGGAAACAGAATGGCCTGCTCTCCATAAAAGTTGGTGTGTGATCCCTGACCCTTCGCTGAGAAAGAGCTATGGACTCCTCTAATCCCGAGACCTTTTGCACGTGGATTAACCTTGGCTGAGACCACATCTTCACGGGCAGGCAGAACAGAGTCGGCTGGATTGAACTCTGACAAGCAGAGGAACCAAACCTCACTTGGACGACCAGGCTTTTATGTTTTAAATTGTCTTAGCAGAGAAGGCGATTTTTTTTTTTTTTTTTTTGCTTTTGACTTTTTCCTTTGATAAATTAAATCTCGCTGCCACCAAGGACACAAAGACATTCCAAGTTGTTTTGAAAAGAAAATATTTATAAAGTAGAGTTAGAAAAAAAAAAAAAAGAGGGACTCAGTGCTTATCTTTCATGAATAGTCTGCCCCACCCCACTGCACTCCAACCACCCACCGCCACCACCTTCCCAGCGTATTGGTTTACCCCTGCCAAAAATTTAATTCAATCCCACTAAGTTGCTTCAGCTTTAATTAAATAGACCAAAAGCCTCGGCAGGATTTAATTTACTTTCTTGTTAAGTGAACTTTACAGACACTGTAGAACTTTCACTAGTGTACTGCTGGAACCTGAAGGGAAGCACTTAAGTTCTTTCCTTCCTCGTATTTAGCATTAAATCGTACCGTTTTCGAGTACTAGCTTGTGTTTTGCTCGGGATATGAGGCTATGCTGAAGTCAGTGTCTCCTTTGGTTTATAGAGGGCCACCGGCTTATAGCTAAAGAGAAATGTCTTTGAATGGTGTACGCCTGTCAGAGGGCAGACAACACTTTTTATCATCATAATAAATCTAAACTATTGCCATAAAACAGAGGCCCAGTAAAAAGTGATTCAGCTGACAGTCATGACGAAATGAATGCCTTGATAAAATGGCAGTCGTCAATCACGGCTTTGGTTTTGTATGCTAACATCCCCTCTAAGCTCTCTACTAATTGATATGAACCATTCACATAAATCTGCCGCTGTGTGTTGATGCCTCGTGCTGTTGACGCTGTGGTTTGCATTTGAGAACCAAACATAAATTTTTCCCCGAACACATGCTGAGCTGAAGTCTACATGTGTTATAGTCATTCTCCTATGATGTCAATAGTTTTTGTTATAACTGAAAAAAAAGACTTAAGATATGGATATGAAATGTTAAAACCGTTTCCTTGCATAAAAGTATGGGTTCTCTCATGTCTTCACTTCTCGGTTCGGGTTTGCAGATAAGTTCAGACTTCAAACTTGAAATGATTGTCAGCAGGGTTTTTTTTTTACCTCAGGAAGGGGCTTTGTGAAGATCTAGGCTTCCAAATAAACCGCTCTCTCACGCAGGGAGGAAATGTGAACGGAAATACGGCTCATGAAAAGGGTTTATTGACAAAATAACAGTAATGAGATCAATTTTGTGAATTTATGGCAGCTTTGTCAAATTCTCCAGCACATCCTGAGAGGAGAGGCTTGGACACCATACATCTCAAAATTGGTACTTTTAGATTTACAATTTTTATTGCGCAAGTAGGGAAGAGTCGGCTCGCTTTAGTCTTATGTAGGTCCTTTTCTTCTCCTTTTCGCTCAATAATTTGATAAAGGATTTTTAAAATCTGTGGTAAAATACAATATCCAGTGTCGTGGTAAACTGGGAGCCTTTCTTTTTTCTTTTAAGCAGAACATCCGAACACATCACCGTGGGCACAGGGAACTTGCAGTCGGCCTGTGTCAGTATTTACTGACATTTTATAGCCAAAACACTTAATTATGACTGAAAATAACCAATAGCTGCAGTCCGAGCGAAGAAATGTAGCTTACGTTTCGTTAAACATAGCTCGTAAGAGGCATAATTTAGCAGGACAGAAATGTGTTCTGAGTGCTACTATCCAATAAATCAAATCTACACAAATATTCGGTATTTTGCATTGACTTTGTAGCAAATTAAACACTTGAAACCAAAGCTCAAATCCTGCATGCTTAAAATCTGTCTTTACTCAAGGAAACCCTGAATACTGCTCCTTCTTATCATTTTCTGCTTTCTCTCCATCTAGACCGCCGGTCATCAAGGAGCAGCAGATGGAGGTGCACAACAGGACATTACCACTAAGAGGATTCCTTTTTCTTTGCCCGTCACTCCAGACTTTTTTCTTTTTTTTTGCGGGGACAGAGTCTTTCATCGTGACCCAGCTCGACTAGCTTACTGGAACTGGTGTAGAGTTGTCGGTTAAGCCCCCCCGAAACACGCCACTAGCCATGTTGACCTGCTTGGCAAACAGAAATCCCTGATCAAGTCTGCTGTGAGAAACATTAAAATAAGGAAGCAGGTAGGATTAGAAAGTTCTCGTGGTGTCCTGGGTCTCTGAACTCTGACCTTTCGCTCAGAACTCGGAGGTATGTGCCAGCTCTCAGTGCGTGAATGGCCCGGTGTCAAATTTACTCACCTGAGTACTACGACAGTAATACCCTTACAAGAAGCAGTGGGAGCCTCCCACGGGCAGGTAGATGTTAGAATTTCATTTGCAGAAATGATACGGTGAAAAAGCAACAACCCTGCTTTAAAATAGAATAAATTATCTCTGAGATTCCTTAATTCAATTGTCGGATTCTCTCAAATTCCCTTGCATTCGAAGAATTCATGGAAATAGTAAACAAACAAAAAAAGAAAACGAGCACTTTCACATGACAAGAAGTCATGGATTAAACACCACGTACCGAGATTACAAAAACAGATTAACGGTCAGTTGTTTACGCTCAATAAAATCACAACTACAGAGTAATAATGAGAATGAGTTTGGTAGCGATAACACAGTTTAACTCTTCTTAAAATTAATTTATTAAAAAGCATCTGAAATTGTGGCAACACGTGCTTTAGCAGTAACATGGGCCACTAAAAACAAAATGTAAGGTTTGATGAGGTTGTTTAAAGAACTTGCATATGTTTCGCTGTATTTAACCTTCCATGTCTACATTGCAGTTTGTTTTTTCTGACTAGAGCGAGAGTTTTTACTGTACAGTATAAAAGGGATTGACTGATTCATAAAAACAAACATTTTGATACCACAAATGATCAAACCACTGAAAGGGTCCTTGAAAATATGAATTTATAGAAACTAAAAACGATCGACAGCGGCAGTTGGATTCCTTCTCTAAACATCGCTGTGCCAGCGTGTTTCAGAGAACTGTCTCCTTTCTCATGGCTCACAAAACATGCTGACAACACACACACACACACACACACACACTGTAAGTGTGCACATAAGGATGTTGGTTCCCTTGTGCTTTATACACACACATATATATATATATATATACACATATGGATTATATAAGAGACAGTTCTCTGAAAAGCTTTGGGAACACATAACACATTTCTTTGGACTCGAGTTGCCGTCCATCAAGTAGTTGTACCTTCTTTTTTTTTTACTTTTTACTTTTGTTTTTGTGATTCCCGCAACTTGCAGCTTGCTGTGTATATCGACATCCAGGGAATGTCTTTTATCTTTTTTGTTTTGTTTTATGTTATAGCTTTTAGATGATGGTATTTTGTTTATTGCTGTGTATTTACCATAAAGACACATCCATCATATTGTTAATTGGATTGTTGTTGCTTACCTGTGAGTTTTTGTGGTGACATTGTGAATTATACAAGTTGTTCAAAGTGGTGCATCAGTTCCCAAACTCACAGTGTAGCTGCAGTCATGTCCGATGTAGTTTGTGTATCGCGAGCAACATTTTTCACTCCCTGAATTTACTTTTCTAGCCATATTTCTCAAGCCATATCGTGTAAGTGGTTGCACACAGAGAATGGCCTTTAAAGGTAAAAGTAAAGGTATTTCATGCTTGCACAGTTCAATAAAGATCTAATAAAAATCCTACAGTCACTTAATGACTTAATGGGCTTTTAGATGTAGGGGCAGTCTCTGTTGAAAAACATAAAAATGGTTAATTTGACTTGGTTGCTGCTCTGAGGGATGTTAGCTCTTTATTGTGTTTCCTTTGTATTTAACCTCAACCCTGAGAGGAAGGAGGGAGAGACACTGGGAATCTCCACGGAGACCCAATTACATTTAGTCCCGTCTTCTCTGCAATAGAATGACTTGCAGCGAGATCTTTCTCCGCTTTTTGTTTGTTTTTCTCCCAGATTTGATCTCAGTGGACTTAAGAAAAGACGTTTATTCACCCCAAAGGACCCTCTACATTTCTTATCCTTTGGACATTTCACAATTTAAACCTAATGAACAGCATAACAGTAGAGTAGAATATACT
This sequence comes from Brachyistius frenatus, assembly GCF_029030835.1. Classification (NCBI taxonomy): domain Eukaryota; kingdom Metazoa; phylum Chordata; class Actinopteri; family Embiotocidae; genus Brachyistius; species Brachyistius frenatus. The sequence goes on from NW_027210697.1 coordinate 1,416,180, forward strand.
TGCCAGTATAATCAGGTACCAGCTTAATGCTTGAGGTAAATCATCCTATTTAAGCGGTTCTACTTGCTGCTATAAATATCTAATTGTTGTCTTTTAATGGTTGCTTGGTGCACCCTAAAATTCAGAGGTGGATGTTTCCCCTGCAGAACATCATGTTGAATTCAGCCATGCACGTTTCACATAGTCATTCATGAAGCTTCGGCATGAACAGACATCGTATCTCTCCGAGCCCAATAGCTCCTGGCAAGAATTTGTCTTTGGAGTCTTGCACAAATTTGTCACCACAGATCCAAATTTGTCTGGAGGCTTAAGGATCCTGAGACGTTCCGCTAAGTTGGCTTACCCAAGAAGAATGACATTTTATGTTTATGAAGCACTTAAAATGGGACGCAAAGATAAAGGCAAGAAGAAGCATACAGGAATGTCTTGGTTTGAACATCCTGACCAGAAAGAGTGATGCATGTTAGAGTTTGGCTGTGTGTCGGTGTCGCTGCACACACACACACACACACACACACACACACACACACACACACACACACACACACACACACACACACACACACACACGTATGTGTACGCATGCGGGCAAATATCCTTAATGCCAATGCACGTGAGCATCTGTGTGCGAACAGGAGACAGGAGGGAGCTCCGACCGCGGAGCCGAGTGAGGAAATAGAGCAGAAGAATTCGGGCCTGACATAAAGAAATCCTGGAAAATTCTGCCCTGAGAGGCGCGAGGGCTGCAAAGAGCGGAGCGAAGCATCCAGAGGTCGTTCCCATAGCAACCTTTGCCCAGGGAGATCACTGACCCTCCCGCCCCGCAGTACAAGCGGAGCACAGATTGTAGGTCACATATGGCACCAGCGATCCAATCAGGCCTAATCTGGTTTGACTTGTGGGTCATAAAATATACTGGAAAGATGGTTTGCACTCTGGTTTATCTCATGACGAGGCTCAACTGTACGATAATGGATTTATTTATGGCGTGTTGATAAAGTGACCCATGAAATGTAAATGTCAACAAATACATGTTTTGTCTGTCCGAGAAGGGAAAACGTAGCTCAGGAGCATATGCTACCCCGCATGACACCGGCCTCTTAAAGATTTATTGGTTGAGATTAATGGTTTATATTCCTGAATAAATGTTTTATATTTTTCCTCTGACTGTTAATTCTATTAAACAGCTATTCATATTCAAAATCTGTTCTAACTGCGTGAATATTTCATATCCAACATTACAGTAAAAACAAATGTACAAATATTCTCACACAAATGTACCTATTTTCACCCTAAATCTAGATTACAGTATTCAAATAAAAATATATATTAAAATCTTTTTTAAGCACTTTTCATGTTGGCTGAAATTCTTGACAGTTCTTTCCAAGCGTAATATTTGCAGCTATTAAGAGTTGGAAAGGTTACTTTTGAAATGTAATAGGTTACAAATGACTTGCTACCCTGTTAAAAGAGGTCAAAGTTACGGATCAATGTTTCCAACAAATGTTTTCAACTTTTTAATGAAGCTAAAAAGCCCCAAAAAAAATAAATGAAAAGAAGGCATCGTAAACCTCACAACAGAAACTGATTGCAGTTACATTTATTTTGTAATTTCATCAAGTACCATTACATGTACCTAGTTATTCCCCAACACTGATTATACTTATCCTTGTGTTCTTTTTTACAAAAATCTTGTTTAAATTAATGATAAGTGCAAATTGACGTTGAAACAATGTTGTTCTTTGTACATCGAAAGATGTGGAAAATAAATAAAAATAAAACCACGGATGATAAAGCCGTGTTTCCAATAACAGCAACAGAAATCCCTTTTTATGACAGTTATTTTGGATTTGGGAGGGTTAGTGCTACTTAAAAAGCACCATTGATATAAAAAAAAAAAAAGCATAACGACCTTTCGCTGATGTGTTTTTACAGTTGGGATCTCTGAGACGCTAAACGTTTTGAGCATGTTTATTTTTTTTTATAAAGTTAGGAAAGGGCAACATAACGAAATAATAAAGTTGTTGATAAAAAAAAAAAAATAAAGTTCCTATTGAGGCCGTTAAAGAGAGAAGTCTGAGCGACCGCCGGGAAGAGCAAAGTGGGGAAGGATGCTCAAATGCAGGAGAATAATACGTTTCTTCACTTCTCTCTCGATTAAAAAATATCACTGCTGAAGTTTTCTTTAAACACGCACGTGATTCATGATTCCAACCTCATGCAAAGTCATCAGTGCGAGAAACTGCGGTGGAAGCACACTTATCAGGATGTGACGGCCATGCAGCAGAAACACAGATATGACGTGAATGATTTATACGCCATGTTTTCTGGAGTGTGGCGGGATAGTGTGGATCGCCAACCTCAATGGGGCTTTCCAGTTTTATGTGTCTTTTGTAAAGGGTTTCCACACACACACACACACACACACACACACACACACACACACACACACACACACACACACACACACACACACACACACACACACACACACACACACACACACACACACAACACCGTGGGAGCTTCAGACGCGCTCCCATTCTCCGAGAGCTGTTAAATCCTAGTTTACGTCAAGTCAGCTTCATCGTCTGGGTCATCTAAATTCTTAACACTCACTTATGCATTAATAAAACTGCGAATTGTGTGCAGGAAAAATACTTTTTCTGCAGGCATGGCAGCAAGAAACTATCTTCTTTTTAAAAAATTTCACTTACACAATTCATGAGTCAGTTCAGTGTTCACTACACACTGATAAAAAACACCAGTTCTAATCTGGATGTAATACCAGAATGCTGGAGGACAAAACTCGGGGGAAAAAAAAAAAAAGCTTCTCAGTGGAATGTAAATATTTTAGGCGCATGAATTCAGAGGAACGGTATTAGCTGTGGGAGATAGGAGGAAGCAAAACATTTGCATGAGTATTTTCAAATTGTATCTCTTATTTTTTTTTGTCATTAGCTGGTGTTTGTGAGGTGATGAGGAAGCACTCAGCGCGGGGAGTCTGGTAGAAGACAGCTCCTCGTCCTCGTCTCTCCTCGCTCTATCACTGCCCCGTGGTTCACGATTTCATGAGTGAGCTGGTAATAATCATGGGTGACTGGATATTCACCTTTTTTTTTTTTTTTTTTTTTTTGCTGAGATCTATAAGTGAAGGCGCAGCTACACTTGTGAGACCTTCAGCTGCCATATGGGAATGCCTGAGGTCTGAAGTCAGAGGAATCCTTACATCTGCTTCTCGTTGCCTTTATCTGCTTCTTACATGCTTCCAAGTTGAGGAAATAACAGCTGTAATTATTTAAAAAAAAAAATGTAAATGCGACTTAATATGTAGTCCCAGGTCGGTGTGCACGTTGCTTTGATGATGGGTAAATTGTTTTTTTGGGAGTTTTTTTTTTTGGGGGGGGAGCTCTTTGAAACATATTGGAAAAGGATGACCATTTAAATAGCGAGACCATGCAAATATAATTTTACACATCTTGAAATATTCAAGAAAAGTACTAGCAGGTGTTAATAAAATGATTGTGTGCGCAGTCTAGAGTGAATCGCTGCTTCACACGCCTTTTTTGTTTGTTTCTCCTTTGAGGCAAATACTTCCGAGTAAATTAGAGTATTTCAGTTATTTAATACAGTTTTGTTATAATATGAAAGTAATTCAACACAGTGAGAGGGTTATTACTTTATGCAGCTGCTGTGGAAACAGACCCAAGACTATTTTGCTGTATTAGTGTTTGTTGCTGCATAAAAGTATACACTGCAGTGGAATTACGGCCGTGACTCCTCCCTGCAAACTCGGACTTTCTTTCAGTAGTAGCTTCTATGATCCCCGATCTTAATGTCTGCCTCAGCAAGAATAATTTCTACCATACACGACGACCCTGTCTGAGTGAGAAAAAAAAAGTTTAAAAAAAAAGACTGAACTGTCCAATTTCTTTTCCCTCAAACTCCTCCAACGGTCTTTTATGCTTCAGTCATTTTCATTTGCCTGATACACTTGAAATCATTTTAATATACTTGAATAAAGGAAAACATCACTGTCAGGAAACACACACTTCATGTGGCTTTATAATTCAAATGACAAGAGAAGGACTTTACTATTTAGCAAGTTGACAGTTTGCCAAAAATGATAAACAAAATCTAAGAATCTAGAGAATTCTAAAGAAAACTAATTATGGTAATTTTCTTAATAGGACAGTCAACAAAGATTTAAGTCGTTTCATATGATTAGTGGAAACACTTTTTGGTGTGGTGGTTATGAAAACAGTAGGTTATTTCGAAGTTATTGAAAATGATTCACATTTAGTGGAATACATTTTCTACTGGACTGCCCTGTATTAAAACTTGTACTGGTGCCGTCGTGATTGATCATATTGTTAACAATTTATATTAAATAAAGGTTGAGAAATGTGCTTTAATTTGTCATTTTTACTTTACCAATCATTAAGTTGTTTGCATTTAGTTTTGTAAGCTATTATAGATAGACAGTTAGACAGTGTACACTTTTAATCTCGAAGACAAATTGCAATATTACAGCAGTCAATTTACATAAACATATAAATAAGTAAAGACTAAATATGATTAAATTAAGTAAAAAACAAAAAAAAGGAATGTAAGAGGAACAAAACAAAATAATGTCACACTGATGCTGTGTGCTGAGAATACACTGAACAATATGATTATTACAAACATTAGTGAAACTTAAGTGAATATTCTGGAGAAAGTTGTGCAGTAAGGTTGAACATTGTCCATGAAAGTTGAGCAGAATTATTTTTCACTTTCATTGCATTCCTTTCTAAATCATAAAATCATGTTTTGGTTTCTTCTAAATGTAATTTTCACTGTAGCATTCGTAATTGTCAAAATGCTGCTGGCCAGACTGCAAACAAAGTGTTTCTTGAATTAAAGTTGTCTGAATTTAATGAGAGAATAACGTAAGACTGTAAATCTGACCAGTTGCCATCTGGTTCAGACATAACACATGTCAGTCCAGACAGTTTCTAAATCCCACGTTGTCCTTCTGAACTCTGCAGCTGTATCTTTAAAATGTCTTCAAGGTTCACCGAGCTTGATGGAACTTTCTGGTACAGTCAAGCGCACACAGCGTGAGTGATCAGGCCTTTTCTTGTTACTGAATCATGCAATGTTCAACCTCTCAGACTGCTTGTTTTAGTCCTCGCCGTCTGAATGCAAGGAAGAGGGGTACGACGGGAAGGAGGAGGAAAAGGTGACAAGAGCAGAACTCTGACACTAATGAAACCTGAAATGGCCTGTAATGCGCCGTTTCTAAATTGGAAAAATTGACCTTCCTCAAGAGAGGTGATACAAGCCTGCACTCCGAGATGTTTCAGGGGCTAAGTGGAGGTTTCAGAGCAAGCTGCAGCGGAGCCTGAAGGCCAAGCAAATATTTCATGAGTAATTTAATATCTGGAACATGAGAGCGCGCTCCACTCAGGATGCTGTCCCGGATATAGACAGTGATCTGGGAAGAAGGAGGGGGGACAGAGTCGAAAGGGCAGGCCAATGAGCAGTTAATACTGTAAGACTTCTCCTCCGAGGATGCTCGAGGGATGCATCAGCAGCACCCCCTCCCCCCCTTCAACGGTAAAAAAAAAAAAAAAAAAAAAAAAAAAATTGGGCTTTCTGTAGAGTGCGACACTTATGGGAGCCCCCTGTTGAAAGGGACGTTCACAATTCGTTTACATGAAGCAGTTTCTTCTTTAAACACGACTGTGGGTCACAAAATATTGAGCACGTTATAATGAAAAGTACATTGATTAGTACACGTAGGGTGACACTATTATTACAAATAAAAATAAGACTACTCTGCGTTTGCTACAGCCAAGCTTACGAGCTTTAAACCAACAACTATTCAAAAGATTTTTAAAGACTATTGAAATGTTTTCTTTCACTACAAGTTTTGAATATGACTACTCATTTGAAAGGAAAAATAAATAAATATTCTCTTCTTGTGCATGAATCTTGCTTTGCACTCCATCCATGGGGCGTGTTGGGACATTTTTTTTTGGGGGGGGGGGCAATCTTGGGTGCCTTACTTCATGAACTGGATCTCATATTTGGTGCATCATAGGCTATGATGCTGGCACAATTGACTGAATAGACTTTTTTTTTCCCCATGGCAGACATGTAATTGGCTGAGATTAAACGTAAATACTCAGGTTACTAATACTTTTCAATTCTTTTACAACCTGATTTTATGTGTTATTTGTTGAATATGAGCCACAAACCCTGTATTAGCTATCAGCTATGTCACGTAATTACGACGAGTCTGTAGTAAACTGTATGATTTGTAGCTGCAGCACCGGAGACATAACCTGACAGTAACATTAGCACAGTCACTCGGGTATTAATACGATTTGTTATCCGATTAACATTGAAAATACGAATCTACCGGATGGAAGACAAACGTCACAAAAAACACAATGTATGCCAGGACATATGACATCTATTAAAGTAAGTTTAAACCATGTTAAATGAAAGATAACTCAATATTTATACCTCTCTGTTAAGCACGGTGCTGCTGCTGGTGGCTATTATCTATCTGATGAGTCTAATATACCCGCAGGTGCAACAGTACAGTTACTGTATGCAGGTAATAATGACAGAAGTTTAATACTTAAAGCAGGAGAAGAGAAATTATTAAAATAACATTAAAATAGGGTCTATTTCTCCCTCATACATCTGTCCGTTTCACAAGAATAACTACTAGTTGTGGGTTTCATCACAAGGTGCACACACACACATATCTTATTACTTCTTAAATTATTATTTGGGATCTGTTGTCGCTGCAGGGAGTGCTTAAAGATTCACCAGGCAATGTGTTTATGTAAAAATACTCCATCAATTGTTCGACCTAACAGCATGTCCTCAAGGTCACATTTGCAAAATACTTGCTGTTCACAACAGTATTGTTATCAGAGTTAATGATTTCTGAGTTTTTATGAAGTTCGAATAGTTTCCAGTCCTCCAGACAACAGTTCTCTCAGCATTAAATCTGCAAAGGATTTTGCCTCTTCTGAAATTATTTTCCTCATTCTTTAAACATGTAAAGGTTAATAAGGTTTCTCAAGGACTGTAGTTGTCATCAAATAATAGATTGGTCAATTGTATAAAAGTGAAAACAGTTTAGTTGCTCAGCAGATGAGCCCTTCGAAAACACAAACGAACAAATATTTGAGATCAGCAGAGCCGGTGGTGGATCTGATGGAGGTCTCCAAAAACAGTGATTCATACTAATGAAAGCCAAGTGGCAAAAAGTCCTGGGGCATCATTTGGTACTGCTGGAACACACATACACAGACACGTATTGTTGTATGTATTCATGGAAGACTGTTTCCAGGACACAGAATGTCAACGCCTTGTTAAAAACAGAGATGTGAATAACTAAGCAGACTTGATGTGCAGTTGTGTGTAACACGACATGACGCTGTGATATGAGGGAGAAAATCTGCATAATAGATTTTGAAATAATGCATTTTTGAGACACATTTTAAACCATAATTTCTCAAAAGTGCAGCATACAGAGTAGTGTTACTTAATTGAAAGCCAGCACATTTGATTTTTTTTTTTTTTTTAATTAATAACATTTCCCAAGTCATGTTTCACTAATCCATTACAACACCAATGCCAAAGCCCGCAGCTTAAAGCATATAATGTGACGATAACTGGCCATTCGCTAAACTCGGAACAGAACACAAGAATTTTCACCGGTAATTTAACGACACATAAAGAAATGCATCTTCAGAGAATATAACCATTGAGTTTAGGCTCTTTTTGATGGATTTGATTCTTAATTTCTATCAAAAAAACAAAACATGACTTGTTCTTTAATCTCACCAGTTGCGCCAAAAGTTACCGTTGATTTATTCCACAATAATATTGACATTGTCTTCAGTATTTGTTTTCCCACATTATATTATTTTAGGACAATCTGACATCTAATATATTTAGTCAATCTCAGTGTAATTATGGGAAAATATCACGCTCATTTATCAAAGTATAAAGGCATCAACCCCTAATTGACCTTGTTTAGGATTTATTTAAATTATTTAAATGTATAACAAACAAACAAAAAAAAAACACAAATTTATAGCTATGTCTATGTAGTATTATCTTAAAAGAATGTGAAGGGATGCATGATATTCATGGTTTGCCAAAGTAAATCTGAATAATAGCTTATTGATATTGATATGGTAGGTAGGTAGGCATTTACTTTATTAATCCCCGAGGGGAATTTTTTTTTAAATATATATATATATATATATATATATTATTATTGGTGAATATATGCCTGTGTGTGTGTGTGTGTGTGTGTGTGTGTGTGTGTGTGTGTGTGTGTGTGTGTGTGTGTGTGTGTGTGTGTGTGTGTGTGTGTGTGTGTGTGTGTGTGTGTGTGTGTGTGTGTGTGTGTGTGTGTGTGTGTGTGTGCATTTAGAGGTGTTTTCTCACATGCTGGTGTTGTTTGGTATATAATACGTTGTTAATTAGGACATTATTGTCAAAAAAAACCAAACTAACAAGGCACAACAGGTCTGTAAAGGTTTGTATTTCTCCACATAGTTAATCCGCTCTAATAAACTGGGTGTTGTCGATTAGCTTTTACAAAACAAAAACTGCATGAGCAAAAGTGTTTATCCGTTAATAAACCTGCAAATGTGTGCGTGCACAGCTAACCGGCTCCCTGCCTGCATTAGTAAGCTGGTGTTACACATGTTATCAGTGCCAACATTATTTTATGGGGTTATAGGTTACATAAAGAAATGACCGGTGGTGGTAAAGATGCTCTAACGTTATATTCACATGTATGTAGCCATGTTGTGTGTATATATACGCTTTTATAAAACTCTCCATTTAAAACAAGTCAGCTGAAAACAGCCAGAAACCCATCTGCTACAGCGTTTTCACCAGTTCACTGAGTTTAGCATGAGCGGTAGTCAGGGATGTGATTTCGTAAGTCATCGGTTGCACGAAGCGAAATTTGTATTGTATCGCTTTTGTTGTAACGGTTTTAAAAGACTAACTTGATGTAGATTCATTTCAGGAGATGAAAGTAAATGACAGATGTGTTTTAATTCACTCTTGTTAAAACAATATTGCCAGATAATCTTTGTTTACAACTGACATTTCCCCGTTTCTTTGTCCATATGATAAAACAAAACAGCCTTACGGCATTATGTTGATGTAGCATTAGTTTACAGGAGCTGGAAAGCTCTGTTACAATATTGGTTTATTAAACACTGTAGAGTTGAAGTCTGTTGAATGTCTCCCTTATTGATAAGAGACGGTTTTCACAGCATTTGGACTGATTTGAACAGGAAAAGATGTAACATGTAGGATGCTCCATTTGTGTTCAGAGTCCTGGTGTTGCGCTCTGTGGCTTACAGAGATACCTCACGCAAAGCACTTCCATATGGACCCAACCAGCCCTGTGTCACAATGTGATTTCCAAGATCAGAGCTCTTCCCTCTTCACCAAGTGGCTCTTCAGCTGGTGACTCTCCACGAGGCTGTGAAGCTGCTGACATTAAAATCGATCGCTGTCAACACGCTGTCATTCCCGATACCACGAGGGACATTGACAAGTGTGGCTGGCGGGAAGACGTGCGGACAAGGACGGCGAGAGGAGCTGAGGGTGGAAGGGGTTTACAGGTTTTCACATATTTACCCGCCGCTTCTCAGTCCAAGGTGTTTCTTGATGTGACGTTAAAGGACACAGTTGGTTTATAAACCAGCGGTGAGATGAGTAAATAAAGGTACCAGCTACAGTTTCTGTTGAAACTGAAGTTCATACAATCACCTGAGTTTGGATGTCAGAGCCAGTTCGACTTCAGGTTCTGATCTGGTGAATTTGTCTTCCCGAGACCATCCAAACTGCTTTGTTGGGGTCGAGCCATTTGTTCTTAAGAAATGTCCTCAGAAAAAGTCTGCGTCATATTCACGCCGTGTTCTCGAACCCCGGATTTGTTCTCACCTCTGTTCTTAGACTGATGAATCCCAGGTCCTCCTAAGTTGAAAGCGTGTGGCAGTTGACCCTAATTAGCATACGTAAACACCCTGCCAATGCCCATAAAAGGACATGAGCCTGCAGGGCCGTGTGCACACACAGTCACAGACAGCGAGTGAGAAGAGAGAGGTTGAGAGAAACCTAAATAATGCTGACAGACGGTTGTTGTTACGTAAGAAAAGAAAAAAAAATCCCAAATAAGAAAACATTGATGAATGCCAGAATCTTCGTCAAATCTGCGTAAGTGGGGTTTAAGAAGACATTTCTTCTTAAGAACGGTTGGTGAATGAGGCCAAGGAAGGACGGATAGAGGCCCACTGGCACAAGAAGGCCAAATATGTCGATCTGGTGGCGGAATATTTGGGTGGAAGACACGGCGAGAGCCCGTTGAGGTGGGCTGCAGGGGCTTTTACAGGTGAGTCTTTACATCGGACACTCAGGCTCCTTGAATCAGAGGACTGTAGGAAAGAAAAGCCATCAAGAAAATCATCAAAGCTGCAGAAACATCTGTGGATCGAGAAGGGTGATCCCTGTTACAGCGAGCTTAGACACAAGCTGGTGACTGATGACACCGGACCGGGTCGCACGGGTAAGGGTGCCTCGACTCATTATAAGTGGAAAAATATCTTGTTGTACTTTCTTATAGTTAACATAATAATTTGAGACAAATAAGTGACTCAAATTAACATTCTACTGGAGAGTTTTACTGGCTTTTTCTTTTGTCAGAAAAAAAAAAAAGCAAATACAGATCTCAGTTTGATTTACAAACCCAATATATCAAAAATGATATTCTCTAATTTACTGAACCACGTGATTATCTGACTAGATAATATCAATCAACTACTTTACAACTGTGTTTGTGTGAACTGAAGCATCCAAAAATTCAGCATCCAAACTCCCATTTCCACTCACAATGATCCGCTTCAAGACAAGTGGGAGTTTCAAGCCCGGAGCCTGTGTTGCTTGTGGTCGTGGGTTATGTTGACAGCCAGCACTAGATGGTAAAGTGCTTGTTCCCCCTCAGCTTTGAGCCATACCGTAAGCCATGGCTGGCTGGATCGGGAGTGTCACACTGGGGTCATGGAGAGTTTTGGTCCTCTGTACTCTGCGATGTTAGTTGAAGCATGTCAACATCGACGCCTGCAGCCCTCGAGGCTAAATCTGTTGCCAACCTACGTAAAAGCCAACGCATCTCCTCTGCGGTGCAAAAAAATCACGAGTCGCATCGGCCGTTCGCCCCCGCTTGTTGAGGCTGATCAATGGGCCTCCCACAGTTATTATAAACAGCGTAAATGACAATCAACAAGCTCCTGTAAGTGTGAAATCACAGGAAGGGATCGGGATGGAACAGATAAAAACATTGAATGACTTCGACTTTGCCGTGTGTGACCTGATTTTTGAACGCCAATGAAATCAATGTTTACGCAGCCTTTTTGTGACGTGAAAGTCGAGGAAGCCAGGGATATTACATAATACGTTTTAATATCAACTCTGAAATCAATCCTGTGACGTAAGAGCTCCCATTAATCACAATCCGACGAGGAACTGACACCACTTTCTGCAGATTGATGTGTTTTTTGTTTTGTATTGTTGTTTTTTTAAACACTGTACAACAAGTCAGTTCTTTCTCTACAATTTTTTTTTTTTGAGTTGCTATGTAACTATTAATAGGATGGTCATTTCAGAGAGAGAAATGTATTTGGTATTAAACCTGAATTGTGAAAGTTAGTTTGGAAATCTAATAAGTTACATATTGCTGGTTAGAAATGGAATGAGAAATATAAATATTTTAACTACTTAATCAAAGTAATGTGACATATTAAATTTGATTACATTTCTGAAAAATGTTTTAAACTGGGCAATAAAGCTCAACAAATAAATGTATACAAGGATGTGTAAACCTCGCAACAGTACTCAACACTGATTACTTAAAAATAACTTGAATTAAGATGGGAAAGTTTTGATTTTAAAACAACAACCACTGAAACAAATCACAGGTATGTGGGTCACAGGAAAAAACGTTCACATTAACCTCAAACCAAGTCTACATTCAGGTCAACTTCACGCTGAATGATGAGAGAAATATCAACAGGGCACCACCACACGCAGTCAAGATGGCTGCTCACCGCCTGATTCAAACGGCAGATGAAGAAAAACAGACCAAGAGCTGAACCTGATCACAACCTGGCATGACTATTGGATAAATTGTGAGAAAAAGCAATCAAATTAGGATTGAAACGCTGCTTCTTCCCTTAATATTAAACTTTGCAACATGAGCCATTTATAATCCCTGTCAATATTGTTGTGTGAACTTTACTTCGGGTTCTTTCTGCCCCCAAGAGGGCAAAAATATCAAAATTCTGCTTTCACCCTAAAAAATTCGAAAGGTCTCAATGAACAGCGAGACAAATAAAAAGTATAAAAATAATTTTTCCGAGAATACAAAAAGCTTTCAATAGCATTTAAGTGAAGGAATGCATGTCAAAAACAAATAATTACAGAAACCCTATGAATGGCTAAAAAAGCATGAAGCATGAAGAAGCACTGGCAACAGACGGACTTTTCCCTCAGCGCGGGAACATCCCATGAAAGGCACATCAACCCTGCAATTAGTCGGCTATACTCCTCTACCACAGCAACACACACACACACACGCAAACTTTCATCCATTCTCGATCTGTTTATGGTTTGCCAGTGACACCGATGGCCATTTGGTGACCTACATAGACGGCGGTGTTTGAGTGGCCCGTAGTGGGAACGCCGCGTCCAGATGCCCTTCTCTTTGCTCTGGGCTGAAAATAGGTCAGAGGTCGGGAGAAAACCAATGAATAGAGGAGGACTCGCACAATCGACGTCATTGAGGAGAACAAAAGGCCTCCGGGCTGCTTGTTTACGCCGTGTTCGCTGCAGGCTCGGTCCGTCTGCGGCCACGCGTCACACCGAAGGCGTGAGCCGTCGCATCCGCGCGGGAGGCCGGCGGAGGGCGGCAGAGCAGGAAGGCTGATGGAGCGTCGCACTCGCTGGCTCGGCACGCCTTAGAAATGTTCATTAGTCAGTACTTTAAAGATCTGACCCTGAGTGGTTTCTAAAGCTATTATGATGGACTCGGTGTTACACATTATGCTGCGCTTGTGGTGCCGAGATAAAGTGTTATTGCATGACTGCACATTGCAGTCAGGGCCACCTTCGGCATATGTTCAGCAATTCCTGCCGGAGTGTTGGGGCCAAATCCAATATTAGGAAGTAAAAAGAATTCAGATATAACAAATTCAAATGTGGTTATCAAACACTCAGAGAGCGACAGAGATATGTATCGGAGGCCGGATATTTTAGTTTAATGGGGGAATTTATTGCGTAAAATGACATCAGTGCATTGAAAGAGTAAACGTGACTGGGAATGTAATAATTACAAATAAAATGGAATAAAACAAACGTGAATGGTATGAGAGTGATGAACAGTTTTCATATCGTACAACTCAGACTGGGCATTTCAAGCAAAACTACGATGCGATATTCGATAGGAGCTATTTGTCTATTATTACACACACACACACACACACACACACACACACACACACACACACACACACACACACACACACACACACACACACACACACAGGAAGACAGAGAGAGACTCCTTGAGCTATTCGAGGGTTGTAGTGGTCTTTGCGTGTTTCTCCTGTTCGTACGGCAGCATCTAATCTCACAGCACCAAACGTTTGATCTGACAAAGCTCAAGCAGCCTGGTAGCAACAAGTTCTTCTTCTCCTTCTTTTGTCGATTAATGCGGCTGGCAAACAGTACCAGGCGCCCCTGCAGGACGGCACTGGTAGAACAAAGGGAAATACAGCGATACAGCTGTATTTGTGATAAACCGATGCCAGCTTATAATATCGGCCAAGCAATAAATCCTTCAAGCTCGCTAGATTGATCCTCCAAAATTTCTGCTGTATCGACAATTCCAGTAGTGCACCAAAACAAATAGCGTCTGCGATGTAGTTTGTGTACAGAAGAACTGAACTTTATTGTAGCGCGACACCGCAGCTGTCAGTGATGGAGCGAAATGATGATGATGATGATATTTAAGGGTCTGAAATATGAGTTCACTGCTCATTACCCAGCCCACCACTGAGACACACAGCTTTCCTCTGTCCCAGGCTCACACTAAATACTACGCTAAGCTGTTTTGTTCACCAGGAAAATCAACAAAATCTAGTGCACTCAAAGATGTCAGTATGGATTCTCATCTAAATCTACTTGAGCTTTTAGGCGTGTCGTTGATGGACGCTGGTGTCGAGCAAAGCGTTTCAAAAAGAAGTTTCAAGATCCACGAACAGCTGCGAAAAGTTAAACTGCAGAAGAAATAAAGAAGCTCGGCCGTGATCTTAGAAAGTAAAAACGGTGGTGGGAATTGTTTGCGAAATCCTCATTTGGCCGCTCTCATTTCAAAGTCAGTGTTTTTAAAGAAGTCAATCAGTAATCGTTATGGCGTGTTTTTCTATTCGAACAAAGTAGAAGAGGACATTGATTTCTTGTGCGTTACCTAGAAAATCAGTTTAAAGATCTGTAGTGAATTCTTAGCGGGGAGAGACTAAAACCGAGACCTGACTCAATCAACGAACAGACAACGAGTACTTTTCTGTTTTTTTACAGCAGGTGAAGACAAACTGAGAGCTCGGTGTTTTACTCACAGATGAGAGGAAATCGATCGATCTGCAGGAGCTCTGTTCCTCAACGTCCAACTGTTCAGACTCGAGAACACAGCTAATCAGTTCCTGGGTGTTTTGTATGCGCAGTGTCCTCAGGTGAACTCCTTTAAAATGTTTGTCGTGTTGAGGCAAGGACAAATATTTGTTAAATTCAGCATCATTTAAGCTACTTAAAGGGAAACAACCTCCAGCGGAAACAGTTGCACAGGTGACGTCACCGGGAAGATTCAGCTCACCTGATCTGACTGCCTTTTACACTTCTTCATTAATGTATTTTGGTTGGTATGCATTTTTCCGACGGTAAAACAATAATAACAATTTACAAGACATCTGTGTATCCTTGCTTGTTTCTGACATTAAGCATGAAAAACGTAAAACCAAAAATTATATATATGATTTATATTCGTAGCAAGACAGCAGTAAAGGAGAGAAATCCCCAAAGCTGTGTTGAATTTTGGTGTAATGAGGCCACTGCTGTTGGATAATTGTTTATCTCTGACTCCTCTGCAGTGGATTTTTTTGTCTGATTGCTGATCATTTGTCCAAAAATGTTGTTTAGAAATAAAGTCTTTGCTCTTTGAAATTGAGGTTTCTTTCTTTTTTTCTTTTTTCCACCCCTACGTGCTCAAATAGTTCAAGGTCGATTTCCCCCTTCTTCTTTTTTTTTATTTTTTAATAAGAGCCCTGAAGCTCACTGTAATTGTTTCATTATCATGTCTGACCTTCAGTGTGCTGCGTGGGTTGTTTATATAGTTTGTGAGGTTTCCAAAAAAGTAAAGAAGAAAAACCACCGAAGTTCTGTGTGATACTGTAATCGAGTCACATGCACGTTCCTCACGCAAAACCGTCCTCACCACAGCTCCCCGCTCACATGTGTTGCAGTCTCGTGATCATTCTGGCAATTGGCACCGGATAATTTTCCCCTTTTCCCTCTCTGGTGCTCCTGACTTGACAACCTGGCAGGCAGCACAGCAGTTTATTTTTTATTTCTTTTATTGCCATCCACAGAACATCACAAACGGAGACACTGCGCCCTGACTTTTCCCCAGGGACCAAACTTGATTGTAATTTTGCATCAAGGATGGAAAATCTTGTGGGTTTTGTGTTGGTGGCAACTGTTGGCAAGACTGCAGAGACTTGGCACACAACTATAGGCTATTAAAAAAAAGAAAGAAAGAAGGGAAGCCAAGATGCAACACAAGCCAACAGTGTTATTTACTTTAATAGTGTTTTCCTCTCTGCTGGGAAACAGATGATAGAAATTACCTGTATATTAACAATACAGACTCGTGAAAATTCACCACGCAAGTTTTCTGTCACACAGCGTAGTTATGTTCTCCTGAGTTTACCAAAAGCACGGTGATGTAAGCCAGTCCAAGGTATTTACTCTCTTAAAACTTTAAACTCGTTCCCACTTCGTTTGATGGCTCAACATTGCTGGATTAGAGGACCCCTGATTCAGAGACTGAATAGTGGAGTGGAGCACCAATGCCCTCTAGTGGTGAGAGTTTGTCATTGCAAATCAAGATTTCAGTGACGACGTTGTCTTGGAAAGACAGCAAAAATATGTTATAGTGATGCAATAATGTCTGCAGAAGGCATCAATCTTTCATTTTTATTCTAAGCTTGCATGCTTGCAGTTGTCAAAAACTCAAAACAGCCTTTTTCCTGTGCAAATTTTGACTTTTAAAAGCAGGGAATTCACAGGAAATAATATCAATGACGACACCAATCACGTGTCCTAGTAAGACACGACAGAGTGAACAAAACATTGGGACCTTGACACTGAAGCAGTAAAACAAATTTCCTCCATAATCAATTTGTTTGCTTGCGCTGGTGCTCTCCCAACAATCAAAAGGTCTGTTGATGATATCGATTATTGCTGTCCGTCAACAATATTTAGTGGAAAAACTCGGATTCTGGATCTTAAGGCTGCTTTTCCCCGTCTGTGAAGCCTTTTTAATGCGGCGCTAGGCGGCACTTTTGTCAACTCTAAATCAACTTCACGTAATTTAAGTCTGTCAAAACTTAAACTACATCTGCGGCTCATCTTTGTGACACAATGATCTGATACTGACCTCAACTGAACTCACATAATGATGATTACAAATTATAGCATTAGATTATCTCTGAAAATGTCAACCTGAAAGCATAACTGAGTTAAGCAGGAATTTTTATACCAGTGATACTTTTCACTTGTTTTCCCATTGTTTATATTTATTGACTTTAATTTATAATGCCGATTTCAAGATACACATTTCTTGTAAAAAAAAAAAAAAAAAAAAAAAAAGTTAAAGGAAAAATTGTGAGTTTAACATGTTTTTTTCTTTTACAAACAAAACTTGCCAACTAGCACCGAACAAGCTGAAACACGTTGGAGAGCTTTAGTGCCTCGATAGCTTTGACGTGCTGGACTGCCATCAGGAGCAACTTAAGGTTCAGTGTTATTTCCTTTTTCCCTGTTTCCAGTCTTTAAAAGCTAAAAGTCATAACATACATCCTTCAGTTTTTTTAGCGTGGTACCCGAAATGTGGATCCGTTTTTTTTCTTTCATCATATTTATATAGGTAGAATATAAAAGGACTGAAATTGTGATCTAGATTTGATCAGATTACATGTGATTTTGTTTACATCTTTTTATTTATTTCTTAAAATTAAATTGTCATGTTAAATTTCTATTATTCTGAATGAGCTCTCTAAAATGAAGAAGTCCAGATCCAACACTTTATGTCTTGTGGAGTAGTAGTGAGCTGAGAACTGAAAATGCAGGAACAAGACATCCAGCTTTTGAATAATATCGATGTTACATCAAATGAATATTACTTGAATTCTTTAACCGAAATGAAAATCTATTTCAAGACATTGTATTAACTTTAATTATGCTTTAGAAGCTACATCTTAGACTTTGCAAATTCAAGGCGAGACTGAAAACTGTAAGTTATTGGCCTCTGATGGCATCAATCTGATCATTGAGCTCATAGAGACGAGACACCGACAGGCAGGCGTAAAGAGAAGCCAGATCAATCAGTCGCTACAAAGCAGGAGGAATTTCTCACAAGTAATTCCTCAGTAGCTCTGACATTTGCTTTGAAATTCATCAAAGTTAAGACAGGAACCGCCTCGCTTCAGTCATCTTTTCAACCTTTTAGGACAGAGAACTTGAATAAATCCAGCGATATCTGACCGTCCTGTCATTTACAGCTCTGTTTAATATAAAAGTAAATGTTAAATATTACTGAGGCTGACCGAGGAGGCTACAACTGCATTATGATTAAAATGACTGATGTAAAGGTCTCAAGACAGAGAAGGGTGTAGTATGCACTTTGTCCACAAGAGATCGGTATTCCCTCTTCAAGGCACAACAGACAGTTTGTGGACAACTTGACTTCTTCCACAGCTTCTACACTACTATTCCTCTGCCATAATGTGGAGGTGAACTACTACTTTCATTCAACCACCTCTAACCTCCGAGACTTTATCACTCCTTCTACTTTGTCACATGACCTCCTTCTTGGACCCGGGTCACACATGCGTGTACTTTTCACACTGAGGCGAAGCAAAATGTGACACTGACACGGTTTATTCTAGAGGATGTAGGGTTTGCAACCAGCAACAGAATATCTACTAAAAAAGAGCTACTGAGCAATTTGCAACACGTGCTACAAAATAAATATTTGTCCTTTGTTTGTTTTTTTCACATGAAAAAAAAAATCACCTGTACTTCTTCCAAAATGGCAAATTTTTTATAGTTTAGATTTTGTGGTACTAAAACTATCACCCTTACAACCATGTCATATTTTCTAACAATCAATACAAATTTTATTTTATTTTTCTACCTTTCTGATATCCCAATGGTCAACCAAACACCCCTCGTCTCAGCCTCCTCTTCCCTGCGTATAGGAGAATCTATGGTGGCTGTTAAACTTTAAAAAAAAAAAAAAAAAAAAATTTAAAAAGAGGACCTGCTCTGCATGTCGCTATAAAGGGCTTAATTCTAATGCAATAAAAAAAAAAAAACACATGGACTCTTAGTTTCAGGTTAATTTTACACTAATGGCAACATATTTATGAATATTATATTCAATTTCTGCCAATGGATCCTCCTAAATCCTTCACACTAGTCATTTAGGTTAACGGGAAAACTGAATTTGTTCGAATGAAATATAAAATGTATGTTTTCCCACCAGTTTAGTAATGCACGCGACCATTATCTGTGATCGTTGATGGAAAACAAAGGATTGGATTTTTCTTTAGTATGTTAATGCTCAGTTCTGAGGATTGCTAACATCACCTGGAAAGACTAGACAGTAATCATACATTACATATAGTATTTAATGAACATAGAATTCATTAAATTGATTACAGTTAAGAAGTGGGGTGATGTTTGGCACTACGTAAGGTTTCGACATAGATTTACACATTATTAATTATAGATCAGACAACTGATGCTCTTTTGTGGATACAACTGAGGGGGAACATTAGTCATTAAACACAACTCGTGTTTTCCGCTGCCTTTTTTTTTTTTTTTTTTAGAACAATATTTAACCCGTTTGTAAGAACTTCACCAACTTAGATTAAACTGTGCAGTATTTAATTTTTGTATTACATTAGAGTATTTCCAAGCTAACAGCCTTAACTTCTTCCTCTTTGTCCGCAGCCTCTAATGTGATCGATTCCTGCAAACTACTTTTATCATCAGATGAGGTATTAGTGCGGGGATTGTGTAACACTCAAGTCATAGTGACCATTTAATACAGCCGACTCGTATCACGAGAGATCTTGTACATAATCAAAGAGCCGGCGAGCACAGCAGCTTGCGGTAAGCCTGCGACTCGACACAATAAGCCGCATGCACTAAAGAGAGCTGCCTACATATTCACCCACTTACCATGTCTGCTGAAAGTCCCCCCGAGAGCATTTAATTATTTTTAAAATGTACAAATCCATGCAGGCGCCATCGTGCTTGTGGCCATGAGACGGTTTGCAGATCATGTCCGCTCTGTGCGTTACTGTTGTCACGGACAAGAGGCCAACCTGAGCCCTGACACGTGTTCATCTGTGTTTAAATTCAAATGCACCTGACCCACAAGACATTTTCCATGTGCCTATTCAACATGAAACGAAAGCATTGCGGATAATTAGGTCAGAGGTCGTCCGTAAATCCAAAACAGAGGCGGAACCGCAGAGGCAAAGGGTTTTGTACGTCTTTAGATTCTTTCTTTTTCTGCCAATTTCTTTTGCATACATTCCAAAACACGGTTCCAAAATCACGAGGCGAAGGAATATGCCGTTAAAATGCGCCAGGAATATTAATGAAACTCAGACAATATACAGCTCTTGCCCGATAAACTACTTTGGAGAGTCTGCAGAAACCGACCAACATGAGTGAGCCACCAAAGATTTTTTTTTTTATTTTTTTTTATCAGAAGTATCTTTAGAAGTTCTGCCACTTTCTAGTCTAGGATTTATCAAACCAACAACCTCAAGACTCAAAACTTTAAATGGGCTGCAATCGTTCCTTGTCAGTAAATTTTCAACTCGGTAAATAGCTGCAGTCGGCTTGTATTTTGGTTGCGTGAACTCGCGCTCCAAAAACCACACGCATGCAAATGAAAAAAGAAAGAAAAAAAGAAAGAAAGAAAGAAAGAAAGAAAGAAAGAAAGAAAGAAAGAAAGGAGACGCAAATGCTCACAGAACGCACGCCGCACACACTGCAAGGGCACCTATTTATGAGCCACGGCAGATGTGTCCATTGGCTGTGATGGTTAATCCAGAATACTGGGTTTGATACAAGCAGGATTTAGCCACAACCATGATACTAACATCTGTCAGGAACCCTTTTTCGAGCTCCCAAACCCGCACAGAACAAAAGCGGAATAATTTTGTCCCGTCCTTTTGATAAAGATCGAGCAAAAAGCAGCTATTGGATTCAGAAGCTGAGGTAAGTGTACCAGGAATGAATCAATGTAGGATGTTTCATGGCCTAGAAATGAGGTGCTTGGTTCTCTGCAGCTTATGTAACATGTTTTCCCACAGGCTGGATGCTGGATGCGTCGTGCATGTGGCGCATTACTTTATTTACAAACGCTGTGTATTTCATATGCGCTCGTGAATATGATTTGAGTTTAATAGTTTCTGATTTCAGTTTATTATTACTTACTTTCATGACTGCACTTTGGAGAATACAACAAAGAGAACACAACAGAGTTGCAAATATACTGGGAGAAATTGTAGTTATCAGTGTTAAATTATTTGTATTATTCATCCAGTGCACTGAAATATAATGTTGCAACAATAATGAATGCTACTCGCTCTCATAATCACTACATTGTTAACAAAGTATAATTTAAAGACAAAATGTTTTTCTTTTTTGGAGTGAAGAGGTTATTTGGTGTAAAGGGCTGAGTCGACAATTTGTTTTAAAGCTTATATTTAATCAGTTGATACATGCTTTAGTTTAGTCTTATAAAGGCTACGTCCGATTAAATGAGAACACTCTGTGCTAAATATCTGCCTTTATGATTAACGGCACTGAAGCTAATGAACATACAAATCATTTGAGATTTGCATCTGCACAATTAAATAAAAATCATGTGAAGAACGAGTGTTTATCTTTCTCGAACAGTCTCTTTTGTAGACTGCGTTTTGCATTCTGGGATGTTGATTGAGGTAGTTGCCTGTCATCACACAAACCTGCTATATTTTTTTGATTGGCTTTCATACTTTGCGGCAGCAGAATAAAGATTGGTTAAACGTTGAGCACACAATATGAGAATTTGCCTCGTGAGCGGCATAAAACGGAGGAAAAAAAAACTGGGGTTGCCAACGGACGTCATGATTTTATATTGAGTATTTATATTGAAATTTGAATGATCCTTGAAAGAAATTGGATCATCGCTGCTGCAGACAATAAAGGAAGATCAAGAACAGAGATACAAATGCTGACCACAACCTAAAAGGCAATTAATCCTTTCATTCCAACGTCATGCAAATTGATAGAAGATGCATAATGTGCTCAAAATCAATATGATATATCAATCATAAAAGCAAGCCAATGGCTGAGATATCAGTAAGTAAGATTACTGATATATGAATCACTTGTAAAATGGCAGCATATTCAACCACACGAGTGGTATCACAGTAAACTTCACTCTTATTTTAAGTGTCGTACCATTTATTTTTTTTTTGGTGTATCTCAAGCTGATAGCATGAAGGCAGATTAAATTGGTTTAGCGTGATCTTTTAGGTTACAGTAAGTACAGCCGTATCAAAACACAGCTGTCTAGCACAAAAAAATAATCATATCTGTTAGCCGTGTTGTTGATGCGGCTCTGAAGAGGGCATTGCTGGTCTAGTTGATCGAATTTTCCCATTTCTGAAAATGTCAGCACAGACATAAACTTGGTGCTTTCCAAAAAAAAAAAAATCCAAGGTTATGAACACCAAAAGATGACCTCTTCTTGTAAACACAGTAAACACAAGCCAATTGGAACGCATCATATCCCACGTCAAACCTCAACATGTTAGTATTGTCACTGTGAATGGGTTAGCATGCTGATGTTGGCATTTAGCTCGAAGCTAAAGAGCCTAAATACAGCCTCAGGGCTTCAAATAGGCTCTTGGTTTAACCATATATCGGTCATTTCCAGCTATTTGTTAACGTTGTTTTTAGCCACATGTATTCTTCTCTATATGACAAACTTGGAACATGAAAATATGTGTCTGAAAAAGCCTTTTTTTTTTTTTTTTTAAGCAACAGGAACATCCCTTTCAACATGAAGCTAATGACGCAGTTGAAATGAAGCAGCCCGGTCATTTAGCTGCCTTGGATAGAAGCAACGCATTTCCGCTCATTACCCTCGGCACATCGACTAAGTACCGAAGCGGCAGGTCAGCTTTTATCATGGCGCTGAATATCTGATGGATCTTTAATTAGTTTGGAGAACAAGGCATGCATGGCAAACTACAATCGTTCACTCTTGTGCTTCTGTGCAGTGGGGTTAAAGGTACACATGAATAATCCAGTTAATGGTTTGACCTGCTGACCTTACAGTCACACCTAAAACATTTTGCTCTGGCTTTGCAAGTCCGATCTGCAAAAATCATTTCAGCAAGAAAGCAACATCCATTCGATATATTCTGTGAGACGTAGCATGTGCAGCCCAGTCTGTCTCCCGTTCAATTATCACGAATGACTGACTTTCATCTTGTATGTTATGTCAGTATTCAATAGCAAAAAAACTTTCTTTTTTTTTTTCTTCAGTCTTTTCATGAGCAGCTTTTTGTGATTTGCTTCTGCTTTGAAAAATTCCAAACGTATGCTTTTCAGACGTCCGGTTGAATGAAGCATTCACTGACGCAAAGATGAAGACTTCCTTCCTCTAGTTCGAAGAAAACTACTGAGACTTCATTTTGTTTCTGTTAGGTTGAGTCTCTGCTTTTCATAATTACAACACTAATCTCATGAAGGTCAGTCCATTTCAGAATTCCGAAGCTTTTATAAGACCGGTGTGTCTTTGTCTAAGCAAATTACTCCCACTTAAATACTAAAGCACAGAAAAAATAACCCTGAAACTCCCTCGCACTTAGAAAATAAAACTGCCAAGCAGACTCAAAGCTACTGATTGTGCTTTGTCTCTCAAGATCCTTGAGCTTAGTCACTGGGTCGTACACTATGAACAAATCATTCAGAACAGTTTCTGTTGCTGATATATTTGATGCAGTATAGTTTCTAGTTGATGCTGTTTTGTGTTCATGTCTTCATCTATACCTCAGGGAATGCTTCTCAGGAAATTCATTCAACCTGATGTCTGAAAAGGATATGTCAACCTTTTAACCTATACTTATTTAATCATTTAATATCTCCAACGCAACCAAAGCAAAAAAGAAACAGCAGTGTACTTCCAGTCTTGCCAATTGACGACATTAATTTGAAGGTCATTTGATGACGGCTGACAGACAAGGGATTTTTCTAAACACAATAGAAGCAAATCACATTTGATTTTGATCAAGAGCTGCTCATGAAAAGACTGAAAAAGACAAATAAACCCTGTGTAGTTTTTCTTCATACGGTTAATACAGTATCACAACCATAGTGAATGGCTCAAACTGCCAAGGAGCCTACAATCATCAAACATATCAGCATGCATTTTATTCACCTCTATGAAAATGTAGGACATTAAATACACTATTTAAAAAAAAAAAATCAAATGACACTATACAGTGAGCCATATGAATGACGTATAAAACGTCTCACATAGCCAGATCGATCTTGAATGAGCTTTGCCAGCAATAAAGAAAAATGTAAACGTAGCAAATTGAACTCATTTACAAATACTGACAACTACAAAATGAGAGCGCGTAGCTGTCTTACGTAAGGCATTTAGGGAACATCTGTAAATAAAAACATCTGGGGAGAGATTGCATGCGAGGTGTTTAGGGGAAATCTGTAAATTCAAGCATCGTCAGATTGCATGCATCTGAAGCATTTAGGGAACATCTGTAAATGATTACATTGAGGGACAGCTTGCATCCGAGGCGTTTAGGGGACATCTGTAAAACATAGCATCTAGGAACAGCTTGCATGTGAGGCGTTTAGGGGACATCTGTAAAACCATAACATCTACAGACAGCATACATGTGAGGTGTTAAGAGGGCATCTGTAAAATGGAAAACCGAGTGACAGCTTGCAAAGGAGGCATTTAGGAGACATCTGTAAATCATAGTATTTGGTGACTGCTTGCATGTGAGGCGTTTAGGGGAAATCTGCAAATCGTAGCATCTAGAGCTCTA
This sequence comes from Brachyistius frenatus, assembly GCF_029030835.1. Taxonomy (NCBI): domain Eukaryota; kingdom Metazoa; phylum Chordata; class Actinopteri; family Embiotocidae; genus Brachyistius; species Brachyistius frenatus. The sequence continues at coordinate 1,440,704 of NW_027210697.1, forward strand.
TCAGTAGTCTGCAGATTAGTTGTTTAGGGGTTACAAGCTCGCCCTCTAAACTGCATGAAAACTTGTTCCCCAATGTTACATTTTCTTTTTCCCCAAATGGATTTAATTAAACTGTCAATAAAAAAAATATATATTGCTAAAGAACCAGTATCAAAGTCAACGTATTGGTACGGCAATCAAAACTTTGTAAACAATACCCATCTCTACGCACAATAATCAAACAACGGTGCTAGGTGGTCTCTCTCGGGGCAATTGAGCTCAACCCAAGGTCGCCTGTAATTTGAACACTCCCTTTCATGATTCTGGTTTAATGCCTAAATGATCTGTTCCCACTGATTGATGTCCCGTTCAAAGGCACAGAGGCAGCAGAGGAGCGGCCGCTTTTTGATGTGTTTCTGCCCTTCATTCTGGGTCAGACAGCAGCAAAAGGTAAATCTTTCGGTGTCTGGCTGTCGATCACTGGGGGGGCTGTTGTGTACTTCCTGCTAGCGGTGGCCAAGCGGGAGCAGTTCTCTATCACGCTTGTTGACAGCGCGAATCATCCAGACTGAAGTTGGCCTCATACAAAAGGAAAGAAATTGCACAAAAAAAAAAAAATCTAACTGCCATTGATAGCATAGACATATTTACAGTCCTTCAAAAGATGCGCTGTGAATTCTCTAGATGATCTATAAGGTTTTTTTTTTTTTTGTTATGTACGTATGTCAAAGCAGATGCTCCATCTGGACAAAGATCAACGTCACAGAATGCATTTCAGCACAATACATGTAAACCTCCCATCTCACAGTAATAAAGCAAAGGACACCAGATTTTGAGCAGAAGGACTAACCGCTTGTTTTTGCTTTTCACGCAGCGGCTGGTCCGTTAAAACCATGGGTAAGACGGGGAGTAAAGTTCTCAGAGAAGCCTCCGTGGATGGGGTTCAAGCACAGGTAAGAGCGGCCACAATAAACATGTATAGAAGCTGTACAAAGTCTTGCATGCGCACACACAAAACCCACACCCGCAGGACCTAACTGGTAAATCGTTTTGTTGGTTTTTTTGTTGTTGTTGTTTTTTTATTCCAACCTGAAGTGTTTTCTACGAAAGTGGTTATTCCGTTGTAGAGATTCAAGGAAATGAAGAGTCGTGCAGAACAGTGCGTGACCGGCATTTATCGGGGCGACAAAGTGAGAGCTCTCTGCAGCTTTTCAGTCTTGACCGAAGGTAAACACAGACATTAGCACGCCTGGGACGGATATTTTGCAAAATCAAACGGAAGATGAGACGTTGTGGACATAATCAGAGGCAGGACAAGAGTATGCCCTGAAAGACAACGCCTGTCAGGAAATATCAGGTCTGCTGCCGATGGGGGGGCGGGGAGAAAACTTTTACCGCAAAGAGTTGGACCTGTTAATGCCAGACTTGGAAAATCTCAATGCGTTCATGGATGAATGTAATCCCAGCTGTGTTTCTATATATAATGAAAATACAAATGCCAGTGGTTGAAAAAGTATTCAAATCATTTACTTGAGTAAAAGTACCAATACAGCAAAGTAAAAATACTCCATTACAACTGAAAGTCCTGCCTAAAAAAAAAAAAAAATCCTACTAAAGTAGAAATACATACGTTTTAGCAGCATGTTGTTAAAGTGTTGAAATACAAGTTAAGGTTTGGTCCCTCTGACTGATATATTACTACATATAAATAATATACGTATAAATATTTTTGATTACTAATACTGAAGCATCAGTGTGTACGCAGCATGTTATTGTTACTGTTGGAGCTAGTTTGAGCTCATTTACATAAAGTATAAAACCCAGGGAGGAATCTGAGGGGCGTCAGATGATTAATAGGAGAGGAGAGAAGAAAAAAGAAAAGTTCAGATTCACAAATCTAGTTTAATCTTTAACAATGTGTTGTAAAATCTTGTCATATCACCTAGAGTATCAAATCTTAAGTAACTAAAGCTGTCAAATGAATATAGTGGAGTGGAAGTATTTGTAGGAATAAAAATGGAAATATCTCAAAACTGTTCCAACTTTCCTGCTGGCCGTCACACCACGTGCTCAGTAAATAGTCACCTGTTTCCTCATAATTATAGTACAGCAAACAGAAAACACACAAATAACAAGGGTCTGAACCAACATCACAGAGAAAACACCGACACGGGATGCACAGCTGTTATAGCGAGCTTACACCCAAAGATGAATGAATGTCAAAAACACGTCCACGGACAAAACGCGAGCCAAAGAGAAACACAAAAACGAATTACTAACAACATAAATACATAAATCCAAAGGGAAGCACGTCATTTCCCACGAAAGCAGGCCAAGTGCTAGCGGTCAGTGTAACTGACGACTAAAATTATTCAAGGGACACAGCAACATTTGTAACCGGCGCTTAACGTGAGTAAAGACTGTAGAAAAGTCTTACCTGCGCTCCCGGAGGGAATTAAGGGTTCGGTGCGTCACTGCGTCCTCCTCCCCGTCCTCCTCCCTGTCCTCCTCCCCGTCCTCAGAGCGACCCGCCACCACTGGAGTCTGTTTTTACATCGCGCAGCAGCCTGTCTATGAAAACCGCACGGTGAGTATCGGCCTCGTGTTACTTTTGAAGCATGCTCGCGCCATTTTTTTTTTTTTTTTTTTTAATTTTATTTGCTACCTTTCCAGAACACGCGCCAAAACAAAAAACAACAAAAACAACACACAAAAAAGGGACGCTACACTTAGCGTCACACCTGTAAACAAACCGGCACGCGCGGAGGAATTTGCTGGTTATGGAGATGCGGATATCACCTGTGCGTGACCTCGTTGAACTTCTGCGTGCGTGCGCGTCCGTGCGCGCGCGTGCGTGTGTGTGTGTGTGTTTTAATGGCCAGCCCTGTTTTACTCGAGCCTGCTCCTGACAACCCTGTCTCTCAACAGCAGAGTTTTGCCTTTGATAATAGTCATCAATGCTAAGATGTTCCATTTCATGTCTTATCAATTTAATTTGTATTCGGTTTAGAAAAAAGGCAAAGACAGAGAAATGTTTAAAAACTAGCGCCTCTCACCAAATGTTCTGGTAACTTCTTGATATGCTAATTATAGCCTACATTGGGTACTTCTCTGAATGATAGCAGCCTCCACTTTCTCCTTTAATAACATGTTTCTGTTAATCAAATGAAAGATAATAATAATAATAATGAAACACTCAGATTGACACTGCAGTGAAAGGTGTCCATTCTGTGATGCTGTTGGTGTGATGTTAATATGACTATCAACAGATCTTCTCACCAGTGGTGGAAGAGAGAATCGGATCCTTTACTCAAGTAAAACGTACCAACGGTCTGCACACTAAAACCTCAGATGACAAGTTGACAGCCGCGAAGCTTAAAAGTGTGCGACAGTTGTGCGGCCGTCAGGTGAGGTAAGCTGTGTGGCACGGGACTAATGCAATTAGCAAAATGTTTGTTAAAGGCAGCTCAGGTCTGTGTTCACTTTCAGTTGGACTCGAAAACAAACGATTAAAATGATTTAAGTAAAAATGTGCTTTTTTTTTTTTTTTTTTTTTGGAAAGCTGCAGGGAGCTCATGCTCGTCGATAAACGCTATTCACACCGTGGGTTGTGCAACTTCTCCTTCCCCGAATGTAAAGTTAGCACGATAGAGCCACAGCAGCCACATTCATGGGAAATACTGCAGTTTGAAATAAACCAGAATTCTCCTTTAAACTAAAAACACATTAAACTGCTGTGTGTGTGTGTGTGTGTGTGTGTGTGTGTGTGTGTGTGTGTGTGTGTGTGTGTGTGTGTGTGTGTGTGTGTGTGTGTGTCCTGGTAAAATGGGCCAGCTGCTGTGCTCTCCAGCTATCACTATGTTATGCAACCAGGATCAGTCGCAGCTTGCTTTCACACTTCATTTCCCCACATGGCATCATCGTACCTATAATCATCAAAATACATTACTGAGCTTTGGACAAACTATTTCAGCCATTAATAGATTAGCGCGGACTGAAGGAGCGATAGTCACTGGATGTACCCAGTGATGGACGGAAACTGTTTTCACCACCAAGATTTTCAGAGGATCCTTTATAAAGACTGTATAAAGTGTTCACTATGGTTCATAGATGCTGTTACATTAATGTATCTGGAAATACAGTTGAGAAACATTTTTTTTTTTTTTTTTTTTTAAATCTTAAATACATAAAATAAAGAATGTAATATTTTATTCCAGGTCCTGTGTAGTTGTTTGACCATTTAATTAATTAAATACCTAATGGAACAACTCTGGTCGAACTAAATAACGGCCAAGCATCATACAGATGTCTTTTTAAGATTTATTTGGTCTCTCTCTCTTATTTAATTAGCAGACATGACAGAAAATACAATATAAATGTTTAAAATATTCATTTCTGAGCCCCTTTCAAGTCTTTAAAGCGAATGTAAAGGCACATCAACAGACATTATACGCAAATATATCAACATATAAAAAAAATCATTTACGGTGTGCATCTCTTGGACCATGTGCAGAATAAGATCATCTTGGGGCTGGAAGTCTTTTCTTTGCATTACCCACAATGCCACAGCTTTGCTCTGAGATAAACTCTGGTCATGTGACCCATTAAAGGCCACATCACAATGAGCCTTTACCTACAGGACGACTTATGTTGGCATATTTTTGTCACATTTTTCTCAATGTTATCCTTTCAACATGTTACTTATTATATTTTAAATGGCTGTCTGAACTGAAATAATCATGAACTTGTCACAAACATCTCAATGAGACGGTTAGAGCTAACCTTTCAAAGTATCAGAATAATGCAAAAACCTAACATTTCCTTTATTTCTTCCTGCTGGTTGCCTGCACACAAAAATGTGTTCTGCTCATTGTTTCTAAATTTAAATCTCTGGTTTCTCATCTTAAATCTGACTTTAACATCTGCAGGTATGAGCAGGATTTTATGACATCACAACTTGTTTGGAGCCGATCGTGATCCAGCTTGCCGCTTTCACAATTGTAATCTGGAACCTCGAAAGCTCCAGTTCACATTAAACTAAAAACGACTGTTCAGTCAAATAAGAAACAAATTGAAACCAGCAGATAAAAATATATATATATATATATATTTGGACATTAATAAATATGAAGTATATTTTTAAAGAAGTGAAAAGATGTCAATTTAAGAATTTTTAATTTAGCCAGAATTTGTAAAACGATGGGTTGATTGGTATAGCAAATCCCTGTGATCTCATGGTATGGATCAGCTTATTATCCAGCCGTCCTGCTGCATAAGAAGATAAAATGAGCAGGCTTAGCAACCAGAAACATTAGTTTTTAATCAAATAAGGTTATTACTTTGAGTAATACTGGCACAGTTTGAAATAGTCTTACCAGAACATGTCATTTTTGTTTTTATTTATCTTGTATAGATCAATATTTTAACCAGTTTAAATGTATCATTGATATTACCATTTTGCTGGCCAATAAGGAACTAATAATTCATCCTTAATAGACGAGTGACAGGGTTTTTTTCACTATGCTTTGGTCAGTATTATCTATAAACAATTAAAGGGATCCATATCAAAAAGTCTTTAAATATTGTATTGGTCAATCTGATACTGGCCGTGAAAATCCAGTGTTGGGCAGGATGTCAAAACATTCACGTTCAGATGTTGTATCTGTGCGGTGTGTATGTCAGCAGTGGTTAGAGTGAAGAAACTGGAGTGCATGTTATCCTCAGTCATTATCTAAATTCCCTTCAGCATACCAAATTGTCTGTCATTTCCAAACTCAGTTGACCCAGATTTGCTGCACCCGAGTGGTTGTACTTTTCAGCTTCATGCTCTGGCTCCAAAGCGCACCCAAACACCCCTTCACAACTTGTGTTGGCTGAGCGGGTGCCATCCTTGTCAGCTTGTGCGGCTTGCTGGTGGGCTGCACAAGGCGAAGCCGGACTGAAGTGAATTGATTCACGGGGATTAGGGATTAAGATTTCCCCGGCCGCTTCGGTGGAGTAAATCTGGGGATTATGATGTCAACAGCCCGTGGCTGCCGGGGAGGAAATTGAATTGTGAGGGACAGGAGCGCCGATGGCCCAGGATTAAACTACAGTCAGTGAGAAATCAGAGATGGGAGTCCGTGCCTGTGCCCTTTCCCGGCTCAGGGAAAACCTCCACAGGGACGCTGCTGACTGCCTTTGTGGTGTAGGAATGCTTTACAAGGTCGAACCAACTTTGGGTAAATGTTTAGGATGTTGATTGAGTGATAAGAAGATTTCTATGTCACTGGTAATCCCGCCCTGACCTGTGAAGCATCAGGTGGCGAGTACCGTTAACAACAGGGATCACTTACACACTGAAAGCAAGGTGACACAGATATCTGACTTGTTTACAACCGGAATCAACCTGGAGGAGAATATCTTGTCACAGGCTGAGACAAACAAACAAAGAATTTCACACATTCAGTATTTTGCTGCGGAACTTTTTGCCTATATGTCTCTACTTAAGCCAACTCCTGTGGTGGTGGCTCCTGCTGATGGCGGTAAACTGGAAGAACCGGCCAAAACCAACAGGATGAAGGTGAAATGGACGGAAATGGGTTTGGTGTTCTTCCTCGTTCTGTCACTGGTGATGACCGGATGCTTCTTCTGGCAATATCGTCTTCCGAAGGTTCTGCCAGGTAAGACCGACACCGTGATGGACCATGTTGTGTCTGGTTAATTCCACTGAGATGTTGTTGTAATAAGGAAAGTTTGAGGGGTTTCTGATTTGCGTTTTAGGTATTAAGGTGTTGTTGTGGTTTTTTTTTTACCACATTTAGGTTACCATTGTATTAACATGGCCAATAACACTGTACTAAAAATGTGTATTTAAGTAGAAAATACACAGCTTGGATTTAATGTAACTCAGACCTGTGACAACACTAAGCTGTGACTCTCTCTTTGCACTTAAAAGGAAAAGATCTCTCTTTATTTTTGAAAATGTCATTGCAGGATTAAAAAAAAAATGTCCATTGTTGCACATCCTTCTACAGTATTTCACTTCTGAGTTGTCTTGAATTTGTGGTGATTCATTTGAGACTTCCTGATGGCGTGACATCACTACTTTTACATCACAGACTACACTCATTTTACAATAAGCGAATTCACAAAATATCTTCTTTCTTTTTATTCACAGTACAAAACAAGCATGTTGCACTTAAGTAACCATTTGAATGAGCAGTGGATCTGAATGTCTGTGTGACTGAATCTGTGCCATCCAGTTACTGCAGGTTGTTTCTTGTATATTACATTCAATGCTAACTCATAGCTGTTAGCTTGCAGCTAAAAGGGTCTACTTTTAACAACCCATACTGCCACATTGATAATCGACCGATTATTTTCTTATAATTAGGAGATAGAGATATTGTAATTAAGAGATAAAACGATCTGCAAATTGCATGATCTTTATCTTGTCATTATAAGATAAAGCAATAGCTCGCTGAAATTTTAGTTTTAGGCTGTTGAGCATGGCAAAAGTGTGTGTAAGTGGCAACATCACAAGTTCACTGAAGGTAGCATCAGGTTAAAAGAAGCCAGACATTAGCAACTTGATAGAAAGTTGATTATTTGAATTTTCTCGCTGAATGCATGTTGGGTTTGAAAATTAAAGAATAAAGACAACATTCGAGACTGACGTGTAAAAATCACATTAAATCCAGTAAAATCCGAGTTAAGGTCAAAACACAGTTGTCCAAGTGTTGCTTTAGATCATACGATTAATTTAAATCTGCTGACATTTAATTACATCACCCCAACAGGCTCTCAGGTGTAATTTATTTAAAAAGAACACACGAACAAAACACTTTGTCTCCAAAACACCGAGCAGGCTTTTTGATGTGATTCTACACGAGCCGAGAAACATCAGGTCATACGGTACTATAAACTGGAAAAGAAAATGCCTTTGCGGGCTCTGATTCATATTTTATAATATGGATTGAGACACCTTTTTATAGTCCAATTATTTATTTATTTTTTTCATGTATAGCACTGCTTTAGAATGAAAATGCAAATAGTGGCCCAAGACTACAATGAGAGTCCCCAGCAGGACCGGGCCACATATCTTTTGATCCGCCAGTTATACACCATACAACCTGCTCGAGTCTATCCCATAAGATCAACGGGGTTCATCGGAATGCACAGAGATTTAATGATGCTCCAAACCAGCCAGATATACCACAACCCCTTTGTGCTATTGATAAATGAATATTATCAAGTACCAAGTGGGAATTTCACTCCCCCCGTGTTCACCTGTGGCTCTTTTTCTTCCTTTCTGTCTCTTTTTCTTATTTCCCATCAACCCTCCAGATGAAGCGATGGGTCGCAATGGCAACTTGGAGATGAAGTGCCCCCGCTTCCCCGAGCCTCTCCCTCTGGAGCATCCGATCCCCAGTCTGAAAGAGGCGCTGGAAAAGGTGAGAGAAGTTCACCGTACACAGGCCTTAATCTGCGTGGTTTTTTTTCATCATGCCCACTCAAGTCTGAGGAAATTTACCAGCTGGTCGGAGTAATCCTTCACACCAAATGTTGTTTCAGTTGACAGATGGAGATTAAAGATATACTGGATGTAAAAAAAGGTAATGTCTGTGAGCAAAAGGTTGTGTTTCTGTGCTCAGGAAGCAGCACTTTAGCACCCAGGAGAGACTCTGACGATATAGAGTAGTGGATACACATTAGTAATGAGCATGTAACTCCATTTGGAAAATTAATACATTGATGTTAGAATAAAATTTTGATAATTTATTCAAAGGTGAGCAGAGGTCTGCCACTTACATGTCAGTTTGTACTTTCCATCCGTCCATTATCTTTCGCTTATCCTGGATCGGATCACAGTTTGTACTTTTTCCATCTTCTAAAAACAGCTGCTTTCACTCTGCAGCCATTAAACACTTAAAGCCAAACTCAAAATCAGTCATGTGCATATTTTATACTGATTATAGTGAAAGTTTGTCTCGTGGAAATATCTGCCTTGTGAGCAAATATCAAAAATACATTCAATCTTGATTCCAGTCATTTCTAAGAATAATATTTTACCTTCCTAAGTTAGTTTCAGTTATTTCTTCTGACAAAGTTAGAAAGTGGAATATCAAAGTAATATTTCTGTGATTTCATGTTGCATCAAACAAGTTACAGATGCCAAAGTAAAAGCACACAAAACAAAACGTGAAAATATGTCCAAAAACAGTACATTGAAGCCATAATGATTATTCTAAAATACAAATGTATTATTTACCTGTAGGTTTAATGCAAACAGCATGACTGACAGATTTGACTGTGTCACTTTAAATAAGTTGTTTATGTGTATATAAAGAATTCATAATGTAAACTACTGTATGTCCAGCAAGAGTGGAGTAAATATTCCTTTATTCGAAGTACCAATACAGGGTATTGGTACTTAAAGTCCTACTGAAGTAAAACTACAGAGGTGTAATCAGTGAAAGCATCCAAAGTCAATTTCTGTTCTACAGTAAAATAGCAGCTGTGAATGATATTTTATTATGGCATTATAAAATTGTTAAAGTAACACTGATGTGACTGTTGTTTGAAAGAAATTTAGTTTGCGGTTGGTTCCCATTATCGGGTTTGTGCGAACATGAAGGGTCACCAGATAAACCTGCGGGGTTGTGAGATGATGAATTGGCTTGGAAAGAAGGGAAAACAAACATTGTGCTTGTGCTACAAACGAAACAATCTGAGATGTTTAAATGAAAAGTAACTTGCGGTTTTTTTGACACATGACCACAGTCAAACATCTGTTTGTTTGTTTGTAAGGGATCACAACCCAAAACAGTTGGAAGCATTGGTCTAATCATGAATGATATATTGTGTTTTATATATGACTGGAAGCATATTGAAACAGCATGTCTTCCTTTAAAGTGTCTTTTTTTATTCAGTTGTCTACATATACATTCATTTACTCTCGAAATATTTGTTGATTTTGTCTCTTCCAGGTGGACATTTTGCTTCGGAAGACCATCAACCCCATCAGCCTTCCTTCTCTGTCGGCCATCGTGATCTTAAACGACACCGTTCTGTGGACTGGCAACTTTGGGAAGAGGAATGGCAGCGACCCTCTGTCAGGAGCACCAAACGAGTACACAATGTACAGGTGGGTGCTGCTCAGAAAGACACATCACAGATGTCACGGACCTCCCTGTCAATCAACTTGTAAACTTCATTAAACCAGCTAAACCCTTGTCAGTTTGATATTTTGTTCAGGTAAAATCAATATGCTTTTTGCATTGATAATGCATATATGATTGCCAAGGCAGTAGCCAAGATTTAAGAAACACTAAGGTCATGAGCAGAAGTCCTCCATGGTTCCCTCAAAAAACAAAGACAACAATGCAGTTAGGTGTCAGTTAGCTCTTTAAATATGAAGATAGTTAAAAAAAAAAAAAAAAAAAAGTGTTTTGAGAGCAAATTTCTCACACTGCAATCACAAATCAAGTTTGTAAGTAAAAATATATGAACTGAGAATAAAATTAGGACCCGCCCATTACACATCCATCCACCTCAACTCATTACCAAAGGATTTTGACTTGCAACCAAAGAGGTCTGAATTGCAACTAAAACATTTTGTGACACGAGAAAAATTCTCAAGTCTTTGACCAAAACAACACAAAGCTATAAGGGAGAGTTTGTTTGCAATACAATTAGTTTTATTATCAGTTCATATATGTCTACGTACAAACTTGATTTGTGACTGCAGTGCGAGAAATTTGCTGGTTTCTTTTTGATAGCATAAAAAAGACACTTTCATTTTCAAATATATTTATACAATGGTAAACCAATGGAGACTTTTTGTAGTTACATTTCATATTTAAGCATTACAATTTAAATACAGAAAATCTAAAAATATTGTAATCATAAATCAGGAATGTGTAGGCTTATGTTTTGAAATGTGAACCTCCAAGCTTTTTTAAAATTGCAAAAATCAGAGAAATAATACAGAGGACACGGATCTCATCGTCTTCCGTGTTATCACTCGTCAAACGGCTGCTGTCTTCTTTACATGAACCCATTGCCTTCTGCGCAGCAAGGGAAGCAATGTGTTTTCATTATGGGATGAACATTGTTACATAATGTTGATTCATCGTAATGGGACCATAAACTCTGGATATAAATGTAACTCAACCAGCCCACGTCTGCGCATGTAGCCCCTGACTATGATGTGTAATTGATGGTCATCCTTGGTGTTACAAACCAAAGTCTCCAGAGCAAGCATTTGTAAGAGCAGATTGTTTTGAGTTTTTGAAATACTAAATAACATGATTAACAAACCAAGTCATTTACAATGGAGAAGGGGGTCTGTGTTGCCAAACCCAAGAAATAAAAAGTCTACTTTTCCATCTAAAGTATAATGGAAAAATAAAACCTCGCCTGACTGAGCTCCAACCTCTACTACTCTCCAGTGTACCACAGAGTGCCTCGGATTCACGCCCAGTGCAATTAATACATATAAAAGAAAAAGGGGACCCTGCGGTGAGCTGCTCACACTAGAGCTGCCCTGTGTTCAGTGTGCGAGTACTACACTGATGGTGTAATTGGTAGTAATTGCAGAGCTGTGCCGGTTGGAATGACTGTGGTTGTGTGTGTCAGAGTGGCACCAGGGCCGACGATGGACAATGTGTCAGTGGCAATAATCATTGACATGAAACCACAACAACATTAGGCTGTTTGAACACAAAGCTCAGGCACATGTAGTTGCATGTCGGTGTCACTACACACAAGATCTTGTTCAGACTGCCAGACCAAATCCAATTTTTGTATATCCAAATTGTATCCAGATTGAATTGTGAAAGTCTGGTCAGCAAAAGAAAATACATGAAATGCAATTTTTCCAAATTGCATTTCATGTATTTTCTTTTGCCTTTGGAGGTCTCAGTCCGGATGCTCTGGTTGCTGTGATTGGATTTGTTGTTTCACTCTCAATGTGACACACAATGATGACTTTATTTCCAGAGTGACACAGTGAGCAGAATCTATGCTACCACCAGCAGAGTTCTATCAAAGAGTGTAGATTTTGGCACTATGGTGGACAAGGAGAACATCAGTCTGTGGACAGACGCAGAAATAAATTGTCCCTTAGCTTCCCAGTTGCTTCCCTGTGCATGCGCCACTACCACGGCAACCCATGCAGACAGGTTGGCGATGTCTGGACATGCCAAATCCGCTCCGTTCACTTGCAAACAACAGTTAAGATCTGATCTGAGAAACAAATCCAATTTGCCTGCAGTCTGGGCAAAGCCAAAGAACGGTGGTGCTTTGAGCTAAATGCTAACTGCAGCATGCTAGCATGGTATCAATGATCATGCTAATAGGCTGATATTTAGTGTGTAAGATGTTATCTTGTTAATCATCTTAGTTTAGCTTGCAAATGTGTTGATTAGCACTAAAGTACTGCAGAGACTGATGGGAAGGTGCCATCAAAGTAATTACACTTCATTCTCTGGTGATCATGCTTATCTCTACTGTATAATCCATCCAACAGGGATTTCAGATTGGATCAAAGCGTTGGGCAGAGGGATCCTCATCCGACCTGGTGATGTAGTAACACTGAAAAACTCTTTTCTGATTACCTCGCTAAATAATTTGAAGAGGTATAAAAGTGGAGGATTTGTAAAAGACAGATTGATTAAAATCAAAACATTGGAAACCGAGATATGCCGACTTTAGATCCCCGTAAGCTTCGATCCTTCACTTTTACTTTGCCAATTTAATAATGTATTTCATCAGCTTCTCTTCGCCTTAAGAATGCACATCTCAAACTCTAATGCTTAGGTTTGTAAAGCCCAATCCTAGAAAACCCCGGTGACATGACAAGGGATTATTTTCTCAGACATTGGAAAGCTCTACTGGAGCCACAGACGAAATCATAAAACCGTGCTTGCGGCCTGAGTAGTAGTTGTCGTCTATGCGTAAAATTACTGATAGATAAACAGTGATATTATCCCCACGTGTTGAAAATCAATTACAAATTTGATGAATGCCCACATTATATTGACCCTAAAAAGAAAATGCAAACATCTATTAGAACAGTATTTGTTCCAAACACACAGTATGCGCACAGATAATGTGAGATACAGGACAAAACCAATATTCACAGCAGCAGTCTCCAGCACATCGTGTACCATAGCACACTTTCAGGTCTTAGAAAACAGGACATTTGACAGTAAGCACTCAAAGATTTATTGAATACTTTCAGGCGTATAAGTGCTATGTGGAGTTCACAGCTGCGGCTGAAAGGGCTAATGCTCTATTCATGTCATTTTTCCACAATTAAACAATTTTGTCACAGCTGGCATTTTTGTTCAATGCAGAGCGACACAGTCGAATTTACGCCTGTGAACTGTCAACATGAATGAATCTTTGAAAGGGAAGCAGCGCTCACTACGAGGATTACATTGCAACTTTTAAAAATATAAAATGTGTTTCGAACCGTATTTGCCTTCAAACTGTGACAGCTGGAAGTTTGTGTATGATTGATGCTTTTGAACCCTTTTATGACTGACATACACTTCAATTTATTATATTTATCTTGATGAATAATTGTTAGAATTCTGCATAGATATGTCTCAGATCATAAAAATTCACACATTAAAGTGTTTACAATTTTTTTTATAATACTTGAGAAAAGGGATTTCTTGCCTTTCTGTGTCTGTTTGGTTTAAACCAGGAGATATTGTTTTTTAAGTGACACTTCATTTTATTCTCTTTATTTGAATTTAAGTTGTTCTTGTTTCCTTCTAGTCAACACATTTAAAATGAGTTTAACCTTTTCATTATTTCAGTATAACCATTGACACATGCTTTTTATAATTACCAGTATATCTCAGGACATTATGGAATAAAACCCAATTAAATACAAAACCAACAGGCAAAAACTCAAAATCAAAATACTCAAAATTCACACAATGCAACCAACAAAGACTGCAGTTAGTTACTGAGCCCGGCCAAGAAATATTCTGACATAACTCCCAATCAAACATCAGCTTAGCTCATTATTTATACGCGAAATAAACTAAGTAAATAAGATGAAACATAAAACTTTTTAGGACCAGTGTGTAGGATTTAGGGGGCTCTATTGGCAGGAATTGAATATGATATTCTTAAATATGCTTTTGTTAGTGTAAAAGCGAAGAGTTTTGTTGTCATTATGCAGGAATGAGCCCTTTATATCTACATAGGCAGCTTCCACGGAGCCCGCCATGTTGCACTACCATGTCTCTAGGGAAGCCCAGAGGGAACCCACCAAACACTGGCTCAAGAGAGGAACTTTAAGGTTTTTTGCGAGTTTAACTGCACCAGTAGATTCTCTTGCGCGCTTTAAAAGAGAGGGAGAAGCAAGTGGTATTAAATTGATTGCCATCTGCAACTTCACCACTAGAAGTCACTGAATTCCCTAACACTGCTCTTTTAAAGCTGCTGGTGGATAGATTTTTTTTTTTAGCTTTGGACAGACTGGTTCCAGTATTGGTGGGAAGCTAAGTTATCTGGCTGCTACACGTTGCTTTATACCTACAAGACTCATATAAATCCTCATTTGTAATACTAAGAAGGAAAGCATATACGTTTATATCCCACAATGTGGAACTGTTCCTCTAAGAGTCTTTAACTGTCCATATCATGTTCTTCTGACCAAAACAGTGAATAATTCTGGTCTGGTCCTACAATACTTCAGATACATGATACACTAAGTTACATGTTTCTTCTGGGGAAAATTTGTAGTGGCTATATTAAGTACAGGCTAAATATATTTAACTTTGGCGCAACATATTTAGTTGTTTTTCACTTTTATTCAACCAGATATATCCACAATGAGTTATTTTACCCTGACGGAGGAAAAGCAACATGTTTATGGAAAAGCACAGCAGTCAAAAGCATAAACCAGAAGTGTGCATTTGTGTGCCATCTGAAGGAAACTCTGGATGTATGTTCTGCCAGATTGAAAAGCAATCTCGGTTTAATATCTGTTTTTCAGAATTGCCAGTCTGTCCAAAATTTTCCCGACACTGATGCTGTACAAACTGTGGGAGGACGGGAAGATCGGCTCCCTCGATGATCCCCTGGAGAAATACGTGGAGAACTTTACCATCAAAAACCCTCTGGGGAAGATGCGGGACTCCGAGCTGAAATATGTGACAGATGGTCTGATATTTCTGGACAGCGGGGAGGTTCAGATCCGCTCCTCCACCGTCACCCTGCGCAGGATGGCCAGCCAGCTCTCAGGCATGTAGCAAATTACAATGAATGAACTTTAAATATCACTGAACCCCAGACAGCCTTGTATTGTCACCGGTGACACTAGTTTTTGAGATGTAACAAATCTAAAACAGCACTGAATGTACTTTTGCTCTTATCTGTATCCCGCGGTTAGTTTTGTATAGAAATGCCGGTGGTCTATTAGCCTCAACAAAAAAGAGAGACTGCAGTTTAGAAACTGTAGATATCTTGGATTCATAACTCAGGTGTGAATACAGACATGACTGAAACCACAGGAGCTGATTCAAAACTGCAGGGAGGATGTAAAAACAATGACTTGGACAAAAGAGGAAAAAAAAAAGATCTGTCATGGATTTGCTTGTTTACAGAGACAATATTTCTGGGGATTCAAGTTCTTTCTTTCTTTTTTTTTTTTTTTTTTACTGATATTCAGTCTCTACATTTTTTAATTCAAATTCCAAACAATAGAAATTTCAGGCTTCTCCTGTTGGAAAATGTGTTATTTTTCCATGTCTTACACTACGATCAATTTAATATGTCTGGCTTTTAAACTAATGGTTAGAAAAGCTTTTGGAAATTGTAACTGGAATTTTTCACTATTTCATGAAATTTTGTAAATCAAACAATCAACCAATTAATAGAGAAGATAAAGTCGGGAAAATCACCTGTACTAAAAAAAAATAATCATTACAGCTTTATTTAGTTTCACATTTACTTGCTTGCTACCATTTAAAGCCGCCAACATACAAAGAGACCTCAAACATCTTTAAAAATGTTTTGTGTTCTTTTGCATGAACCTGCTGTTTTAAACCTTCTCCTCCTCCTGTGCTGGTTAAGGATGAAAAAACAAGTAAATCCCCAGCATCTGTGAGATTTTCATCATGTTCGACATCACAGATGACTCGCACAGCCACTGAGCTGAGCAAATATTTAACAAGAATAGGTCAAAGTGTCTGGCTAGAAGGCGTATTAAACGCAAGATGGTATAATGTACTGCACTTATTTGGTACTTTATCAACTGAGAAGTCTCAAAGCACTTTACAGTTTGCCTCCCATTCACCCACACCCACACCCCCCCCACACACACACACACATACACATACACACACACACACACACACACACACACACACACACACACACACACACACACACACACACACACACACACACACACACATTAATGGCAGCAGAGCAACCGTGCAAGGTGCTCGCCTGACATTGGGAGTTCAGTGTCTTGCCCAGGGACGCAAAGGGTCCAACTACCAACCTTAGTAGGCGACTGTGGAAGTGTGCCACAGAGGGCTTTTAATTTGAAATTAGGGCTTTTATTTTGAAAACTCAGTCGGACATTTGGCTGTAACTTCTTCACTCACAGACAGACATTCAGGTTTGTGAGTCTGTCCCAATCGATCCAGCTCAGAAGCAGAACGATGTACCTGCAATAGAGATGCAGTAAAGACATTAATCATTTAGTATCGGAGCTGTGCATATCCATAACATCCTGGAGGTTTTCCGCACACAAGAGTTGCAACATTCATGCATAAACAAGCATCTGTTTATCTGACAGACTTTTTAGTTTGTAACGCTTCACTCTGTCTAATGAATCAATAATAAAAGCTGAGAGAAACACCTGAGGCATTAAAAATCCTGCAGTTTTTCACCAAAATATCAAAGCTGAACATAATAATCATGTCGGGAGAAGAATATCTGTCATGTGCTGCTGCAAGACAAGTAAAATAACCAACGACAAAGAGACATTTTTGAGGATTTTAGAGAGAGAAGAAGACATGCAGACAAATACAATTCAGCTGTTGCTATATTTATACATTTTAGTCTTTTTTTTTTTACTGTGGGCTGAACCAGGCCTGCCCAGGAGACTCCGAGCCACCAATCTGCTTTGGAAAGGGAAAACACAATCTGCAATCAATCTTCTACAAGATGATGTTCTCGTCGCTGACCCAGGCACCAAGTGAGATTTGTTTTTGCTGTGTTTACTTCAGTGTTTTTAAAATGTACATTGTCGTTGTGCAAATAAGGATTTGCACTGATAAAAAATTTATAATATTTCTTATTTCTCACATTATTGCCATTTTAGGGCTTTCGGATTTTGCCGTTATTTTACAAATGAGACCAAAACAGTATAATCAGCAGTCAAGATATGTCACATAGAAGTGCATTATTATCTATAAACACATCCCACTAGAAGCGACAGTTATTTTGCACAGTCTAATTGGCACAGATCATTCTACACATTGTGTATTTTTACATATACTTGTGCAAAATATCAGACTTTTAAGTGCTCTGCATGGTGTGGTGGATACATTCAAATTCATAACTGTTTTTCTTTTTATGCTCAGATTTGTGTCCAGATTAAACAAATAAAATATAACGTCTTAATTAGTGAGCTATAGGACACAGAGAATAGTTCCTTTTTCTCCTTTTTCAAAACGCTCTCTGTTAATGTGCTTCCCTCCAGATGCCACTACAGTAACCTCGCCTTCTCGCTGCTTGCTCACGTGATGGCCGAGCGAGTGGCCGGAGTTGAGTACCAGCGGTGGATCATGGACAACATCCTGGACCGGCTGGGGATGGAAGACACCGGCTTCGACCTGACCCCGGAGCTGCAGACCCAGTTGGCTGTGGGAGTGTACTCCAGTGGGAAACCGGCCCCGCTCTATGACCTGGGCTGGTACCGGCCGTCGGGTCAGATGTTCTCCACGGCCGCAGACCTGGCCAAGCTCGCCATGATGCTGCTGGGCGCTTATCACCGCAAGCTCCTGGAGCCGGACTCCTTGAAGATCATGCTGACGCCGCTCTTCAAGTGCGATAAGGACTACTTCGCCAACCGAACCGGGACACCGTGGGAGGCGAACGAGCTGTTGGGCTACGAGGTGGTGCGTAAAGACGGCGATCTGGACGGCTACTCCGCCACTTTCTCCCTCATTCCCAGGCTGAAGCTCGGACTGGTCGTACTCATGGCAGGCAGCCGCTCCCCGGGCCAGGATGTGGTCACGAAGGCCTACAACTTAATCATCCCGGCCGTAGAGAAAGCATTCAGGGAGGCCAAGAGGTTCCTCGTCCCTCCCCCGGTCCCAAACCCTTACATCGGCTATTTCACATACAGCAACATCACCTTCTACGAGATCAAAGTCGGGCCGGACGGAGTTCTGGTCATGCAGCAGTTTGGTCCTCAGATTGAAGAGCTGATACCAGAGAAGTACAGGACAATAAAGCTCAACTACCTGGTCGATCGTGTGTTCAGGGTGGTGTTTGAAAAAGAGTACCCTTGTCTTCTGCGAGTCGGCACGGCCTCGGTGTCCCTGGAAGCACAAGACGGCCAATTGTTCAACTTCTACGTGTTTAATAAGGCGGGTTTGTCCCCTGGTTTCGATGCACCGGGACTAAACACATATAATGTGGTGAGAATAGCCCGTAAGCCAACCTTCTCCAGCTGAAACTGCAGCAATGCAGTTGTCTAAACATAAGCGGTGTCTCCTCGGGACTGAAAACAGAAGGAATGCTGTGAATATTAAAAGACTGGATGTGAAAGTCTGGGTCACGCCGGTGATCGCGAAGAAGATTGTGCTCCTGATTTACAGAGAAGGACAGCATTACATTTATTCAGCTATATAATGTCTTTCACAGAAAATTTAATTAATTTCTCTGCTGAATGATGCATACGAATGTCCTCTTCACACCGCTCCTTCATTACGCCTCTGGACTGATCATTCACGTCGATGAACTGCTCGTGTCGTAATCTCTTCTGTTATTGAGTTTCCATCCGAGAGAAACGGCAGAACAACTCCTGTCATGGTCATTCACATGAATATTTAAACACATTTTATTTCAAATTTTCCAACTATGATTGCATCAAACCCTTATCTAATTTTTATTCATCTTCCATCGGTGAGTGAAATAAATGATTTATCTATCACTATGCTTCTTTAGGTAAAATCAGGACATTTTCATGGCTATTAAATCGTGACGCCGCCACAGTTTTGGAACTGCTGATTCAATGTCAACGATCATGCAATTATTTGTAACTGAGATGCAGATTTCTTTTGGCTCCGTAATTGGAGGCGATTAAGGACAGGAAGGCCTCTGGTTGCATGTGCGACTCCCTGCTATATAATCACCAAAAATGGACTCCAATTCTTCCTGACCTCTTAACAGCAGTATGAATAATACACTCCTCTGACTGCTGCGGGGAAATGACACACACAAGTGAACAAAAATAACCCTCATAACGCAAAGGCTGTTGTATAGCTTGTATGACGATGCTCTGGAAATGGAAGAGGGAATTGAAAATCTCGTTTGGCTTTCAAGCATCCAAGTGCAACGAGTGCAATCGAGGAAATGAGAATGCAAAGCTGCAGACAGTGTGAAGACATTGAAACTGTCATTCTGCTACGCAATGCAATGTTGTCAAAACCGACAGACTAATGCTTATCGAGATGGGTGGCGGGAAGCAAAAGTGTGTTTGGCTCATGCCATACCGGAACGAAACAGTACTCGCATGCTAATTATACCATCTGTTGATCCTCTGTTGCTGTCGAAGCTTGTTATTTGGAATAAATAAATACACTTTGGATGAGGAAACAATCACGCAATGCAATCACGGCGATGAATAAAGCCCTTCGGCATTATGATATACTTGTGTTTCAATCCCCGAAGTCACAAAGCTAATCTAAAGTCACACATGAAAACTACATTTGTATGAACAGCTCTACATTTATTTTTTTTGTCACAATTAGGCATCGCACAATAGCCAAAATCACTTTTTTAATCTTTGCAATCACAGTGAACAAAGAGCTTACCACTGATTAAAATTTTGATGTCTGGCCATATGAATAGAAACAAAAGAAAACACACAAAAAAAGCTCACAGTAAAGCTTTACATTCTTTGTTTACATGTTCCACTGAAACACAGAAATATTTCACATCTTTTTTTTTGCTGATCAGCAAATAATCAAATACAACATGTTGACATTCCACTCAGATCTGATTGTCCAACATTCCCACTGGATTCACCCTCTGAGGCGTAAAGAGGTTTCACAATAAGACAGCAGGTGGAATACAGGCACTGTTGAACGATATTTTTATAGAAACCAAAACGACAAAACCAAGATCAAATTATACATACGAGCTCTTCAATGACATGTAATAAATTTAGGAGAACAGTGCAGATTTTGAGAAATATGTACATTCACGTCTTTGTCCAAATTTATGAGCTACTACTGTCCGTCTGTGTTCAATATGAAGCTGGCGCTAGGAGACAGTTATCTTAGCTTAAACACTGTTAAAAAAAAAAAAAAAAAAAAAAAAAAAGGGAACAACTGGCTTGGCTCGGCCAAAACGTTAAAAAAAATAAATCTGCCTTTTAGCAACTTTGAAGCGTACTTATTAAATCATATTTAATGTTAATCAGTACAATGAGGTGCAAAAACTTCAAGTAGTGGTTTTACAGAGGGTTACTGTGTGTGCTGGGATGTTTGTAGGCCTTGTAAAAGTCATCACTGTTGCACTTCGGGCAATTTTTGTTAAAGCAAATGAGCTGTAATGTCTCAATATGGGAGATGAAGCCAGTTTTGTTGTTTGTCCAGAGCCAGGCAAATTATTTCCCCTTTTCCAGCATCTATGCTAAGCTAAGCTAACTGTCTATTTCCGTCATATCTGTCATATTTACCATTCGGAAAGGAGAGTTCATTTTTCAACCTTTTCCACGACAGTAAACAAACCTGCGATCCAAAATGTCCGCCTGTTCCTTTCAAGCGGTTCCTCTTCAGCTGCTACAAAGCCACAAATCAAATCTCAGAACACGGAGGTCTTGCAAGTTGTCTCTTTGCAGGCACACGTGAGCATTGCGGTGTCCATGCTCAGCGTCATGTTGGGAGACAGCAAAGGGATGAAAGCGTTGGAGTTCTTACCCTCCGCCTGCGCTCTGGAGCTGGAGATGGAGCAATCCAGTAAAATCTTAGGGAAAGGTGGGGAGTCCCTGACGGAGCTGCTGTCCTCGCTGTGGGAGCACACGAGCTCCCGGAAACACTCCCTGAATCGCGTGGAGAGCATGCTGTAGATGACGGGGTTGACCGCGGAGCTGAGGTAGAAGAGGACGCCGGACAGGATGTGGACGTACTGGTAAACGTTGTGCATCAAGTCGGTCCACTGGCTGACGGAGCTCCACAGGAGGCGCTCGATGTGGAAGGGCGCCCAGCAGACTCCGAACACGGCCACCACGATCGCTGGAGGATCGGGCCAGAGAGAGAACATGCTTACAGACAACGTTACAGAGTACGCCGCATCTTTGTAGATCAAACCGATGGTTACCGAATTCTGCAGGGTTAAATTGAGGCCCCTCGACACCGTTCAGACATCTATGAGCTGATAGACGCCCCCGCAAGTTAGAGATGTGCTGTTTAACGCTTGCTCAGAAAACGTTGCACTGCAATAGCCACGAATTTGACCAAAAAATAGTCACTATACACCCCCCCCCGGAAAACATAATTAAAAGTCTTATTTTAGCTCAAATGTGGAAGATATAGTCATACTTAAGATGATAAAAGCTGTGAAATTATTTTCTCGTGCGTTACAATTTTATCACGGCCAACAGAAAAAAACAGAAAATTTTAGTATGTAATAATATTAGTAAACACGTCACTGATCAGCAGAGGAAGCTCAACATCATTTGGTGAGGGAACGCTCTTACATTATTCCTCTTCTGATGACCCATGCATAATGCTCTTGGGGTGCTCCCACTGAAGGAGGTGCAGCAGGCTCTGCTTGGCCTTTTGTGTTGTTTGACATATGGCATCAGTCTAGCTTTGCTGGGACCTTGGCTGCACTCCGAACACTGCCAATGTATTTAACTCCTTAACGTACAGAAGTGAAGCTTTCAGGTTGGGAAAATTATCTTATTTCACAGTTTCACTGAATCACATTTGTATTCTGGGTCATCTCCTCCAGATCCTCAGTGAAGCTATAATATGTTTACTCTGAATGAAATATTCAAAAAAAGCAATGATACCACATTTTTCACACTATATTCAGTGAGCTCTGAAGGCCTCATACATCAAACACACACATATTTTTTGGATAATTGCAAAACACATCTTGACAAAATACAGTCTGATATGTTTGGAAACTTTGGGATCTATTATTTACAAGACAGTTCTGCAGGTTTGAAAAGAGTTTGGTTGCACAGCACAGAACTATAACAATTAATCACTTTGAGTGTTGTCACCAAATATCCCAATTGGAAAAAAAAACGTTTTTGAATACTCTTTGTGAAGACTGTGTGGACCTTAAAGTGATACTGAATACACTTTCAAATAACTTTCCTTGTTTAACTGCCTATGAGCTATGCAATATGTTAAATATTCAAACAAAAGGAAAATTAATAATAACACACAAAGTGTTTGTGTTGTAAAAGACACAATAAACATTTTATACCTTCTTGTTGGTGCTACTATTGGCAGACATTGAACACTGAACCTCGTCTAACTCACCGGCTGTAGCCACAGGAAAAGATAACAACCTTCGAGTGAGCAACATATATGGTATAAATGACAAAGAATGGCTCATGCAGTGAGGCAGGCCTGCTTCAAAAAGTCTTCCGACCCATTCAACCACAGGTTGTTTGTTCCGACCCTATAGTACGAACCGCAGGAGTGTTTCCTTGATAAGCACTCCAGCTCGGGGTTAGATTCAAAAGCCACAGGCTTAAAGGAAATGGTTTGGATTGAAATGATGAGTTGATACTAGTTGTGCATATAAATGACTACTTCCTTTAAGTCGTGCCACCTTCGTCATCATGGCAAGCATAAACCTGGCTTTAAAAAAGCCCTCCGGCTCATGGTCGGAAACCGGGACAGCGGCCTCCTGCACCCAGCCTTATGCAATCCTCGTCATCATGGCAACAGTGAATGCAGCTTAAAAAAAATTGCTGAATTCACTGTTGTATGGAACCACCCACCCAACCTGCCTCCACCTAACCAGGTAAACCTCTTAATATATACCAGATTGTCCTCGCTTATACAAACGCTAGAACTGCTGGCACACAAATGGGCGTTTGAGGACGAAGAAGACAGTCTTGTCTACATTGGTATTTTTGGATTCAGCCATATTTGTGCCAGGGTTCGCCTCCCCACGTCCAAATGTTCCACCAAAACAAGTTCCCACCACATTATTTTGACAGAACTGCTTCCTGGGCTTGGAGCCACCCAAGATGACTGTGACTGGTTTAAAGACGTAGCCGGAGCATTTTTTTTTTTTTTTTCCCCTACAGCTCAATGATGCACAGGTGCAGCAAGACCATTCTCCAGTGCGGGCACAGCGCAGTGAAGACAGGTCAGGCAATGCAAAACAATTCCTGTATCAGTTGTCTTGTATGTGACAACATATGCACCATAATAAAAAAGAAAAAAGGTATTATTTTAGAAAATAGAAGACGTTTTAGCCAGAAGTTCAAGAATACATCAGACCAGAAGATGGAGAGGAGGAGGATGGGAACAGAAGTATTGAGATTGAGCAAATCAATTCAAACATTGTGTGCGTGTTTTTCTTTTTCTTATTATACAATTTAAACTTGATCCCGTTTTTCAACAAATATCATTTAAGAAAGAACAAGGGAGTTCATGATAGAAGTATGGATTTGGAAAATGACAAAAACTTGCAGTGAAGCCTTTTTTATCCCTGGCAAAAACAGAGAAAGCAATTTCTTGTAAAAAAAAAAATACCGGTAGTGCACTTTAATAATGGGAAATAAAATGCATCACTCGTAGTAAAAAGCTATTTAGGAAAATGGGTTTTCAGACCTACTACTGCTTTAACTCTTTACCAGCGTTTGTCGAGAGTGGAAGAGTTTTTCGATGATGGATATGAACGTCGATAATTAAACTCCACATGCAAAGCTGTCTGGTTAGAAATTTAAAAAAACGTAAAAGCATCTTAAACTGAGTATATGGACTGTCTACCGTAAGAACTGTGCTCACGTGGAAACTTGTCGAGCCACAGAGATTAGAGTGTATGAATCGATTTGACAGAAAGTCACTCAGAATACAAATGATCCACGCATTACTCTGTTTTCCTCACGTTCAGTCTTTGGGAACATGTCTCGGCATTGCTTCCGTAGATCAGAGGAGATATACTTTCGGTTTAGAGCCATCTCTCAGAGCAACGCAAGAGAGAAGAAGAAAAAAAAACACAACTCACAGAGCATCTTGATGACCTGTCTCCTGCGCCCGTTCTCCACGCTGATCTTCCTTCGACAGAAGTCCTCTCCCAGGTTCCTCCGGGACCGCCGCCTCTCTCGGCCCAAATGAAGGCCCATCACGAGGTACAGTATGCTGATAACCATCATGGGTACGAAATAGAAGCACACCGTTGTGATTTGCATGACCATGTTATAAATCCACAGGGGCTTCAGCACAGTGCATATGGCCGAGTCCTCCATTTTCTCTGGCAGGTAGAAGATGCCGTGCAGCGAGGTGTTGGGGATTGCACAGATCATCGACACCACCCACACGATGGTGATGACCCGTTTGGCGTGGTGGTTAGTCAACAGGTAGCGCGTTTTGAGCGGATGCACCACGGCTATGTACCGCTCCACGCTCAGAGCCGTGACGTTGAGGATGGAGGCGAAGCAGACCGTCTCAAAGAGGAAGGTCTTGAAGTAGCAGCCGCCCTCGCCGAAGGGAAACGGGTAGTTCTGCCACAGGTCGTAAACCTCTAAGGGCATCCCGAACAAAAGCACGAGGAGGTCCGACACAGCCAGGCTCACCAGGTAAAAGTTGGTGGGGTTGCGCATCTTCTTGTGCTTCGCCACCACTGCACATGTGAGCAGATTTCCGGACAAGCCGGTGAGAAAGATGAGAAGGTAAACGGTGGTCACTGGGAGGAAGAAGGGAGACCGCTTTGGACCCAAGATTTCAAAGAGGTTGACTTCGGTGAATTGGTCGTTGGTGTAATTTCCGGTGGCATTAACAGTCATGCTGGTGTTGTGGAGCAGTTTGGATGCGTTCAAAGAGAGCTCCATTGCAGAGAGGAGAGCTGGAGGAACAACGGGAGATGTCAACACATCCTGGGCTGATTTCTGGGTTTCTTCACCTCTGGGGGGACAGTTATGAAAAGAGAAACAGAAACATAAAGCAAACAGTACGATCAGATGAGAATTCCCTATCATGATGTTTATTGGGGTCAAACTTCCGTTTAGGCAAGGCAAAGCAAGGCAAAGCAAGGCAAAGCAAGGCAAGTTTATTGTAGAGCACATTTCAACAACAAGGCAATTCAAAGTGCTTCACATAAAACCATTAAAAGCATCAAAACATAAGGTAAAGGAAAAGGACATTTAAAAACAATTAAGAACAGTGATTAAACATGAAAAACAGTCATTAAAACATTAAACAAGCTAAAAAATATATAATAAAAGTTACAGTGCAGTTTAATAAATAAATACAGTAGTAAAATGCGGAAATGCAAGAACTGAATCAACATCCTTAAATCTGGTGCAGTGAAAGGCAGTAGCAAACAGAAAAGAACATTTCTTTAGCATTTCTTCTTGCATCATTCATAAATTCATAAATTCCCACAACTTGAGACCTAATTGTATATTAGGTTTTTTTTTATAAGTGGAAGATATGTTTAACTAGACTGGGGCTGCAACTAAAGATTAGTATCATTGTTGACTCATCTGATGATTATTATATGATATATATAATTATATTATATATATATATATATCAATCAAATCCCCATTTTGTTCACATCTGAAAAAAAGAGAGAAATAATCAAAACAAGACTATTTGTTAAAACTTTTCTTATCTCTCCTAGATAGCAGAACTTTTGACATCCTAAAGATCTAGAACAACAACAGATGCTTCATTTTTCAGGGGAATAACAACAAGCAGGCAATGTAGGAGCCAAGTACTTCTAATGTCAGGAAACCCTGGTGCATTCATGCATTACTCATAATAATTCAAAACACGCCTTGAGTTTGGTTGTGTAGCTTGCAGGGTATACACAGATTTATATTTCCAGCATACTTTTGTTAAAAGAGAATCATATTCGCTTTAATTTTTTTATTTTCAAAAAGTAGAAACAATGAGGAAACTCAAAAAAACAAATAAGACCTAATGTCCAAAATATGTCATTTTTTTGTGCTTCAGGCTATCACACTCTTAATGACAAAATACATTTCCTGTTGATCACACAGCGTGAAGAAACAACGAGAGCAAAAACTAATTTGTCCCAAATTGCCCTGCAGGTTGGACAATTTTGCTCTTACTGCAACAATAAAGTGGTTCAAACCATTCTTATCAATGAGTGAGGAGAAACTGCCATTACACACTGCACTGATAGATGCAAAAGACATTTTCTGGGAGGTTAATTATGTTGCCACATATCATGCATCACACTGCGAATGCAAGGTTGTGACTATAATGGTGTGAGCTGCATTGTTGGAGTTAACCTTAAAGACAGTTCACAGACTGTTCATAATATTAATTTCAGTGGTAAAGTATGATCTGCATGAGAGTAACAATGAGATTTAATGACATTTTGATTGCTATCTTTAAAGCATATTGTATATATTACTGTTATTTTCTTATTTTAAATAAGTTAAAGTTGATTCATGTAATTTTTGCTTTTCAAAAGCATCAGTTGAAAAGCAAAGAAAGATGACAAATACAACTAAAAATATGCCCAGCAACATAAACTCGATAAAAAAATTAGCAGTGTATAATTTTTTTTTATATATATATATATATATATATATATATATTTACATCAGAAATGAATCCTCACCTGGATGCTGCTGGTCTGAAAGTCGCTTCTTATACTGCGCTCACTGTGCGGTCATGGCTGCAAATGAGGAAACTAACAACGCAAATGAGGGAAATCAAAAGAATATCAGCTGAATGCAAAAGTTGGTGGACGTGCTTCTGAGAGAAGAGGAGACAGATGGACGGGTCCACAGAGGAGGATTGTAACTGCGCTGCAGCCACGTCCCCCTTCAGACACAGACTAATCTGGCTGGATGTAAAGAACAGAGAGATACAGAGAGGAGGAGAGAAAGGGGGGGAGAGAGAGAGAGAGAGATCACTGACTCACGCATTTGCCTAATGTCTTCAATTTATATGGTTTCAATTAGAGAGGGCATAAAATCTCATTCACAGACACGAAAGAGGCAAGTAAGAAACAACGCACTAATCACATCATAAGCATAACATGCTGCAGCTACTTAATTTGTTAACAGGAATACTGTAGCAGTAGTAGGATTTTGGGAAAAAGTCAAAAAAATACTACAAAAACATTTAAAAATGATCAAGAGGGAACGTATGGTGAGAAAGGGGAGAGGGTTGGTCTGTTATGTCACTTTAGGGAGAATAGTGTTTAATTTTGAGACAGCAGAGGGGGGTGTTTTTGCTTTGTTTCACAGCATTAAAACCCCTGACAGTTAAAGCTGAGTATAATACCACTGTAAGTATAATACAACAGCCAAAACAACAAACACTCCCATCATGAGGATTATAATGTTCAGTTGTTATTCATACTGATTCAGAGAGGTGTTGATTTATTTTAGTTCTGTGGTGCTGTTTTAACTAACTTGGATTACACTAAGAGGCGTTCCTAATATTCTGCCAACCTAATTCATTTAAATGGGACAGTCAAAAGCTATACAATTCATTCCCCAGCGTTGTTTCTGAAAACTAAATCTTCAGCACAACAAGCTGGCGATAAAACACGTCTGCCATGCAGCATTTAGTTTGCAAACTCATTAGAAGACGACAGGTTTATATTTCTGTAAAGTAGTTGCAATTAATTCAAACAAGCCCTAATTGAAGTTGGTAGTACAATGACTGGAGAAGTAAGGCCTGTAGGATGATGATTAATCTCGTTGTCATGGGCAAACGAAGTCGTAAATGTCAGGTAAGGTACCTGGCTTGCACCTCCAAATAAAGCAAGGAATAAATCTAAAATATGGTTAAGTCAAAGTCTCATGTAGCTCAACTTTATTTGATAATTTACCCAAATAACACACGTGGTATAGCTGTCAAACCTCCTGGTTTTTTCATGTAATTATTAAACTTAACAATTTGTCCTTTATTTTGTTGTTGTTGTTGTTGTTGTGAAAGTAGTGCTTGGTATTGTTCAAAAATGTGAAGATACACTATTGATAAAGCAAGGAAGATACTTTAGGTCTGGATAATCACGACCATTTTTGAAAGCACATTAATTCAAGTTTATAAATCACACCAGTTTAAATCACTTGGTTTTGAATCAGCTATAGCTCGTACAACATACTGATTATATTTTGGGATTGTAAATGACAACAGTTTAACGTGCAGGTGTTAAATATGTCTGCACATTGTAGAAATATGACACAAACATTATAGTGTTTTAGAGACTCGGATTTGAAGTGAAAGCAAGGAATGGCTGCACATTTTTATTTATATTTAACCAGGTAAAAAAAAAAAAAAAACAGTTAAGATAAATCTCTTTTTAAATGGTGACCTGGCAGAAAGGGCAACAAAGTTCCCTCAAGTGCACGTCGATTACATACATTTGATACATAGATAGTGTATGAAGCCCGACGGTAACAAAGGTTAAATCATTTTTTTGTGTCGTTTTTGAAAACCAAACATTAACCGGTAATAAGTGTGATGTGATGTGACCTTTGATGCAGTGCTCGTCCTGCCGGATTGCAGAGAAGCCAAATATGTGTATGTGTGCACAGTTTGTCAATAAAAGCCAAAGCCTTCATGGAAAGTGTAAAACTAAAATAAATGTCCAGCAGTTCTGGAGGAGATTTAGATTTCAACCAGCTCTTTGGGGAAATTACAACCACGGTGTGAAGTTGTGAGTATCTCGCAGCACAGACCGGCTCTCGGTAGGCTGCTGCGACACATCGCACCGACCACACAGATGTTTGATTGTACCTGCTGGTGTGCGGAAAGCTTTAAGTTACTCTGATTTGCGGATTCGCTTTCTGGAATTTGTTGATTGCTAAAAACAAACAATGCAGGTAACCTATCCTCATCTTTTGTTTCTATGTGAATATGTCAGAAAATCCACTTTTACAACGGTTGGGCATTTTTTAACTGAAGACCAAATAAACAACATCAGTGGAGAACATCCACAACCCATATTCATGGATGTCCCTCCCTGTCTGGCTGAAATTCATTGACATCGAGCCCTTGACTGATAACGTCTATTCTCTCTTTCTGACAGAAAAGGTTGCATGCAAAGGCGCAATCAAGTCAGAAGCATCCATTCATACATAAAACATTAGTCTGCTTTGTTCCAAGTTCACTTCAACACTCAAAAAGCAGGTCGTGCCCAGGTCTGCTCTGTCAACACTTTGGAGTCCATTTGAAATAGACTAATGCGTGTATGTATGTGTGGGCTTTAATTATTCAGTCTGCGTCTTTATTTTGTGATGAGCATTCTACTGACCTACTTACTTCAAATTCATTCTCTCCTAAAAAAAAAAAACCATCGTGATTTTCTAAGTGACGCATATAAAAAGTTGTGATTTTTATTCAGTGCTGGTACGACTTTCTATTTTCTGTGACGACTACATTCCTACCTGCAGTGCTGCTTTCTCAAAATCCACACCTCAAAATAGGTTAACTGTTTTTTTTTTTTTTAATAAATTCGTAACTGCTTTTTTTTTTATTAATTAATTCAGTCATTGCGAAAATGCAGTCTTGTAGATAGTTCATCTTGGCGTGGCTCTAAATGGTTTGTTTTCCCTTATTTATTTTACATTTAAAAAAAAAACACAAGACAACAGGGAGTATAGAGAAAAAGAATTAAAGAGGGAAATATATGAGTTCTGCATGCTTTGTTGTGTAATAGGGTTTTTCTATTAGGTCTATATCTTGTGCACATTGACTTACAATCTTACTCAGAATTCATGGTGAACACAAAACAATCAAATCAAATAATAACTAACATTTAGTAGTGACTATATCGCCCCTGCTTTGATTAGTTGCATATACAGTGGGTACGGAAAGTATTCAGACCCCTTTACATTTTTCACTCTTTGTTTCATTGCAGCCATTTGCTAAAATCAAAAAAGTTCATTTTATTTCTCATTAATGTACACTCAGCACCCCATCTTGACAGAAAAAAACAGAAATGTAGAAATTTGTGCAAATTTATTAAAAAAGAAAAACTGAAATATCACATGGTCATAAGTATTCAGACCCTTTGCTGTGACACTCATATTTAACTCACATGCTGTCCATTTCTTCTGATCCTCCTTGAGATGGTTCTACTCCTTCATTGGAGTCCAGCTGTGTTTAATTAAACTGATTGGACTTGATTAGGAAAGGCACACACCTGTTTATATAAGACCTTACAGCTCACAGTGAATGTCAGAGCAAATGAGAATCATGAGGTCGAAGGAACTGTCCAAGGAGCTCAGAGACAGAGTTGTGGCAAGGCACAGATCTGGCCAAGGTTACAAAATAATTTCTGCAGCACTCAAGGTTCCTAAGAGCACAGTGGCCTCCATAATCCTTAAATGGAAGAAGTTTGGGACGACCAGAACTCTTCCTAAACCTGGCCGTCCAGCCAAACTGAGCAATCGTGGGAGAAGAGCCTTGGTGAGAGAGGTAAAGAAGAACCCAAAGATCACTGTGGCTGAGCTCCAGAGATGCAGTAGGGAGATGGGAGAAAGTTCCACAAAGTCAACGATCACTGCAGCCCTCCACCAGTCGGGGCTTTATGGCAGAGTGGCCCGACGGAAGCCTCTCCTCAGTGCAAGACATATGAAAGCCCGCATAGAGTTTGCCAAAAAACACATGAAGGACTCCCAGACTATGAGAAATAAGATTCTCTGGTCTGATGAGACCAAGATTGAACTTTTTGGCGTTAATTCTAAGCGGTATGTGTGGAGAAAACCAGGCACTGCTCATCACCTGCCCAATACAATCCCAACAGTGAAACATGGTGGTGGCAGCATCATGCTATGGGGGTGTTTTTCAGCTGCAGGGACAGGACGACTGGTTGCAATTGAAGGAAAGATGAATGCGGCCAAGTACAGAGATATCCTGGAAGAAAACCTCTTCCAGAGTGCTCTGGACCTCAGACTGGGCCGAAGGTTCACCTTCCAACAAGACAATGACCCGAAGCACACAGCTAAAATAACAAAGGAGTGGCTTCGGAACAACTCTGTGACCATTCTTGGCTGGCCCAGCCAGAGCCCTGACCTAAACCCAATTGAGCATCTCTGGAGAGACCTGAAAATGGTTGTCCACCAACGTTCACCATCCAACCTGACAGAACTGGAGAGGATTTGCAAGGAAGAATGGCAGAGGATCCCCAAATCCAGGTGTGAAAAGCTTGTTGCATCATTCCCAAGAAGACTCATGGCTCAAAAGGGTGCTTCTACTCAATACTGAGCAAAGGGTCTGAATACTTATGACCATGTGATATTTCATTTTTTCTTTTTTAATAAATTTTCACAAATTTCTACATTTCTGTTTTTTTCTGTCAAGATGGGGTGCTGAGTGTACATTAATGAGAAATAAAATGAACTTTTTTGATTTTAGCAAATGGCTGCAGTGAAAAATTTAAAGGGGTCTGAATACTTTCCGTACCCACTGTATACACAACACCAATAAAACCACGCAGGTAGAGTGAGTAACATTGATTATTTGATTTAAATGGCACCTGTCAAGGCGGGAGATGTATGCGGTAACAAGTGAACAGTTGGTATTGATGTTGAAAAAGGGTCAAATTGTCATTGGGATCTTCAAAACGGCGTGTCTTGTATAGTGCTCCCAGCATGCATTGGTGCTTCGTATGTGCGGGGAAGAGATGACGGCAGGATGCAATATAGGAAGAAGGTAAACCGACGGAGGCAGTGTGATACTCTGGACGATGGTCTGGTAGGAAACATTGGCATTCATGTGGATTTTATTTCATACATACCACCCACCTGAACATTGTTCAAGACCATACACAGACATCCATGGTTCCCTTGATGGCAGTGGCAGCTTTCAGTAGGATAATGAACCCTGCACATATTTTTCAGGAATGCTCGGAGGGAAAAAGACGAAGAGCTTAAGGTGTTGATTTAGCTTTGAAATATTCCAGATCCCAGTCCTGTCGGGCATATAATTCAGTTTCAATTTTATTTATTATAAAGTGTAAAATCCTCAACATGCTCCCAAGACAGTTTACAATTTCAAAGAGCTATAATAACATAAGTAGGGATAAGGTGACCTGAGCCAGCCCGAATACGAGCTTTATTAAAAAGGTGAGTTTTAAGCGTAACCTGTGGGATGACTTTAAAACCTGAATAATTTAAAATCTGCTGCTTACATCTTGATACCTGATGCAGCAAGAAAGATGGTGACCTACAACATAAGAGGGAGAGTCAATAACAGTAGTAAAGTTGCCATAATACCAAATACAATGACCTCATTGAAGTAGAAAATCTCCCATGCATCTACAGACTTGGGTGTTAATTTCTATATTTTCATCCCTTTGAGTGACCCTTGATGGCAGCTATAAATTGATCCTGTTTGAATATCTGATTTTGAAGAAAGCTTAAAGGCATTCATTTACTTCACTTCTGTGCTTGTGCATAGTTTGAAAGAATGTTTAATCAAAGTACCATCCTGCAATCTGGTGCCATGTAATATTTTAGCATAAGAAAGAACGACGAGAGGGGAAATCTAAGAACGAGTGCGTATCAGGCGGCTCTCCAGCTTCACCAACTCAAAAGGTGAATTTTTGTCCTGCACTTACTTTTTATATTAACTGCCGTTCGGTATGTTTTGATCACACAGGAAGTGTGACTGCATTATGACACAGCTGGAAAAACTGGAATTGTTGATAGGTAATATATCAACAATTACAGTCTCAATAACATTTTAATATAACCTTTAAAAAAAAAAAAATGTCATTAAACATAACGCTCTGCACAGTTACATGGCAACAAGAAGCATATGATGCCACAAAAACCTTTGATAAAGCAATCGCACAGAAATTATGCTCTGAAATGATTGCAATAAAGGACACTAAAAAGATCCATGGTTCAGATTTTTGCAATTCCCTGAAAGAT
The DNA here is from genome assembly GCF_029030835.1 of Brachyistius frenatus. Classification (NCBI taxonomy): domain Eukaryota; kingdom Metazoa; phylum Chordata; class Actinopteri; family Embiotocidae; genus Brachyistius; species Brachyistius frenatus. The sequence continues at coordinate 1,474,008 of NW_027210697.1, forward strand.
AATGAAAAAATAAACACGATTTCTTATCCTGACATATTCAGGCTTCACACTGGTCTGCAGCAGCTGAACAGGCAGGTGGTCTTCCAGATACAAAAACAAACAAAACAGTTGTTGCCCTCGACACCTGAGCTTGCCAACAGAGGGCACAATAAGTTCAGGTTGTGACACTGACTGTAAACGCCTCCACAGAGAGTAATACATTTGTGTGCATGACGTGACTGCTGTGTGTTATTTAGAATCAAATGTATTGTAGTTATTATTGTCAATTGTTTATCAGTTAGGTGGTACTAGTAGTGACAAACTCACAGAGCTCCCTTTCAGCTCTCCGCAGTGATTCAGGATGTCGTTCTCTGTCTCGCAAATTTCATGTTAGGTTTTGGTTCACACTCGTTCCATCAGCCTCGTTTCCAGCTGTGGCAAGCAGCTGTGCTCAGTAAAAACAACAGGTTAAGTCACTGTACACTAAGCTCAGCATGCAAACATCAGACAAAGTTGCAGATATTCTAGTTTGTGGACATTTAGTAGTTTTGGAGCCAGATATTTCCCTCAGTTGATTCTTGAGACCATAAGAGATTTTTTTTTGTTGTTGTTGTTGTTGTTGTTGTTGTTGACAAGTGCCCCTGAAACACAACCCAAAATGGATGTGCTGTATGTGTAAATGTTTGTTAATATGTTCACAATATAAATTGTACACTCAATGTTGTGTTTTCAGCTTCTACTGCCGTCTACTCCCGAAACAACCAGTTAATTCAGGGTAAATGCTACAGCATGCAGTATTATTATAGACAGCAGTGCTTCTACATTTGTGGCAACAGTTTGGAGAATTCCCTTTTCTGCTTTCTGCCCCACACAGGAATAATTTTCCTCAGTTCAATAAAAGTGAAGAACTTGGGTGGCTTGCCAGATCCCTGACCTCGACCCCATCCATCCCCTTTTGGATGAAACAAAAAGTGGACTGTTTTTTATCAACCAACATCTGCGGCTAACCGAAGTAAAGCTCGTGGTTTGACACACTTTGAGGCCTATTACGACAAGCTCAACCTACATTAGGCTTAACAAATAATACCTCCGGCTAATGCAGGAAATGTCCCCTGCTTTACTGCTGCCAGATATTATAATTGATGCCCTAAAATGATTTGCTTGTATAAGACATCTGTGTTTCACATGCAGCAGGCAATAATTCAACTAGTATTAAGGCTGATGAAAGGTGCTTTTTAATATGCACATTTATACAAATGAAATTGTTAAATATTTTTGGTGAACGAAAGGGAAAAAAAAGAAAAGGAAAACAAGCATGTCGCCTCATTTCCTTTTCGCAGAGGTAAGCTGCCATGTCCTGCTCGTCATTACCAAGCAGTGTCAGGCACAGTAACACGTGCAACGCGTGACTGAGTGCACTGAGACATCAAGTTTAACCTTCCATTTTAATTCAAGAAAGCGTAACCGATGTAAAAGACCTCCTTCAACACGATGCACTGAACTGCCTGCAGAGTTATTCATCCTCCAGTTCCTCTTATCTTTATCATGTGAATACGTTTCACCAGTCACCACCCAACTGTTTCCACAGGTGTCCTTGAAAATGGTCTGACATGCACATAAATCAAAACAGCTGCGCTCTCTGCTTTGAGGTGATGATTTATAGAAGAAAGAAAAAAACTACCTGGACTGCGCCTGAAAATGCATGCCTCTATCTGCTTGGCATAATGCATGTTTTTCCTCGACCAAACAATAATAATTCTCATAATTGTATCACACGAGAATATGATAGTTTATGCAGAAGCAAGCAGCCATCAGCTGACACAGCCCCTCAGATGAGACCTTGACCTTGACATCAAAGGCTTAAACTGTTTTACTGTCATTTTGTGTTTAAAGGCCAACAAATACATTTTGACTGTGTAGCTCTTTTGTTTTATTGTGTGCGTGATCTGTAACCGCAGTAACACAGGACAAACCGACTGAAATTCCTCGGATAGATACTATAGATTTGAAAAGGTTAACCTGATGGAATTTACAGTTCAAATTTAACAAGAAAACGTAATCAGGCAAAGAACATGAAAGGAGGAGATGAATTACACGTCAGAGCTGATAAATGCAGAACAGCAAATCTGCAAGAAAATGCAATGAGCTAGAATAAGTTACGGTAGATGCGGGTTGTAAATCTTTTGATTCATTCATGCTTGTTAATCACTGTCATTTTAGAGAAGATGTCAACGTCCTAACCTTGATTTGTTGTTTTAAGTGAGAAAAAGCTGGAAAAAAAATGATTTGATCAAATTAGAAACTTTATTAAAAGTTTTGTTGTTAGGTTGGATATAGTAGCACTGGAGTTATGAGTATCTGTCTGGAGGTAGTTTGCTGACTCTGGAAAACCATCTTGCTGTGCATGCCATGTTTACATTTTGCTGGTCACATCACGGTTTATATATATATATACATGCTTGTTTTGCTTCTACCATGAGAAATAGACATCAATTTTTATGGCATATAAGGTTGGAACGTGTTTGGGTCATTACCTTCGAAATGTGCGTCCATTACTTGGAGGAGCTAAACTACTGAAGGTGCGCCGAAGGGAGATGTGGTACTTAGCTGTTGAGTTCATATATCATAAACAACATCTTTCTCCAAAATCGCAGACTCCTCCTTTAATGCCCTCTACGGACTCACTTGATCACCTTCAGATTCTCCCACTCAGTCCAAACCTCTTCTGCAGCACCATCACTCAAATGTCCTGTATTTGAGATACTGATTAATCAAGCTGATCGTCAAGTTATACCCTCTTGGTCAGAGCATGCAAGTTGTCACTTGTAACTACAGTTTATTATGTTGTTATTGTTGAGTGGCATTTCTTTTCGTATTTTACTTGCTTTGTTCATTCAAAACAATCCACTATGGCCTAGAATGACTTTGTACTGATTGACAATTGGGTCAATAAATTATTGAAGTGATTAATATGTAACTGAAATATCAGCAGCACAATCACACATCAAAACAGAGGAAAATTCCAATGCATTTATTGGCCTTGATGAGTGGTCCTAAGTACTGTAGCTGCTAATTTGTTTCTTGTAACTGAAAAGAAAAAGATTGAAACGGTTGAAATGACGGGTGGTCCAGATGTGTTGGTGCCTCCAAAGAAAGTTTTCCAAAAAGGCACCGTCTGGCTCTGATTAGCATATTATCTCATATCCAAACCGGGTCGTGAATGTAGGTCAGACAAGCATCAACAAATACCCAAACAAAAGCCCACTGCAGTCTGTGTACGAGTCTGATCGACTGATGCAAATGCAGTCTGGCTGCAAAACATCTAATCAATGCAGCTAGATAATAAATTACCTCATTTGACCAGATTGTTGGACTGTGACTGTTCTGTGCTACGTGTATACTGGCACAACTCTGTTTTTAATTCCAATTACAGATACGATAGTATCAAGCGTGCAACCGGATCTGCTACACGTCAAAAAGTACCAGTGATGATTCGAAGAAAACCATCACAAACAAACTGTTTTCTCAGACAAGGCCCTCAGTTTTAACCTGCGTGGAAAGTTATGTGAATGTAATATAGTTACAAGTGAAAAAAAAAATTAAAATCGACACTTTTGCCTCTGGTTGCATATTTCTAGTATGTTTACCTACATTTTATATGCCAGTTATGTTGCGTACCCTGTGTTTTGTTTTTTGTTTTCTTTAAATGTAAGAAAAAAAAAACAGGAATTTGCCCATTGCATTTAACTCATCTGCAATTAGTGAAAACACAGACACCTGGAGCAGATAGTGGTTAAGTGCCTTGTTCAAGGGCTGAGCAATTACACTGGTGACCTTTTGATCCGAAGCCCTCGTTTTCCACCATCAGCCCATATCTGCCTTCACAGTTCAATCTGTGTTTTTTAACCCTTTTGTTTATATTATCAGTCTATAAGGTCCATTCCAGTAAATGGGATACAATTATTCAGTAATTCATAATAATAAAAAGATCACAGGAAAGTCTGCGAGTGTAAACCTCCATTTTATTTTAGAGAAATACATTTTGCTGTTTTTGTAATCCTGTAATTTCTGACTCCAACATAAGAAAGCATTAAACTAGATCAGTCATCAGTCATTAAATTCAAATTATTTTTATCACCATGTTAAGCTGCCATACAGTCTAATTGTGACTTCAATTATGACAACAACTTCCATCACTTTCATGATTAGTATATCCAATTTGTATAACTTTTCACGAAAATCACAAATCCTCAAAACATGACATGGCATGGCATTTCGGAGTTTCTAGTGAGATACAAGGGAAAAGCAAATAGATGGGAACAGTGGCAGGAGATGCAACGCTGACAATGAATGACATCCGAGCTGCAGGTGAAGTATACAGTGTTGATTTATTGGCGAGGATTAAATCAACCGAGCATAAATCTGCCACTGCTGATAAATCTGCACACGCTTAGTTTGCAGGAAGTGGTCGAACCCTCTAAGTCAATTTATGACTCTGCAGTAAAGCTGCCACTGTTGGCCCTGCAAAACAAAAGGTTTGAACTAAAGCGTGAGACCAATCATCAGCATTGACAGACCTTCAGAGCACTGTTGATGAAGACCGGTTGTGAGCAGAAATCTGTAAACATTTGTAGAGCAGCATATTTGAAGTCCCAACAATTGTGTTTTTATACTGAATCTTAAAGTTTAAACGATATTTCTGTTGTGTTGTTTTGTGTTATCGAGCGCCCTTAGAGAGGACCAGGAATTACAGTGCAAGAAACAGAATCCGATAAATATTATATTGCACTTCCAATCATCACAATTATAAACAGAAGCACATTTAACATATTAATTTACAACAAAATGATAAGGCAGTAAACAAAAAAAATACGAGACATGTATCTTTATTTCACAAATTTTCTCTGATATTATCTTTACTTGTTCGACTAATCCTGAAAACATATTGTTTGCATTCACGTCCGTTCCATGTCATTGTCAAGCCAATGGATCAAAAGTGCTTCATTGGTTTTTCAAGTGTTTTAGTGTGGAGTTCATTATCTCTATATTGGCCCTGCTGTGACATAACATGTTTGACAGGGATGATTTGCCCAGTTTACAGCTTTGGGATGCGTCAGTGAAAGTTTGCTTTAAAATTTAAAAAAAAAAAACACAGCTCAGATAAGAAGAGGTCTCGTAAAAAAAAATACAAAATACAAAACTTCTTACACCTCGTTCATTTCTTATATCTTGATTGATTTTATGTGTTGACATTCAGTTAAATTAAACATCAAATCTACGGTTTCAAGGATCATAAAAAAAAAACTCCTGAATGAAACCGATGTTTAAATGATGCAATGTTTCTTTGCATCATTTAAACATCACTTTTACCAGACAAGATATTCTGCTTTAAAGTTTAAAGGTTTAGATTTTGGGATCTACACTTTAGTCACAGACTTCAAAGACACTAGCAAATACTAAACTACAGCCAGCAGCTCATTAGCTTAGCTTTGCATAAAGACTTGAAACAAGGGGAGACTGCTTGGTAATAAAATACCAGCACTTCTAAAGCTCACGTGTAGTTCTTCTTTAATCGTTTAAAAGAACAGAATTATGTATAAAAAAAAAATATTTTTTTTTAAAATAAAAATTGTGCTAAGACAACTAGGACCATTGTAGTTCATATTCACCCTACAGATGAGAATCAATCTTTTCATCAAGCTCTCAGGAGAAAAATGAATAATAATAAAACTATATTCTTATCTTATATCAGTTTGTAACCACGCATAATAATAATCACTGTCTGGTATTATCTGTTTCAATCATGGTTTTTGCATGTCTATATATTGACCGAGGGATAAACACTGTATACAAAACTTTTTGTATACTTTATTCTGTTGTAAAATGATACATAATCAATACAATTTTAATTTTCCATTAATTTACTAATGTATTAATAGTCAAAATCAGAAATCTCTCATTTAAAAAAAGTTTGCTGCGTCCTTCTCCAAGTAATCAGCTGCATCCTGTTGGCTTTAATTGAGCTTGACGTGTGTCCAGAACTTAGCGGCGTCAAACTGAACGAACTGGCCATAATTTAGAAATGCACACACTTGTGTGTATAAAGTCCCACAATTCACACTGCATGTCGGAACAAACATTGATGTTCAAAGTCTAAAAAGTGAAGGAGTCTGAATACTCACACATGATAGCGTATTAGAACATGTGCACCATGTGACAAACTGAGGAAACTGAAACTAACAACAAGGTTTATAGTCCTACTTAATCACAGGCAGCAGATAATTATTGGAGCCTGAGCACTGGCTGACAGTTATAAACTTTAAGGAGAGTAAAGTTTAACACTATTTTGAATAAAGAAACGGACAATAAAGCGGACGAACCTTTTCAGAAACAGGTTCAGTATCTTTGAAATTAGTATTATATCTGCTTCAGTCACTCTCACTTTTATAAATGTCTTTTATCTTGCTGATAAAGCTGCTCCTTTCTGGCTTTGTCATAAAGGGTGAGTGTTCGAGAGATTTTGAAGGTTTTGTCTTCCGGTGCAGTAAAGCACGGATCCGTTGACGGGTCCGGAGGTTTGAATCCAAAAAGAAAAGTGAGACAAGGTACATTTTAAGTACATTAAATGTGAAAAGTTTTTGCACTTCTTTGCTTTCTTTTTTCCCCTCTTTCTAAGAAAGCATGTAAAATTGTTTCACAAAAATCTACGAACATATAATTCAAATCTTTTTTAGACTTTTTACATGACTTTCACTCCTGTGAAATGTCATTTCCTTAGTGAACATCAATTTGAATAAAAGTTCAAAATAATTGACCACAATTAACCTCCAATTTAAATGAAATCATAGGTGATATTTCAGCATATTTTGGGAACTGCTCGTGGACATTTTGGCATCGCACTGCTTTATTGATCACATCCCTCACACCAGACATGATTTTTGTTTAGAACATCTAAATAAACAGAGGGATTTACGTTTGGTTCAAATGGGATCGCATTTACTGTGTACTCGAGAAGAGTCCACAAGAACGGCCTCCTCTTCTGGTATTCACTACGTTGGAACCCAAAATCTCCTCTAAGCCCCGAGTTCACGAGTTGTGACGTGTTTGCTGACATTTACAGAAATGTCAGAGGAAGTTCATTTTGTTTTAGTTGGATGTTAAACTAATATATTCATTCATTCATTTTAGTCATGTCTTCATAACTTCGACAACAGCATAAGTCTGAGGAGGAAAACGTTGATCTTCCCAACGGCCTCATCTTTTCCCTCAGTGCCTTTGCATTTCCTGCATTACATCGCTCCCACGTCCACTTAAATTGTTAGCCTCTGTGGCTTTCAGACGCCGTCAACTTTGGTGTAGCGACGGTGAACCCGACTTTCAATGTTGTAACCACAAGCTCACGAGTTCCATTTGAACGCAGCAGTAGATCACTTTTAGATCACGGTCTACACAGGATGGGGTGGTGTTGCTGTCAATGCAGCTAATTTATCAGCCAATAGACATTTGAATCAGTACTTTCTTACTATTGAGTGGTCCATCTGTTTATCGGGTAGAAAAACTGTGACCTGTTTTTTTTTTTTTTTTTTTTTTTTTTAGTAATAGTTGAATCATGACTGAGGCTCAAAATGCAGTTTTTGTGCCCCGCAGATATTTGTATTCACAGGGTCACTGGTTCGAACCGTTTCGGGCTTTGTTCACACCTGTCCTGCGTTAGACAATGCGGCGGCCTTATTCATTTAAATTCATGCAGCCGAAAGGTCACAACATAAATAAATTTAAAAACACAACGTCGCGTGGCACAAAAAAGAAAAATGTAACCTGGCTCACCTTTTGCAATGTCACTTGGAAAATACAAGAGTCCTACTTTCAGGCACCTTCCCAACAGTAGGTGACTTTGTGACGTGAATGACATTTTATGGTCTTTGCAACAGAACAACTGCAGCTGTGATGCTTTCCACATTTGAAAAACCGTCATAATATTATCATCCACTGGAGCGTATTTGACGTTTGTTAAGACCGAGACGTCTCAACAGCTTGAAGGAGTGCGACGGATGCTGCTTGCTGTTCCTCTTGACTGTCAGGTGTCCGTGGTGAAAGGATGTCAGATAAACACTTATTCAGATATTTTCCTTCATGCTCAGACTGATGATTTACTTCCCTCCGCCCTAAAATGGTTGCCATTCATCTCAGCTGTCTGAATAATTGCTCGCTCATGACTTAGAGACTATTTTTCACTTCTTGTCACAAAAGTAAAGTGTTTGTCCAGACAGACAGTTTTGACAAACGTTAGCAAACGGTAAATTTACTCTGAAATCAGTAAGCCTTACATTTTTGACCACCGATAACCGAGAAGCTTCTAACAACAGCACAAACTGTTTAGGTGAAGATGCACAGAGTTTCCTGAATGCAGTAAAATGGTGGATTCAGTCAAATAGATCAGCTGTGACCTTGAGCTCAACACTTCTTCACATCAGACAGTGAAAATGCTGAGTTTTAAATATTTCAAGACAAGTTTACCGTCACGCTGTACCGCCCCCACATTTCCTCCAGACAGCCTCCCTGTCGGCCCGATTTCAAAACTGATTGGCTAAATCCTTTCCTGTCTTGAGTGAAGATTATTGATTAACAGTGCAATCTCTCTGCTCCCACCTGTTTACATTGGCTGTATGATGCACACAGTGCAACTTCTGATGACTAATACCGGTTTACAAGCATGACACAGGCTTTACTTTAGCTTTTCATTCATTCTTAATTCATGAATTCATTCTTAATCCATGCTTATCCGGTGTGAAGTCATAAGGAGTTGGAGTCTATCGCATCGTTATCTGGGTGAGAGGCAGTGTCTGTCATAGCAGTGACACATTTCGATTGCCAACCATTCACACACACCCACCATGCATTTCTTCGGACTGGAGGCAGAAATCAATGTATCTACAGGTTAAAAGCCCCCCCGGGGGGGCGGGGGGGATAAACGCTCTACGACTCCTTGTGTAGTGTGTATGTAGTTAGTGATCAGTAACTTGTTGGCGTCAACGTTAACCTATTAGCAGACACGTGTTCATTGCGTGAATATACGCGTCCGGTCACCCTCATGGGTGTAGATCTCGGGTTAATTTGGAAACTATTGGAGCAGCTTTTAACCAATCAGCATTGACCACCATATGACATTTGTTGTGTGCCGATAATCACCGAACTGTAAACAACAGTAACTTTTCAACTGTCGCCGTCTTGTCCTCGTAGCCGTTTGGAGCCAGAAGTGACCATATTTGGAGCAGGGGAGGAGCGAGAGGTATCTGACTCAATCCAACTGGAAACCTGGCGATAGGACGTCCCGCCCACGTATGGCGGAAACCTGATTTCACCACAGGCCTGTCAAATTAAACAAACACGCCTATTTTCTAATTAATGACGGTATTTTTTAAGAAACTAATGAGAAGGAGGGACTTCAGCGAACAACATCATTATGACTTGTGGAAAATATTATTCTAAACGGAGTGCTTTGAATATCACTAATTATGAGATATGTGATAGATGTTGAAGGTTGCAAAGTACCAGCTCTTCATCACGGTTCCTACTACACTGAGTGATGGTCGGTCACGTCTGCATGTTGCAGAATATTCAGATGCTGCAGTTGTTTACTTCGTAGCAACCCCACCGGAGTAACTCTGGGGGAAAAAAAACCTTCCAACTGTGATGAAGAAAATGAATCCATTTATCTGTAAAATCCTGCGGTATTACTTTGTATGTGTTTTCAGAACATTTTAGACAAAAATCCAGAGACTTTGACGAATCACATTAAAGTTTGAGTTTTCTCAGGGGAGCCAATGATAATTAAGAATAGCTCAAATGATACCATTCTCATCCTGTATTGGTTAAATCAACAGAATAACTGCAACTTCAGACATACTTATTAGATTTTACGCAATTAGACTCCTCTGTCTAGCACTATTTCTGTCTGCCTAAAGTTAAAGTTGAATGACTGCCACTGCCCGTCTGTTGGTTATATCGATGGGTCCTTCATGCTCGGCGTAGAAAATTGTGTTTAATGGGCTCATTAAGAGCCTCCCAGATGTGTCGCTGTTATGTTACACACTAATACTGCTGTGTGTGTGTGTGGACGCACGTTTGGTGCCACCCCGAGGCGAAATCAATTGATTTTTTTCACATCTCCCTGCCGTCCTTGAGAAGTGCAGCTATCGGATCCTTGTTTCTTTACCGGAAGGTCACAGGTTTCAGCCGACGCATCTGTGTGAGCTCGACCACTGAAAGGAAGGCGTTGTAGGCACTGCAGGGAAAAGCATCCATAGATTTTTATTTTATTTATTTATTTTTTTTTTTTGCAGCAACTGAGCGATCCTCAAACGTCTTTTCCTATTTATGATTCACCGCACATCCACTTCCTGGAAGCTTTTACTGCTGTTGTACTGCACATCCAGTGTCCAGCAGACCTCAAAACCTCCAATGAGTGATATCCCACTTCTTTTTCTTTTTTTTTTACATTTTTACTGATAATGAATTCCGATCTGGGCAGGCTAAATAAGAACACTGAACTTTGTTTTCTGCAGAAGAAGCAGGAACAGCAGTCAATTAATGCGCCAGCATTCAGCCAATACCATCTGAGTATTCTGCACCCCAGGCTAATGAGAACTCCGCAGGCATCCCACATGGGATAGAATAATATTTCCATAGAGATTTAATGGTTTGCTTTAGCCTAGTTAGGTACTTTTGGGTGTGAATTTGTCAATAATAAAAGCGAAAATGTGACACGAAAGCGTTTGGCATTGAATTTATGAACCCTTTCTCTGTAAAAATGCAATATATTCTCTGATGTTGTGTAGCTCAAAGAAAAGAATATATTCTCATATAAATAGACTTTTACTAAACATAATTTTACCCACGCCTGGGAAAGCATTTCCCCATATCAAAGTCAATATTAAGTGTGTGTGTGTGTGTGTGTGTGTGTGTGTGTGTGTGTGTGTGTGTGTGTGTGTGTGTGTGTGTGTGTGTGTGTGTGTGTGTGTGTGTGTGTGTGTGTGTGTGTGTAACCAGACTTTCTAACAATAGGCTGGAGGTGGTAACTCTTTAACCCACCAGAGGTGCGATCAATTCAAGTCAGCAGGACAGGTGAGCGAGAGATCCATAAAAAATAATGATACAGGTGATGAGGTCAAAGAAGGATTTGTGAATCCCCGTTTACGACCTCGTTAAACCTCGTCACTACTCATTAACCCGTGAGAAAAACCGTGCTCCCATGGGATGACTGGCAAAACGGTTTAAAAGGAGGCTTGTGGACGGAGGGAGAGCAGACGCACCGAGTTGAGCACCTGCTGAACATATCAAGAAACAAAGAGGCTGCAAGACCAACTGCTGTCAACTGTCACCATGAAGACCACACTCGCCACCGTTGCTCTCCTCGTCCTGGCTCTCGGCTGGACCTCTGAAGCCGTGCAAGTTGAAGTAAGTACCTGACCTGATTTACTCCAGCCTCCACAATAATATTTATTATACATACTAATGTTATTTATGATATGACTCTGACGGATTGCAAACTAAACTAAAGCTCTGCCAACTCATTGCCACGCGTTGTCATAATATATTTCAACATGTGCTTTTGGGTTCAGTTCTCTAATGCAACGTGTGCTGCTTCTTCCAGGAGAATGGATTGTCTTTCTCACTGGAAGCCGTCAAGAGGCTTCAGGAGCTGACGGAGAGCAGCGATGACAAAGGACAACACAGCCCGCGTCTCAATGCGAGCGCCGTGTCCCTGTGCGCCCACCCCATGCTCCCACAGGAGCTGCTGCCCCTCTGCAGGCAGAGAGGAGCATCTGCATCCCTCGTCAGACTAGGTGAGGCGATTGTCGAGCGAACAGTCTGCCTGAGTTTGGAGGCAGCACGTCAGGTCATGAATATTCAGTTTACGGGTGATTCATCAGTGCAGCTGATCTGTCTTCTTCTTTGTCTTTGTATTAGCTGTGGTTCCCATTGACGTCTGCGAGATCTGCGCATTTGCCGCCTGCACTGGCTGCTAAACAAACACAGCAAGCCAGGAACACCTTGCTCAGCTTACGTCTTGTGATTTTTTTATTTATTTTTTCCTTCCGTCCCCCTCAAACCTATTTGAATCTGCAAAGTTGGCCACTTGACACATTTTGTCACCAAAAATGTCCCCAAAAAGAAAAGAATCAGACAAGCTCAGGAATGTCTTGCAAACTGTTACTTAAAATCATATTTAGCCTTTTATTTTTTTTATAGGCAGTTCTTCAGCATACATTTTAATTTTTGATTCCATAATATTTGTTACATTTCTATCTTACCTTGCTTTATATACGTTTTTAAAGAGATGTTTTCTTTTTTTCATTTTTCATTAAATATTGTTTGGAATAAAAAGCATTCAAGTATAGATCATGTGTACATTGTGCTCTTTCCTACAAATGCAAACACTCTGGTACTATTTGTAGTACTACAGTACACGGTAACAACATGTTCTTAGTTGTGGAAAATGTGTCTTCATTTTTCTGTCCATAAGTGAGGGAAAACATGAAAAACTGACATTGTCCCAACTGTATTATCACCATAATGTATATATTATTACCAAATACTCAGAGCAACATTAACGCTCATTTTAACATTGTGTTTGTGGTCAGTTGATGACTCCTGAAAACCTCATCTAAATATTCTTTCTCTACTTTCTTTTTTTCAATGTTCCGGACAGTGAATAATTTATTTTATGCAGCTAAACTATCTCATTACACAGATTTTCCACGGCGCCAGTGGACTATCAAAATTTAAAAAAAAAAAACAGCTCTGAAGCCTACTATATGTTTACTGGCTTGATGCCTGAATAATAATGACGTGATAAACTAAAAAAAAAAAAGATGCACACAAGGCAGAAGTTATCAATTTGAAATAACGTGATGCGTATAAAATGGAGAGAGAGGCTTTACATGGTTTGACTCCTATTAAACATGATCAGGGTGACAAAAACCGTCAAACATACCAGCAGCCATGGTGAAGAACTTAAAGTTCTGAAAAACAAATTCCTCGTCCAAGCATCAGTCAAACTAGGTTTACATGAGGAGACAAAATACACTGAGAAAGCCTAAAAGCTTTGCACAGTAGTGTACACCATCCAGCCAGTTTACAGTTACACAATACATCCTTGGGAAAAAAGCCAATGAGAAGTTATCACTGTCTTTATTGATTTTCCAACCAATACTTGGCTTGTTACGTTGTTTTTATTGACAGACAATTATAGTCATTGTGTCGATGTGTATTTTAATGGAGACAGAAAATTGTGGTGCCACAAAACCCGTATTACAAAACATATCCTTATACCACTCTTACTTCTGTCAACTCCATAGTGAGTGATTGTCGCAATAGTTGCTTTTGCATTTAGCTCATTTTCTTAAATAGGATTTTGGAAATCATTTTTCATATAAACATGGGAAAAAGACAGGTCTAAAATTCTTGTTGTGATTAGAAACTTGTAATGCTGCTGTCCTGCCCAGGTGTCCTTTGAAATTGAGGTTGCGAATATCAATGGGACTTATGGGGTAATTAAAGGTTAAATTGAATAAACATGTATATACATTTTGAATGTCCTGTTATCCATCTTGTCCATTTTCCCACGGTGCATTGACAAAAAACTATTTAAATCATCAAAGGATTTGGGTCTCTCACGTAGGCTTTATATAAAACTGGTCGTAGTCTCCGGTTCTGAAATGAAAAGCCGATGCAGAAATGCCTTAAAGTGCAATACCACCAAGAGCCACGAGGGGGCCGGCCAAAAAACCTCTGGCTTCAATAGACCGCTATTCAAAACAAGTAAACTCTGGGTCAGCAAATGTTTTCGACTAGTCACGTGACATCAGTCACTAAATTCACTGTTACTTGTCAACATTGTGGGGGTCCTTCTGAAAGTAATTATATAATCAATAGCAAATGAGATATTAGGCCTCAAACAGAGCTATGTGCCTGGTTTGATTGACAGGCCTGGGGTGCAGTCAGGTTTCTGGCATCTTGTGCTCCGGTCACTTTATTCTCTTTGGTGGCAGCTATGGTGTTGAGGAGTACTTGCAGCTGTGTTTTTGGACTTAATCTCCCACAATTCAAAACAGTGTCTTCTGTATGATGTCTGTGTTCTTGCACTCGTTGTTGAAGTTTCATCATTCATGTAGTCATTGAACTTTTCTTTCTTTGTTCAGCCTTTTACACCGTTTACTTGCCACACAAGCAGAGAGCAAAATACATGTTCTTTCTTTTCTTCTTCATCTCTTTCTTCTTTTTCTCAATGAGTTGCTTCACCAGCAGCAAATGCAAGTTCTTTCATCAGTGGGCCACAGGCTCCGTCGCCATTGTTTTACCTAAATGGCGATAAATAGTAACTTTAGTGACAATTATATGAATGAAAGTTTTACTTCAAAGTGCACATTTGGGCAAATTTTTTTGGGGCCCACTATTAAATGTTTTAAAATAAACACAGTGATGGTTTTGGTCTGTTGGCCGGTCCTCCGTGGCAGCATCACAATTGAACCCCAGTCCGAAACAGTCCTTTTTCACTCTTGCCTCTCAAATCAGTTGTTCTCAGTTTGGATCAGCATAAGAACAAACAGTCTGTCTTAAGGTTATAACCAAGAAGCACACATATCGAGGTTAAAACATTGATTTCCTCCTTTGACTCAGCGAGAGTGAAGCCTGTAAAAACAGGTCGATTGTGTGACTTTGACTTCTGAAACAATGCCTGCGGCTTCATACATACAGTCAGCCTGCAATTCACTGTAGATGGAAGAGCTCTTGACTCTGACTCACAATGACATCATAAATTTGACCCTGACTCAATGTCGAACTTGGGAAGAAAGCAGCTCCCACACACCAACGTCATCTTATCTGTGTCACTTCTTACTTTTCTCATTTTTGCTTTTATTATTTTGAAATAAGTAACTTTTGACCTGGCTGTTTTTAGCATTTTAAGCTTGGAGGAACTTTGCGAGATCTACAAGTGTATAAGGGAACACATTTCAACTCCTAAATATAACAATTCAACTTTCTTAGAGGATTACTTATATTGAGGCAATTATTTTTTGTATTTCAAATTTTCAGAAATTTTACATTTTAAAGTGCAAAAGAGGGTTTGTTTACACATCATGCATAGACTGATTTATATAACATTTTAATATGCAAACTTTTTTGTGATTTTAGCGGGAATTTACAGAAATATATGGACAGTGTGGTAAGATAAACACCTAAATATGCTGTTTGGGATATTTTCTTTCCACAAGTCTGAAAGAGAACATGTTGTGGACACAAAATGGCCCAAAATATAAGAACTGACCGGTGCATGAAAAAACAGTTTCAGCCTTGCGCGTTGCCTTAAAGTGAATATCTCTGTCCAACCAAACCAAACAAAAAGTTATAATTTCTGTCCCGAAAATGACAACACATTAGGCCGTGTGAAAAAGCTCTGTACATACATGGCAGCTTCCTTATCAGACAGCCCTGTGACGTCTATCTGGGAGAGAGAGAGAGGCGAGGTGATGAGATTTATTAGGTGGCATTGAGACATCTGGTGCGTTAGTCTAAAACCCAAAGTCAATAATGAAATTTCGTGCTGCCGGAGGAAACAACATGGATGGAGGCTGTAAACAAATTACAGAAGACTGGATGGGAACCAAACAAAAAAAGAGGATCCACGGCACCTGCAGTGTGGGAACACGTGGTTATATCTGAGCAGTCGCTGCCCCTTCTACCTTTGCTCCCTCTCACACTGACACTCGTCTTTGTTAATAAATCACAGACTAATCTGTCTGAACACCTTATAAGAGGCAGCGCAGGTGTGCAGCGACCACAGAGGGAGAAAAAAAACACTCCACTGAGCTGAAAGGCATCTTGCATCATCTGAAAATGAGAGTGCTCAGTGTTGTCCTGGTTGTGCTGCTGCTGTGTGTGTGCAGGGGAGCTCTGGGTGTGCAGGTGAAGGTGAGTACAACTTGTTCTTAAAAAATACTGCTGGTTTATCAGTTCTTATATGAGAGTGTATATAATATCCATAGCAGCTGACCTGAAGGGGTAATTGTTTTGGACAAGAATGCACTAAAAGTGTACTTTTTATGTTCTCCAACGTATAAGTTTCTTGTCCCTGAAACTTCATCCGGTTGCTGCCTCTCCAGGTTGGAGACAGGAGCTTCCCCCTGGAGGCGGTGAAGCGGCTGAAGGAGCTGATGGATTTGAACCGCAGCGTTATTCCTCACCTCTCCGGGACGAGCGTTGCAGCCGTTTGCAGCGACCCTGCCCTGCCGCAGGTCTTTAGGCCGGTGTGCCGAGAGAAGGGAGCAGGAACCGTTTTCTCGAGGCTGGGTAAGATTGAGCCGGACAACAAATTATTAGACATGGAAATGCAGGGCATATAGAGATTTTTTTTGTTTCACAAGCAAACACATATTGTATAAAAAGGGTCTCCCGCTCAAGGCTCCATGTAATGGGTTTTGTAATTCATTTCCTTAATTGTTCATGCTTTTATTTTGAAGGCACGGGGCAGCAAGGGCACCTCAGGTGAATCTACATATATGGGCGTGTCAGACCAAATTCATCCCCTCAGAAAATGTTACTGTCAGAGCTTTGAAAATACTGGAGGTCACTAATAGCTTCATTTTTTTTTAGAATAAGGCCACCTGATTACATCAAACAGTCTGGCATTTGCTTTTAGAAAACGTTTCCTCAAACAGGAAAGTTCGTCGAAAGTTTGGCTCAGAGGTTCTGGTTTGGACAACAAAGGCATCCACATTGATTTTTCTTGACATTGATTAAATTCTTTTTAAAAATCACCAGACTTTTCTTTAAGCTGTCT
Source organism: Brachyistius frenatus (assembly GCF_029030835.1). Classification (NCBI taxonomy): domain Eukaryota; kingdom Metazoa; phylum Chordata; class Actinopteri; family Embiotocidae; genus Brachyistius; species Brachyistius frenatus. Next base: position 1,490,830 of record NW_027210697.1, read on the forward strand.
GGAGCCACAAAAAAATACAGTTTATCACAAAGTGTGGAAACAGAAAGAAGTTGACTGTCCTAATTTAACAAAATCTGCCTCCCAGCTACTCTGAAGCTCCCAAATCAGCACGTTAAATGTTGCCAGACCGTTTCTTCGTGAGCTGTTTCACCCTGTTTTCGAGTTTTTGCGTTAATCAACGCTAACTGGCTCCACACAGCTTCATATTTGCCAAACAGACACGGGAGTCGCATCCGTCTTGAAAAATGAACTAGCGCGTTTCCCCACTATGTCGGACTACTATTTTATTTTACTGACTTTACTTGCCTCTTTTTGAGGCAGCGTTTTGAGGCAGCATTACATACTGTAAACTGTCGCTCTTCGAGTTGCTGTTTAACCTTTAGTTTTATCACTTAGGCGCACACACTCTCTCCCAGACTGGAGATTAAAGACATCAACAGCAGACGCAGGCTTCAATTACTTTGCTCGAATGGATTTCTAGAGTGCATTGTTTACAGGTAGTATAAAACACATCCTGTAACTGCTGCACCTTGAAGTGGCTCGATGACGATGCCAGATGAGAGGTCTGTGGAAAAAGTTGAGCCCTGTGTCTTTGGAGGCCGTTAAACCTCCTTAAACACCATTTATTGCTACACTGAGATGGAAATGAATCCAATTATCACCATTAGCAGGATTTAATGTAACTTGTGTTGCATAAAAACATATTTTAGGTCAGAAGAATATTTATGTTTCTATCTTTTTTTTTTTCTTTCTTCTTTTCCTTCACTTTCCAGTGCATATCATCTTGTCTTCAGATCTTTGTGAAATATGCGCCAACCCCTCCTGCTATGGGTGTCTGCTCTGAGGCTGCCATCTGCTCAAAGCACAAACGCGTCAACGGAGATCCTCCACGGGCTGCATCCTCTGTAGTTTTTACACATCTCTATGTATAAAGCATCCGTGGACATAACAAAGCATGTCCTGTCACCCAGCAACCGGCGTACTGTTCAGCGTACTGCATTCTGGATAACAGTTACATCAAAATCTGGCTTGCTTTACATTTTTATATTCGTTGGCAGATGCTGATATAATCCTTTTGAAGTGAACTCAGAACGTTTAATTTATTTTGTTTTGTGATTTTATTTTCCTCTAACCCATCATCATATTTCACATTTGCTGGTCTCTGACATCGATATACATGACATCTGTGACCTGCTTTCCGACCCCAGTGTTTCACAGCCATCACAGGTGTCACACGTGGTCGTTCGTCATCAAGGGAACTCTCATTTTCACTCTGCTATTCTGCGCAGTGTTTGGTTTTGTTTTGCCCTCCATTATCTATAAAACCCACAATAGTGCTTCCTTAACGGATTGATTCAATGGAAGTGATCAACCACAATAAATGCTGTTTTAAACCCTGGTGACTGGTGAGCTAAACTATCAATCTAAACTGTGTATTCATTTTACTTCGTTTGTCTTAGTGGTGGCCTATTGACTCCTGCAAACAATGAAATAAACTGCAATCTACAAAAAAAAAAAAAAAAAGAAGTAGTGTGTATTTTGTTTAAACTCTGTTATTAAAGCATTAGTGTAGTTTTTGCTGATTTGAGAAAAAAACAAACAAAAAACTGGCAAAAGGAAAAGAACAACAAACTAAACAAAGAAAGAAAAGCTTCATTCATTATTGCATGATGCATAAAACAGAATCAATGTCAATGTAGACGTGGAAAACGGAGTACTGTAAGACTGAAGTTAAAACTGAGGGGGAAAAAAACAACAATCTGATGAAAGAACAACGAATTAAAGTATTCTCATATTTAAAAGCCTCATTAAATAAATTTAAATTAAATAACACGTTGATAAAAAATAAAAAATAAATAAAAGACAGAGGCACAGCCGGACTTTGCAGCCTCGTCTGGTTAACTCTCGTCTCGTTTGGATCTTCTTCTTGACAACTGTCGACCTCTCGCGGTTTTTTAGTGACGTTGCAACAAACGTGCCAGTCAAAGTTCAAATAACGGGATTTTTATTTATTTGTTTTTTTTGGTCTGTTTTTTTTTTTTAAACACGTAACCGTTGAAATAATGTGCAATTTTTGGTGAGTATGTTGAACGTTGAGCTTCGCTGAAGTTTTGTTGTTTATATGTCATGCCGTGTTTTCGGTTTTAGGAGGAAAATGAAACACTAAATCTTTGACGACAGCCCCGATATGACAACGTCGAGCACGGTAAAAAAAAAACTATTAACCGAAAGTGTTAGTGTTTAATGAGAAATATTGCGGCTTAGACATGGTTTCGGGTCAGGGTGGTTGCTGTATTTTGAAGGAACCGTTTCTTTCTCAATATTTTAATCATTTTTACCACTAAAGTTAGCTCGTGAACTGTCGTCTCCTTCATGTTTGAATTTGTAAACGTGACGACTTGACGTCACGCGGCTCGTTGGTCTAGGGGTATGATTCTCGCTTAGGGTGCGAGAGGTCCCGGGTTCAAATCCCGGACGAGCCCTCCCTTTTCGCTTTGATAAATACCTCCACAAACACGGGATATAATCCAGTTTCTTAATGTTTTAAATTTCCATCCCTTAACAAACATGTTTTCCCAATTATATCCCATTAAGTAACATAGTTTCACACTAACATGCTGTATGATGGCATAGGATGAGTGAAACAATTAAAATCAAACACATACTTTTCAAGGCTGCACAATGAAATCAATATGAATAAATTATAATAATATACTGTAGATAATGATTGTGCATAACATTTTCCCCAAAAGTCGGACTGACAAATTTGGTATCTTTGTAAGCTTCATTATCTTCACTAGAATTTGAAATAAGCTTCCGAAGATTTGACTAGTAAATATTGATTTGTTCTTAAAGACTCAATTTTATCCCTATGACGCTGGATATTAAGTGGTAATTATTAAGTTCACAAGTAAATTAATAATTAACTAAGGAAAACAACAGAGAATAAAAGGAAATAACGGGCAGGCAATTGAAACAACAGTTAAAACTAAACCCTTAAAAATATCAACTCTTTCACAAATAAGTGTTTGATTTCTTTTTTCAGCAGATATCTTAGTTACAACAAGATTGAGCTTAGCGAAGCAGTTTTGCGTTTCTGTGCGCTGCATTTATTCAGTTTGAGAAATCGTCTCTGTTGCTGGGTTGCTAAGGGTCAGCCTGCTTGGCGGAGCAGTAAACATTGCACACGTTGCATACGTCTACCGACGGGACCGATTGTTTTCCAGTTATTAGCCATACCCCATGCATTGCCGTGGAAACGGAGATTGCGCTGACAAAAAGTTATATTTTATTAAGCTGGTAACATCTTTTGTTTAAGGTGGTGGGTGGGTGGGGGGGGGTAAAGGTGAGTGGTGGGTGGGGGGTAAAGGTGAGGGGTTGTTGAGGATTGGGTCATCATGTTTTCTGGCTCCAGAAGTACTTCTTCTGCTTCTTGTTGACTGTGATCGTCTGTAAAGAAAAAGAAAACAGGTCACCATGTGAAATGTGTTGTTAAAATCATGAAGTGAGATTTAAGCCAGTTTACCTGAGGGTGCAGATTTTCCTCGGCGAGGCGCTGAACGTCTTCCTTCCTCTCTGCTTCCTGTTGGAGCCAGAACGTCTCTTTGTCCAGCAGCTTCTCCTCCAGGTCCCTTTTTTCCTCCTCCAGCTGCTCGAACTTCACCTTCAGACTTCTGGAGAGTTTGGTAAAGTCCCCTCTGACCTTCAGCAGCTCATCAGAGAGCTCCCTCAGACAGTTTTGGTCTTTCAGCTTGTTTTCGGTGTCTCTGAGTTTCTCCTCGAGAGCTGTGCACGCCAGCTTCCTTTTTTTCAGGGCCGCCTCTAAGTCGTTCAGCTGGACTAAGGTGTCCACGTGCGCGTTTGTGCGTCTTCGCCGTTTCTCCGTTTCCTTGCGGATCACTTGCTCCTTTTCGTCTCTCTCCCTTTCGGTTTCTTGCTTTTGGGTGAGCAGGCTTCGGTGCAGAGAGCTGATTTCCTTCAACTTCTTTTCCGTCAAAACGGAGACGTGCTGTTGCAGAGCGCTGATCTCCTCGTCTCTCGTTGCCTCCAGAGCGGAGAGACGCTGTTGAAGAGAGCTAATCCTCTGCTCGCTGATATCCATCTCCCTGCGAGCCTCTTGGAGGTCGGCCTTTAGCCGTCTGTTTTCTTTTCCTGTGACGGACAGCTGTTGTTGTAGATTTTTATTTTCACAGAGAAGCTGCTGTCGGTCACTTTTCCAAAACGATCTTTCTTTCAGGACCATGAATTTTGCTGTGGTCCTCAGGTTCTCCTCCATCTCCTTCATCTTTTCCTCCATGCGGTGCCTCGTGACTTCCATCCCCCTGTTAAATTCCTGTGCAAAATGATGTTAAAAGAAATACATGAATTAATTGTATGTTTCACAGAGCAGGCGATATGTTAGTGAACTAACAGAAACACCTAAAAGGAGAGAAGTGTATATCGGGCGTTTTTAGTTCGACATTCACAAGGACTCACGTTTTCACTAAATATTTAAAACAACTTTCGAGTTATGACCACATGTAACTCATTAATTCTTGGAAAAGTAATCTTAAAATTGACTGCCGGTAATCAGCTGTAAATATGAATGCTTTGAACAAATATATTAACACATTTGACAGGAAAAGTGGCGTTGTGTATAGCTGCAGAGTAAAATGTGTCCCGCGTTTCCTGGTTTTCTCACCCTGCTGGCTCTGCTCTCTCTTGTTGACATGTTGATGGCTGGTGACGGTGGGAATGATCCAAACTGTGCGATAGTTGTGAAATATTGTGCCACGTATCTGACAAATACTTCTCCTCGAAGACGCCGTACCTCTCAGTTCAACCGCTGGCGCTCTCTGTGAGGGATTGTTCTGGCTCTGAAAGTCTGTGACAGCCGATATTCTGTAGAATGTCTTTGATGACATCACAAACGCAACATTCTTCATCAGTTTTAAATGTAAACATCAATAGCGATCAAAGAACACTGAGAACTTCTTAGCGTAATGCAGACGTGCCCCAATTCTTTCCGATGAGGGCCCAAAAACCGATCTTGATGGAGGTCGGTGGGCCAGAAATAAATGTTTGTTATGTGAAATTACATTTCCTTAAGATGTAATATATTTTACAGACAATTTTACATCTTCAATCTAAAATAAAACGTCAGATGAATTAAAACACTACTCTTTAATCTTCTTACTAGTGATTCGGAAATTATAGTCAAAAGCACAAGGCATCCACATGATTCCTTCTGGGGAAATATACACCGAAACGCTGCGGTGGAAACTAAAATAAAGTGTTTTTCATTCTACATCGGTAGAACGAGACAGGAAGGAGGAGAAGAACCAACACAGGGATGGAAAACATTTATTTCTCTTTGACCTTCAGGGATGTTACTTTCTTGACACATACTCCCTGTGCTCTTAAGCAGGTCTATAGGAGGTCATATGTATTGCCAACGCAATTTTCAGACTGAAACCAGGCATATAAGAGTGCCAGGAAAACATGTGTCGGGAGCTGCAACGATTTTCTTTGCCATCTAATGTTTCAAACATATGCAGAGCAGTTCCCAGGACTCATTTCTTTAAGTGCTCTCAGCCATTCTGTAAGATTTGTTTGGCTTTTCAGAGTGCCTGTTTTGAAACTCTCCTCTTTGGACTCCTTTGCGGTGCTTAAAAATGTTGCTCACAATCTTTTGAAAAGCTGAAGATTGTTGCTCTGCACATTGCGGAGCCTTAACATGCAAAATGGGACTGATTTTAAAATTTGCATCTATTATGAAAGGAATTATTCTCCACTTTTGGCAATGCACATGTTTGATGTCTTTTCAACAGTGAAATGAGATGACTGAGAACATTCACATATTTAAGGCTAACAATAAACAGTTAAGGACATCTCCAAAAAACACAACATTGTTGTTTTACCTTTTTTTTTCTTCTTCTTTTCAGTTTTCAGTTATTGAAACGGTTTCGGGTGCATTTTTAAACAGGCAGTTTCCCCGTTTCCAGAATGTGAACTAACTCTGCTTAAAAACAGACATGAAAGTAGAAATGATCTTCACATCTAAAGCTCAAGCAGCGTGGCTCACTGAATGGCAGATCGGGTCCCCCATTTTCCTGAAAAGGGTTTAAAGGGTTACTATAATTTTCTATCGGAAATCTCTCGTGTGCTTATTCCACTCAACACCCACCAGAGGGCGCATTTCACCAAACTATTTTACAACATACTGCTGAATTCACAGCATGTTTAGAGGATATGAATACACCCCAGGCATAAATCTTTTGTTTTCATTGAGTGTTGGTAGGATTTCAGTAATGCATTGAGCTCACTGTGGCTCTTTTTTTTTTTTTTGGGGGGGGGGGGGTTGTTGTTTTGTTATTATCCTAAAAGAGAAACAGCTGCTGAGTTGCATGATATCAGGCAAATAAAATTAAGGTTTAAAAATAGCTCATTCCTGTGGCACAGAAGTACCTCAAATACCCTATTTTGCAGTGTGCTGTTCATCATGTGCAACATAGAGTGACCAGTAAATAAATACCGTGCAGTAGTTAATTGTTAATTTGCGTGTGGCTCAAGAATGTTCCTAATGTCTCATTTACAACGTCTTTTATGATGTCTACTTTACAACGTCCATATGTCCTTATCTTGTAACCTACAACTGAACTCAGATGTAAAGGGAATGGGGGTGACTGTCAACCGCTTGTCACGCCATATAAAAGCTGACCTATGGAGGAGTGACGTTGAGCAATGCTGGACATCCTTCTTTGAGTGTACATGTATTTGCTCCTTCTTGGAAGAATATGTTTGATTTTGAATCCAGCCTCTGAGTAATTTTTCTAACAATTGCGCTGTATTTATCTCTGACATTCAGGATCAGTGGTATCGGTTTCATCTGTGTACCCATGCCTTACCAATATTTCACTGGATTACCTTAAATTAATAATGATAATTAGATACTTGATTTAAAGAGAAGAAACGCTTGCCAAATGTGTCAACAGAAGCAGTTTTGTACTTGGTTAAATGTCCTTCATGGCACATAATGGTCAGATCACAATATTGTTTCTGTTGTTTTACTTTGCCTTTGTAAAGGCGAACTTCCCAACGAATATTTAATTGTATTTTTGCTTAAAATATTCATCCCTTTGTTGGGCTAATTTGTAGTTTCATTTAAAGATCACTCTTGGCTAAGATTAAAAACCAGCCAAAAAATAATAGGTCTTTCTTTGTCTTAGTCATTCTTTTGGTTTAGGACCCACTCATCCATATTTTTTTTTTGCCGCTAAAGACAAACATACTTACTTTGAACATCTTTATTTTGGGGCCTTTTGGTGTGATTATGTTCCCTGCTAGCAGAACATTTGTTTAGATGCTGCAGAGGTATTTGTGAGCAACCCTGGGCAAGAACACATTGTGACACAATGTTCTTGTAGAAATGAATGCATACAGCTTCATTGGCAATGGCTGCATGACCTGTATCATCAAATATTCACAAACTATATCCCCGCCTGTGTCTATTATCTTTCTTATATCAGAAGCTTTTTGTTCTGCCACTATTTTTTTTTCATATGATCTGTAAATGTTCTCAGTCATCCAGGTCATAGTCAATTTAAATTTTATCCAAAGGCAACTGGACTTCTTTAGTTTCTTAAAGACTCATCTGAAAGGCTTCTTCAGTTCTAAACGACTGGAGGGAGTTTCAGGTTTGAACTTCTTGTGGGGGTGGTCAACACCTTGAGAGTCATTTCAGTCACGTGAGACCCACCGGGCCGTCCTGTGGATCATTATGGTCTCAATAGTGTGAATGGGTTTTGGGTCGTTGGCTCACCCGGCCATCATTGTTTTGATCTTCCTTGGCAGGGATCTCAGGACTGCTGATAGTAGGTGTCTGAGACCAACTCTCTGTTCAGTGATGGTCTTTCCAGTTTGACGCACACGGCTCTCTTCACTCTTTCGAACCGTCGGTCTTGCCTGGCCAAAACGTGCACATTACCGTCCTCAAACGAGTGTCCCTTCTCCTTCAGATGAAGATGGACTGCTGAGTCCTGTCCTGAGGAGTTGGCTCTCTCGTGTTGTGCCAATGCGTTTGGAAAGTGTTTGTCTTGTTTCCGCAATGCACGAGTCTGATCATTCCTCGCCGCATGCACTACATTGCTTTACTTATGCCTGGGCGCTCTGTCCTCGGGGTGAGCGAGCTTCTGCCTCAGAGTGTTACCAAGCTTCAAATATACAGGGATGCAGAGTTTGTTGAAAATCCTCCTGAGTTTTTCAGACACTCCTGCAACATGATGCCTCTGTTCCCTTTGTTGTCCTTGTCCTCTCTGTTCTGTTCTGTTTCTATTCTTGGTTTTGGTGAAGGCCCAGTTTGGGTAACCATGAGCTTCAGGAGTTTCCTGGATGTGCGTCTTCTCCTTCTCCTTTTCCTCATCCCAGTGGGCACATTGTGGGTTCTGATGATGCAGAGTTTTTCTGATTAACTCCAGCTGGTGATCCAGAGGGTAGCGAGAGTCAAATAGTAATGATCTGTGTGGCTTTCTGTATACCTCAATGGGGAGACTCCTCTTTTTCATGTTATTGATGATGATACTGTCAGAATAAATACTAAATAATTACTGCGGTATAATACACTGATTCTGCCATTGCCCAGTGTCCATGTCACATGTCGTTCCTTTTGGTACAGACTCCTCTTTATTAAAAACAAAACCCATTTCAAATGTCAGGACAGCCTAAAGGACCAGCACGTCGAATTTACAAGCATCTAGCAGTGAGGTTGAAGATTGGAACCAATTCCACACCCCTCCTCTCATGCCTCTCTTTCCAAGCATGTAGGAGAATCTACAGTAGCTTTCAATTCAATTCAATTTTATTTTTATAGCACTAAATAACAACATAAGTCAACTCAGGGTATTTAAGATAGAGAAGTCTGTTAACAGATCCTTTCAACAAAATTTTAACAATTCCCACATGAGCGGTAGCTGGAAGGAAAATCTCACTTTTAAAAGGAAGAAAACCTCCGTCCGAACCCAGAGTCAAAGGTGGGCAGCTATCTGCCTCCACTGGTTGGGGCGAGGGGAGAGCGTAGAGAGAAAAGAACAGCACAGGAAGACAGCCAAAAATAAACAATGGGAAGGTTGGTGGTACAAGTAACCACAGATCAGAAACATTCAGAGACCTGCAGAATAAAGTATAAAGTTATAGAGATGCAAGGGTGGCATATAAATGCATGGAGGGTGAAAGAGAGAGGAGAGGAGCTCGGTGCATCATTAGAAGTCTCTCAGTAGCCTTTGCCTATAACAGAATAACTGAGATGGGTGGCTTAAGGTCACCTGAGCCAGCTCTAGCTTTAAGCTTTAACTAAAAGTAAATGTAAAAATGTGAAAGTACATCTAGAGTCTTTTGGTTTGTCTCTTCTGGACCAGAGTGGAAACATAGCGGTGCAATATGGGTTTGTGGACGAGGTCTTGCTCCCTACGTAGATATGAGGAGATCGTTCTTAAGCCCGAGAAAACACTAATGACAACATAATTATGAGTATTATATTCCATATTTGCCAATAAATCCCCCCCTAAATTATACACACTGGTCCTTTAAAAGCGTGCGTTGCCAACAAGAGTACAACTTCACTCTGCATGCTTTCAAAGATCACAATAACCCCAGTCCTGTTTCCTGTCGTAAGAAACCATAAGAAATCCTGAGACTCTCTGGAACACATATCCGCAGTTTCTCCTTTTTTTCCTGGAGGAGTATTTCGTTTTCACAGTTTGTTTTTTTTATGGATAAGAGAAACAATTCATCCGGCGGTTATTCTTTCTTATCCTGTTCAAGGTTGAGCTGCTGGACCATATCCCAGGATACGCTTACAGAGGAAGGCGTGTTTACAGTCCATGTCAGGGCCAACAAACCTACAGACCGATAAGCACCATCACAATCTCCCATCGGATTTGGGAAAGGCATCCTCATGCTAATGTCTTGGGAGACCCAAACTGTGGGAGGTCCAGCGTCGCTGTTTGGGTCCGGTTCCAAGTGATCATGGAAACCAAGTGAGTTTATGTGAGTTTTTCATTTTGAAGTGTTTTCAAAGCCTTTAAGGCCCCATCCTCAACCCCGTTATCAGATTTAGAAAACTTCCAACCATTTACAGTGATGAGTTACGTGTTTTTGTGTTTGTGCCTTTCATAAATTGATGTCATTAATTTAATCAGAAAAATAAGAAGTCAGTCTTGATTTCAATATGTTGCTGTTGGTCAAATGAGTCAACCTATTACACTTCACCCATTTTCTCCATTGCTACTAATCTTAAATTAATAAATTAAATAGGTTACTGTTGCATTAAACCCTTCCTCCTTCAGTTACTGTCAACACACCTGTTAAACTAATTTCCCGTTCTTGTGTGTACAACTCATTTTAAAAAGAAGTAGATAAAAGCACACTGTTGTTGGTCTTGTTATCTTTTTACTTTTATGTTGTCAAAAAATACAGAGAACGAGGACTAGCCAGTGTGTTTTGTAAAAATTAGATGATAATAATGTTAAAACAGACTAACACACAATTTAAGCCATTATTTACAGTTTTACTTTCGAGTTTGAAGACCACCAAACTCTAAAAGCTAAGTGTTTTTCCTCGGTAGAGCCTCACGAGGTGTTCATACATCTCAAATTTGACTGGTCTGCTCAGTGTCAACAAAGTTGCTGAGCTGTGATTGGATACCTGCTGTTTGGGGAAGGGATTTAGAAAATGGTCAGAATCCTGTCTTCATGTAGGAGGTGATGTAACAGGTGATCATCTTTCACTTTATATCAGTCGTAGAAGTTGGTAACACAGTTCAGGCCTTTTGAGACACATTAAGGCATTAGCATCTAAAGTCTCAACACATTCACTAATTGTCAGCATGTATTTAACCGGGTTGATTCATTCTTCAGTGGATGTTTTCCAGATTAAAGGCTGAAAGATGAGCACATCAAATATATAATTAGTCCCGTGTGAGGCTATAACTTTTGCTAGTACTTGTTTGAATGTTGCCGGAAGCATCCAGAGTCACATTTATCCAGCTAAATGTTTTTTTTTTAGCTTTTTTAACTTAAAAAAGTTTATACTGCTAAATGTGTGATTGTTCCCTTTGTGACAGTCTGCAATAAGTGATTGCTCTATTGGTGGTTATCGCCAATACTCAAGGTTCTGTGCAACATTTTATACCCGTATTTTAAATCCTGCTCCATGCCGTCTGATTAAAACTTTTTTCACTTTTTAGAATTCAACAGGTTCAACTACCACCTTTTTGTCCACTGTGAATGTTTATTTTGTTTTTCTCGATCAGATCTTTTCTTCAGGGAATTTCCGAATTTGAGCAAGCTCCGAGTTCCTCCACATCTGACAGTCTTAATAACTCCGTATTACTCATTTTCCAGGAAATGCATACAATTACCTAACATGTTATGACATTGTGAAACGTCTCAATCTGCCAGACACTTAATTGTTCTCAGCTTCACTTTCCAGTCCAGTGTTGACAGGGCTTCATCTTGGCAATTATATTAACAACAATTCTTGTTTCAAAATATTCCGAATTTTGACTTTGTCCATTTCGTCTTGCCATATCAAGAAGTGTTGAGTTAGATATTGAAATACGGTCAAACCTCAGTAAAACAGGGCCACAATGCTCTCTAGAAGTATCTCTTCATCTTATAAGATTTATCCAAAGGAAAGCTTTGCAGCAGCACCACGAGGAGGATGTTTGTCTCTTGAATAATAATCACGGACTATGTGACCAAGTGTAATGTCAGATCCATCTGTAGTGTCTGTTATCTTACCTGCATTGAAAATGAATGTTGACTCACAGAAAGGTTGTTTGTTGCTAGAACAACAGCAAATCCTCCAAAAAGATACTTGTTTTCAAAAGTAGGCCAGCCTGTACCCGAGGTATTACAACCCAAAAAACAGAACATTTCTAAAGTCTGTCCTTGATGTAGTGGGACCGGAATGAGAAGCAGTGAAGCTGAAGAGGTGACGGTTCAATATAATACAGCTACTATTCTTTTTCTAAATATAAAACATTGTGAATTTAAATGATTCTGAAAAATTTTGCTTTAATAATTGTATCCTTGAATGAATTATTATTAATATAATTATCAAAATTTTGGGGGCGAGATGGGCCGTCACCGACTTTTAGTGACAGAAAAGTGTATTAGCAACTCTCACACTGAGCTGGATTGAAGCGGGTGCACAGGAACTAAGTAAGGGGTAGATATTGGACGTAACTCCAGTTCTGTGAGTACATTCGTATTGTATTTCTTTCGGGGGCCCGCCCTCCCAAGACAATGGGGTGGGGGGGGGGGGACATTGGTTATAATGAGTAATCTTTATTTCTGTGTTTACTATACAGGAATGAGGTGCAGAGTGGAACTTGGCAGCTTCATGTTGCAGATGTATTTTTCTGAATTTTGTCCCATCTTATTAACTGGTAATTAGGTCATATTTCCTCATGTTTTTCCCCCAAAATGCTAATTTGAGCCAATAATCAGGCAAACAACCTTTTTGGCTTTATTTCGTTTGGCAGGCTGAGACGTCCTGCCAGAGGTTTCACAGCCATAACTTAAGAAAAGGAAAGTGGAAGCCGTACCGCCAACATTCTCCCAGCGCAAATAGTTGTTCTCCTTTCCTGTAGAGTTCCCGACAAGAAAATATGTTTTCCTACGGAGAGAGATCTGAGATGACAGATCCAGAAAAGTGAGACAGGGAAAGCTCTTTTGTGTTTTACCTGAAGTGAACAACCACTCAGACAAATATATGGCTCTTTTGAGGCAGAGATTTATAGAGATTTTATGTGATTTTTGTGTTCATGGTCGTGTAAGGACGAAGTCGATTGAGTAGTGCCGTCATGTGGTTGACAGTTTTGAAATTACATGCGTCAGCCAGCGCTTGCTATCCGGTGCAGAGTTCTGTCATATTTTCTACACAGCTACAATTACAGCAGGAATAACCTATTGCGCTATTGTGCTTCAGCTGTTTGGAGAAAGGCTCTTTTGTATGAAAAGGATCTCTGAGAGGTTTTCTGCATGAAGAGCTGCTTGTCCTTACTCTTTGCTTTAATTCAGCTTGATGTGAAATTAAAGGTAAAATTTCACAAAAAACAGTCATTTCATTCATTCATTAAAAATGTTTTCGTGAAGCTGTAATGTGTTTTTACCATCATATAAGTGTATTTGGGAAGCAGTTTTTGGCAGAAAAAAATAAAACCATCAAGGGAGTCTGACCCTGTTAAAGCTGTTGTAATGCCAGCTTGAAGTATCCACTGGTATTCTCCTTGATCCCTGATTTATTTATTTTTTACTTTTTAGGAAAATAGCAACAATAAAAGCATGCCATATATAAACAGCTCCATCTTGTACCCATGGATGTACAGGCATCTGTTATGATTCTGGTGCAACTCGTGAGGTGAAGATGAAAATAACAATGATCCTCATTTAGTGTAAGCCACACTAAATGGTGTCAATACGTTTTATATCTTTGTATTAGGATTTGACTGAGTTATGACTAGGTGTAAGAGTATTATTTTTGTCTGAATTTAAAGTATGCACAGTATGTGACTCAAGTCGCATCTGTCTGTCTGTACCTTCCTTTCAACTCTCACAGGGAGGGTTTTGCTCGTACTTTAGGCTTTATGTGTGTATTTTAAAGACCATGATCCGTAATTTTTTAACGCTTAATTAGTGAAATTGCAGAGGGGTATTGTAAAACATGCTTTTGCACTTTGCCCTGTAAAGTTTTGCACACATAGACCCTAACTGGGAGAAATCTGGCATTGCTAATCTTCATTTATATTTACTTCTACCATAATCAATGGTTAATTTCATTTTATAGCCAGATGCACAGACAGGATGTCTTGTCTTCAGCGGTATGGGATTACATTGTGATTAACAGGCATGTTTTGTAACTCCTCCTCTATAGCGGCCTTTTAACTCGCTCATTCTTAGGCGAGATGGAGGAGATTAAGCTGAAGAAACAATGCGTCTAAGGCATGAGGCTGATGAGAATGTCGGGAGACTTGTCTGTAAAACCATAATCTTGCAGTGTCCACAAAAAACAAAGCCTTCATGGTCCAGAGGGTTAAATACAAACAGATGAGTGTCTGAGTTTATACTCGACAGAAAACAGTATATTTGCTTTCATTGATGGCTCCAGTCTGTCGAAGGGAAGAATTTATATACAATGTTCAACACTCAAGGTTTGTTTGGGAATAAATGGATTCCAACAGTCACTCATTACCTCACATCAAAGAGTCCTCTGTTTCATCAGAATGTCAAGCAGCCATTCATATGCTGCCGTATTGAATAAGCAACTAGGAGCTATATGCTCGAACGAAGAGCGACTGGACCTCCTGGTAATTACCATGTAACAAGGCAAAGGCATCAGCTATTTTCTTTTAATTGGGGGCATTATCAACAGTAGAAGCTTGTGGGAGATGAGATTTGGGTTCAGCAATCAGGTTAATTGGATATTAACTGTACTTGGCAAGTAATTTTATTCTGCAACCATCAGATGAGTACAATAGTTTTGGGAGATCAGTCAAAGTATGACAGGCAATAATTGCCAGCTCTAAAAGATGGTGCAGTCCAGATTGTGATCCAGAAATGTGTGATTACTCAACAGCAAAACTGGTGTTGAGGGAGCAGAGGACGATGGATTTTCTAGTCCTGAAAGTCTCTTGGGAATTTGTCACCTTGTAGAACAGATCGACGTTGAGTCATGATGAACAACACTTCATTCTGTGAACGTCACAGATGAAACCACCTTTGCTTTGGCTGTCTGGTTAAAGTCAGATCCGTGTGACAAACCAGAATCCAGAAAATGTCACGTGCAAGATTAAAAAGACGCTGTTCTTGTTTTAGTTGATCGCCTGTCGAAACCCCCAAAGAATTGTTGTTGTAAAGCTGGATGAGACCAAAAGGTCACTTCATCTTTTCCGGATAAAACGACTAAGCTACAACCGACGGTATGTTCGCTCCGCTGCTTATCTGTCATGCAAGACGTGTTGTATTGCAAGCAGGTATTGACATAACCACTGCCTGGCCTGCATCATTCTTTCATTCAGTTTAAGTAATATAGATTACAAAAGTGGTGATGAAAACCTTGGTGTTTGTGTTGCTCTTGAACGAAATCTTCGACCGTTGTTAGTCTGTTTTTCTGCCGCTTTCCTTATGATGTGCTCAGTTAAGTGCCTGCCACTCTAATGTACTGATGCGGTATGCTGAAGAATAGTAATATCCTTGGTGAATTCAGTGGAAATCTCCAGTCCGGTGTTGTGAACAGGATCTATCGGCCGATCTGCAATCGCAAATGTTCCCGGACCTCGAATACAGCTATCTCAGATTTCTATCTTTCGTTCCTCCTTCATCAATAGCAGTTACCGCTTTCTGGCATAAGAAGCTCATTAAAGGTTAACCCGGCGTCCTGACTCCTACTGGGTTTTTCAAGGTACAGCGCTACGTACGCATACACAATCAACTTATTCATGCAGCTGTGGAGGAGAGTCAAGCTGGTGGGTGGAGGGAGGTGATGGAGGACTAAAAGGAGAGGGCAGAGGGGATATGTGGGAGCCAGGAGACTACAAAAGAGATCAGCTCTGCTTCGTTTCAAAGCTCTGCTCTCAGGAAACGTAAGAGAAGCGAAAGCCGGTGCAGAGATGAAGAATACAAGCCGAGCAGTTCAATTTGAAACAAAAGTTCCAGCAGTTCTGCGTCTTTTTATATGGACTTGTGTCTCTTTTTAATCGTGTCTCAATATCTTATGTAAAGCACTTTGTATTGTGTGGTTGTTGAAAGATGCCACAGCAATAAACCTGTCTTTGAATTTGAAAATAAAACATCTGAAACCATAAGTACACTTAATAGCTTCCTTAAGGACAGAGTGTTTGTTAGTTCTTACCAGACTTGTCAGTGTTTAAGGGGCAGGCTGCTCTTTTTGACTCCTTGTTCCACTTAGTTTCATGACAAACTTTGCGTTCAACAGTTTTTTTCATCAGTTCCCTATCTGAGGAAATTTCAAAATTGCAATGTCAAATAGAAACTGTTGGGAGCATCTTGAAAACAGGAACAGACAATTAAATCTTTGCCAATTGTACATCTGCTCATAAACTTGCTTAATCAGGGAAGACTTTAGCCAAAAACCTTCTCAGCATATAAATAAAATCCAGTTCAAGATATCAGATGAGGGAGAGAGGTTGGTGTAAATGGATATTCCTCAAAGACTTCTTTTGAACATGTGTTTTTCATTAGACGTGGACGCATTAAGATTCCTGCAGTCATATTACAGCTTTGGTATTCCTATACATCCCTTTATGAGTGTTTTTATCTGGGTTTTTTCCAGTTCCTTTTGTTATTTTTCAGACGTTTTTATCATTTTTATTTCTGTATTCGCAGGATTGTTTTGTATTGCCTCACTGCTGCACAGCAAAAGGTCCTTCGGGGATGATGAATATTTACTGTATTCTCTCTGTTCTGTCTCTCGTCCTCCCTTCATTTTCTAAAGGGCTACCACAATGGTTAAGTTATATTTAATGTGAGACAACTTACGGTGAAATGAATGAAAAACATCAGTAGGACACAGAATGCGGACCCTCAATCTCCACTGTAGTCACACAGTTTTCATCAACTCTACCTAAACCGTCTAATGCTTGGTAAAAGCTTGTATGGGAAATACACAACCCAATAGATACATTCAGGGTCATAACGGTTAAAAGAGGCCCACAAAACATTTCCCTGGAAGTAGACGACGTCACAAATTCCATCAGATGATTGTTTGAGACGTCAGAACAATACTTCTACTGCTACTGTGAAGCTGTTTTTAATATATATGATAAAGAAATACTCATACATAAAGAAATAAAGAACTCAAAGAAATATTGCAACAAAAGTGCAAAAATGGCAAAAAAAAAAAACCTCGATGAAATAAAATATCAGACTCATCTTGAATTTAAAATAAGGCAGACATTTCTTAACGGCACCAGAGCTAGAATTGCTCGAAGGAGAGCGAACTACTGATGTGAAATGTTGTTTTGGTTGTTAGCCAACTGACATCTGCAGCAAACAGCTAGAGCATGCACTGTGTCATGGGAAACCTTTGTCATCCATCCATCCATTATCTATACCCGCTTTATCCTGAACAGGGTCACGGGGGGGTTGGAGCCTAACCCAGCTCACTTTGGGCGAGGGCAGGGTCCGCCCTGGACGGGTCGCCAGTCCATCACAGGGCCGACACAGAGAGACACACGGAAACAAAGACCATCCGCGCTCTCATTCACACCTAAGGGCAATTTGTAGAACCACCAATTAACCTGAGACGCATGTTTTTATTGGACGGTGGGAGGAAGCCGGAGCACCCGGAGAGAGCCCACGCAGGCACAGGGAGAACATGCAGACTCAACACAGAAAGGCCCGGGCCCGGATTCGAACCCAGAATCTTTTCACTGCGAGGCGACAATGCTAAACACTGTCCCGCCCAAATTCTGTAAACTCCCAAATATATGTGTTTGGTTTTTTTTTCCACGTGCACATCTGTGACCCAATCAAAATGGCCTCACCACCCACATTTGAGTCACGACGCACAACTTGAGAACCACTGCCTTATAGTGAACAATTGAAAGAGATGTCTACACTCACCCACTCAGGTCAAAATCCAAAGCCTTTCAACCCAAAATGTACTGCTTTTCTCAAAAATCCAGGAAAAGGTAAAAGCAGAAGACATGTTCTTTTTTAATCCTGGTATTTATATACGTGGAGAGTTTCCAGACAGTCCGTGCTGCCATCAATCGACTGTCTCTCAACTTGTTTCATCGACAGTGAATGGGAGACTGACTTTGCACAGGCTGTGACCGTTTGATAAGAGACAGCAGGGCAAAAAATGAAAGTGTTACTTTATGAATGGCTGCAGTTAGTGAGCACATCGGGGGGAAAGGATTTGGCTGCCACACAGACAACATAAACAAGGATTCTCAGGCAGGAGGTCAGTCTCAATGTTTAAAAAAGTGGAAATCTACTGTATAATCACTGACGGTGGCTCGCTCAATTATTTATTTCCCAGCAGGACAACTAGCCAAAGAATAGGGGCTTTTTTGGATTAAATACCTCCAGAAGAGAGAGACCAGCCACCGACATAAAACATTCATGTATAATGCAATGTTTAATGATATCCATTATGGATAATGTTACTTTGAAAGAACTTAAATCTTAGATTTAATCTTAGAGATTAAAGCACGGTGCCATGTGTATGTAAATCTGCTGCACAAACCACTTCCTGACTTTATTGCAAATTTTTTTCTTCCATAAAATTGACCACTATGGTCTCACGCTCAAGTTCCCTCATTTCCTGAAGGCTGCCTTCCCTGCACATTTTTTTTTTTTTTGGGGGGGGGGGGTTAAACCCTTATATTCATGACTTTTGCAGCTATATGGGGGGAGAATTGGAGAAACCAAATGGAAATGTGTGCAGAAGTCATGGCCTAGACCTGATTCTTTCTGCCCTCATTAGCTGCAGAGGGATTAGCCCATATGGTCGCTGCCCTCAGAGGAGCGATGGAAGCGGTGAGGGTGTAGAGAAAGACGTGTTAGGATATGTTCACCTCTTCCCTGTAGGAACGGATAAGGGACAGATTATGAACAAATTCAGAAATGTGCAAGAAAATGTGGAGTACAGTCGGCATAGCATCCAAAGAATTAGCAAGTGTAATTACCTCTGTGAAATCCTCATGAATACACAACGTTAGATCCAAATTCATCACAATTTGGTGAGGAAGTAAATACCAAACTCGCTTCTTTGCATTTATGAGTAGGTAGTTTGCAGTAGCGAATTAGGTTGTGGATCATTGTTGGTTTTATGAAATGCACTCAGCTGAATTAGATCACCAAAGGGAGCGGGGTCATCAACCTCATTTTTGCCCTGAGAAAGATCGCTGCTTTGAAAAGGGGAGAATTAGCATCTTCTTGCAGCCTCACTGCTTCTTTTATACAGCTGCCCCGTAGCTGTCAGCCTCGCCTTGCTTTCTTAGTTTGATCTGTCTGAGCCTCTGAATCCCCAACACACTCCTTTTTTTTTTATTATTATTATTATTCAGCCATGCTCGCAGGGAATCCAAGTTCTACAGATCATGACACAGATTGGAGACAGGGTTCCTTATACAGAGGCGGGGAGATTGATTGATATAAAACATCATAAGTCAAAGTAAAAGTGACCGAATCAAAGACGGGGAGACAGACAGAGAACATCGGGGGTGAAATGGAAAGCATCGAGCTGTCGCAGCACTCTATTCAGCGTGATTGAGGTGAGGTCTTTGATGAGCGATTTCATGTCAGTCGTTTCAAGGCGAGTGACACTTTGATGACACAGACAGAACTTTTCAGGATGAATCAAGATCTCTATCTGCAGCAGAACATTTTCGGGGTTTTCTATTAGATCGAGACGCGGCGCAGGGAAATCTCTGAGGCTCCATGCAAGCGATTTTTTTTTTACATCTTGACTAAAACGAAGGTCAGCGAGGACAGAGATCACACCGATATCTGAAAGAGGTTTTTCATATTCATAAAGTGTGAGTTGAATTAAATGTAGCCTCTTAGATTTAAAAAAATAAATCGTGAATGATATGACTTTGTTGCAGCTACATTTGTGTACATTTTATTGACATTTCTGCAAAGTTTTCCCCAGACGTATTTGTCAACTTCACAAACTGTAAATTCTTAGAATTAAATATAAAGTTCTGTGGTTTTGAACAATTTACAGCTGCACCACAAGTTTGTAATGAATGGCCCAGTGGCATTAATGTATAAAAGAACATAGCACTATGTACACATGTTTTACATATTTGCAAACCATTTTCAAGTGTAGTCTATAAAGATCTTTGGATATATTTCTACCGCGGTTGCAGAAACTGTGCGATTCTGTGCTAGGTTATGTTTACAATAATACAACATATATGTATGCCATATCATATTACTTATATATAGGTCGTATTATCAACTATTAATCCTAAGGGGTAGACGAAAGGCTGTGTTTGTGAATGAAGGTGTAGACAACAGGGTGTGGTTGTGAATGAAGGTGTAGACGAAAGGTTGTGAATGAAGGTGTAGACGAAAGGTGGTGAATGAAGGTGTAGACAACAGGGTGTGGTTGTGAATATGTGAATGAGAGTGAAAGTACTGTGCCAAACCAAAAGGTCACAAGGAGAGGTCTGCAATATACTGTTGTTCTTTGAGGCATAAACAGGAACAGACAGATGTCTGGAGGACTACAGGGTGTGAAGGAAGACAACCACCACCTCCACCAACCAACAAAGGACACATCAATACACATGACTTTTTGGTGTCTGGACTATAAGAAGACTGGGTGAGGGAAAGTCAGGAGGTCAGACTTCGTGAACTGACACATACTCTGTTGCGGTCAGGGAAACATAGTCTGGACCCAGAGCTCTGTAAACTGGTTATTCTGCTGCTGTTAAATACATATCTTGAAGCCTGACATCTTCTCCTATTGCCTCATTAAAGAACACGCAGGACTGGGGGCTGACACATTTTGGCTTTGTACTAGCAGGAGCCCAAGTCCAACAAAACCCATAAGTGATATAAGCGCACAAGTAACACTTCACATTGACAACACTGTACGTCTGCAGTATTTTAGGCCAATGTTCCGATGATGTAACATCAAGCAGACAACTGTCGCCGACACAGTTTAGTCAGGTTAAAACAACAAAGTTAGTTGAATCTATTCTATTCGATTGAGCTCTATTCATATAGCGCCAAATCACAACACAACAGGATATTTCAGGGCACTTAACACAGTAAAGTCCTTAAAACAGATCTTCACAACACTATACAACAGAATCCAACAATTCCCACGTGAGCGTCTGGGAGAAAAAAAAACATCCCCTTTAAGGGAGAAAAACCTCCGTCAGTATGAAGGAAAAACTCCCATTTTAACAGGAAGAAACCTCAGACAGAACCAGGCTCAGAGGCGGGGCGGCCGTCTGCCTCGACCGGTTAGTGTGAGGTGAGAGCAGAGAGAGAACAGACACGAACTGTCGGCGGGGCTTGTAATCGCAGACCAGAGACATGGTCCATGGCCGGGGACATCCGCAAAAGAAAGCACACAAACTATGCGAGCGAGGGAACTGAATAGAAAGGCAACAGACAATGGGAGAGAGAAAGCATGAAGGCAGTGAGATATAATGGTGCTATATAAGTGCATAGACAGTTGAAAGAGAGAGAGAGAGAGAAAAAGAGCTCAGTGAGTCATTTGAGGTCCCCGAGGAAGCTAGAGGTAGAGGCTAGTGTGTGAATCTTTAGTCTGATTTTATTCAGGGGGTGCCTACTTTATCACAACAAATGACATTCTGGGTGCAATTCATTAATTCAGCTTAACGATGGTCACGTTAGGCTGATCGGGTAACAAACTGTAATAACAACATATTATTGTCATTGTTCTGCAAATATATGCTAGAAGACAGTTTCCCTTTTGAACATCCAGCAAGTACAAGCACAACAGAAGCACTCTCTACTTCACCCTCCTGTCTTCACCCTGATCTCCACTAAACCCCTGGAGCTACGTGAAGTCCCCTCCCGCTTCAAACACACCCCGATCCCAAAGACACCCTCCATCACGGGGGCTGAAAACGACCGCAGGTCTGTAGCTCCATCGTCTGCGGTCCTTTTGTGAAGTTGTCAAGAAGACTGGTATTGACCCACCCGAAGGACATCGCAGACCGCACGCTGCTGGACTCCCTGCAGTTTGTCTACCAGGTAAACAGGTCAGTGTATGATGCGGTCAGCATGAGACTGAGCTACATCAACCTCGACTCCTCAGGGGGGTACACAACGATTCTGTTTGTGGACTTCAGCTGGGCTTCCAACGCCAGAAGTCCTGCTTTCCAAACTCAACCACACTTACTGTGCCCGTCGTCACCAGTAGGTCAACAGTAGGTCAACAGTCGGTAGATCAACAGTCAGTAGATCAACAGTAGATCAACAATCAGTAGATCAACAATCAGTAGATCAACAGTAGATCAACAATCAGTAGATCAACAATCAGTGGATGAACAGTCAGTGGATCAACAGTAGATCAACAATCAGTAGATGAACAGTGGATGATCAGTCAGTAGATGATAAACTCTCTGACTGACAGGAAGCAGCATGTTTTATTGCTGTTCTTCAGAGATGTGTGCTCACCCCACTTCTCTTCTCCCTTCACACCAACGACAGCACCTCAGGAGACCGGCCTGTTAAACCTCTGATATATGCAGATGACACGACGGTTCATCAGATGAGCCTGCACACAGACAGGAGGTTAAACAGCTGCCGATGACAGTAGACTTTAAGAGGAGCTCCTCCAGCACAGCCTTCTCTTGGACAGCTCAGGAAGTTTAACCTGCTTCAACAGCTGCTGATCCAGCTTCACACTGCAGCCATCACATCTGTTCTCTATCTCGATCTCTCTATCCATCATGATCTGGTTCTGGTTGGCCACAAAACAGGACAAGAAGAGGCTTCGATGGACACTCAAGTCTGCTGTACACTGTCAAGCATGCTCGCATATACTGTCGAATCTTTATTTCAGCACTCCATGCACACTTACATCTTTGCACTATTTGTATAAAATATATAGAAACAGTTTCATCTGCTTATTTATGTGTGTATATCTGTTTGCATGTTCTGTAACTCTGTAAGTATTGCACAAATCATGTGTGAAAGTAAACTGAGAGACATAGACCCAGAGTGAAATTCCTTGTATGCAAACATACTTTGTCAATAAAGATTCAATACAATTCCAGTTGTGTTATGATGGACCTGGGAATTTGTAGGTCTCTGCGTTGTTCGGTCTCCATAAGCAGTAAAACTTGTAGGTCATAAAAGCCAAATAGAACCAGCTGAAATACACTTTATGAAGTCTGGTCATTATTCTCTGTGGGCTGATCATCGCCAGCAGGTGAGTCAATATCAGAAAAATCATTTGATATGAAAAAACGACTATAGCTGCTAATGTTTTTCATATTGATCAATGAAAGGTATTGATTTAAGAGTTATTTTTATCCTATCTACGCTCGCCGCCATGTTTTTAGTTCGTCTCTTTTTCTTTCTTTCTTTTTTTTTTTTTTTAAAGAACTGTACAAAGAAGAACTGAATCGTAAATGGCCGAAAATATATGAAACCACAGGTCAGGCTAAACGGGGAGAAGCTTGACACAGAAAATTACGGTGCTAGGGTTACAGCCTTAAACATGGCTGTGTATTATGAATTCACTACACACCGTGACTTGCCAAAGAAAATTATAGTCTTGAAGCCACCTCGAGCGTTTCTTCCAGCTGAGACACGATACGGACTTCTGGCAGGAACTGTCGCCAGCTTTTTGTTCTTCATCTGAGCTGCTGGCCTTGTTGTTTCAGGATTGAATGGCGGTGCTCTGCCGAAGCAATCAATTCCAAGTACCATACACATAAGATCCCACCAAAGGGTTTTTCTGATTTCATCATCCGTTTCATCATTTTACAAAGCAGAAGGTTTTATTATTCTGGTAAATAAGAAGCACAGTGAGTCACGTACACACAGAGGGTATGAGGGGAAAGTTGGGGGTTGAAAGCCCACTCGAATATTCATGAAACACGATGCGATACCAATCATCACTATCTCTAAATATAGGATACAAAAGATAAAACAGGATTACAGGACAGTTCTAAGTTTGCCAAGAGCAACAGAAGAAAAATCCTAATCAGCAAGGAAAGTTCACATAAAAGCATGAAGTGGTCCCCGAGGCCCTCAAGCAGCCATTTTGTGTGCTCATATTGAGAGTGCACAAGTGACTTCATTACATACTCGCTTAATCTAAACCTCCCTTTTCATGCTTCAGCCAACGTGAGTCCTCTGTTTTCCCAATAACCGCATGATGCCAAGGAATGAGTGGCTTTGGTCCATTCACATTCCTCACACAGCACAACACAGTAGATGGAAAACTGTCAATTCCTTTTGTAACTCTTCGCTCTTAGAACTGTCAAATGTCAATAAATGTGCCTTTATTTCAGGGGAAAGTATCAAACCCAAATAAAATCTCATAAAAAAAAATAACATTAGGGGAAATTTGCAACAAAAATGACAACAAGAGACTCAGAAAACAAACATTTCATTTATTGGTGAAGAGATTTTACAACTTGTTGCTGGACACAATGGTGGGTGGGTTTTCTCATTGCTTTTTGCAAGTGTGCACGAGATGTATGACAACAATTCCAAGTATATTTTACTATTTTGTCAATTGTACATTCAGCTGCCTCTTGTTCAGCACAAACTTTAGTTCTTTCAAGGGTGTCCTTGTGAACGCACCATGAATTTAAGTGTTCTTTTGAAAGCCTGTGAGGTAGATTCTGTTGACTGCACATTTATAATATGAAACAAATTCAAACATTTGGAAATTCAATCTATCTATTTAAACCAAAAGAGTTCACATTGAGCAAAGAGATTAAACAGGTCCTAAAACCCTTGATAAAAACTATTCAATAGACAAATCACAATTAGATTCTCTGGTTTCAAGATGATCTCTGCAACACCATTTTTTTGTGCATCAAGGGTGATAGATTATTTTCTGATGTTTTACATATTTGGTTGAATAAACTAAAACGGATATAGTTGTGTTTTTGTCAGTCACAAAAAGACAAAAAATAGTCTCGAGAAGTGGTCCCGAAATCAAAATAGTGAAAAGAGAAATACAAAATTTAAATTGAATCTTGAAATGAAAGACTGGTTAAAACGGGGGCATGAACAGGAAGGTCAGCACAGAAGTCGGGTGATTGTGAGAAGGGCGGCGATGCTCGAGAAGACTGGGCGTAAACCGGCCGTCCCGCCGGTTGACATACAGTGTTCCCTGTTCTGCCCGATACAGGCTGCGTACGCCATCACGTGGGGGATGTAGTTCTGCTCGTGGACCCCATGCAGCAGGTGAGCCAGGGGACCTTTAGCAAACACAGCCACATCCTCTCCTCCGTGGGTCTCCATGCTCAGAGGGACAGCTGCCTGGGCCTGGTAGTTGTTGTTCTCTGAAAGAAAAGGGCCACGGAGGACAGAAGTGAAAAAAGACATTAGTGTGTTTAGCTGCTGTGGAACTGAAGGAAGAATCCCTCCTAAAATAATGCATTCATCTCAGGAAAATCTCTCAGCTTAGTCCAATGTAACAAACAAGTAACTACTGAACTGAAGAAGTAGATTTTATTTTTTACTGACATCTAAACCAAGCGGCAACCAGCAGTGATTTCACCCATTGGTTGGTGAACGGCCGTTTTGAAGCCTCATGTTCGGATTTTGAAGATTTTTTATTTTATTTTTGAAGCTCTTGTTTTCTCATTACTGGCAGAATTATTTTCAGATGGACTGCCAGAAAATTCCTGAGAAGGAGTAACTTTAGCTAACAAAACAGAAATAAATGGTGGAGAAATTTGATTGACTTCGAATTTTATGACACTAGTTGAATGGGAGTCTGTGGAGCAAAAGTCTTTTGGAGCCAACCTCTAGTGGCACTCGGTGGTATCGCAGCTTAAGCTTCTGCCTCATTTTTCAGACCCGGAAGTTACCACAACTTTTGTATACAGTCTACGACCTAAACACATATCCTGACCCAGTGTGGTTCAAATGTTTACTTACGGTAGTCAGTAGTAGAGACGTTTTCCCTCGCACCATTGACAAGTTTGTAACCTGGACCGTTCCCATATACAATTGAGGTGAAGGGCTTCTGATCAACATCACTCAACATAGGGGCCAGACCTGTCGGTAGACGAGTGTTAGACGTTGTTATCACAACCAAATCTGCCTGCAAGCTCAACATGCAGCACTACAAGTCATGCACCACTACAGTGTGTATACATACCAAATATTGTATTTCCTCTGAACGTGTAGCCTCCGAAGTTGAACACGTGAGAGTGGTCAGCAGTAACTACGGTCAGTGTATTGTGGATGTTGGTCATGAGATCTGCCCGGCCGATGGCTCGGTCCATTTCCACAGCTTCGTGCAGAGCCTGCTTAGCCTTGCCCTCGTGGTGTCCGTGGTCAATACGACCTCCTGGCAGAAGGGGTAAACGGCTCCAGTTAAGGCAGAGGTAGTAGTTTGTATGACGTGTAATTCCACTGCATCTGTTTGTACACGCTGAAAGTGCCAACGTAGTTGTTAAGGATGACAGAAGACAGCGAGCGTGAAGCTCAAGCAATAGTTTCTCCTCTCCGCAACCCTGGCCAAACACCGCGTGAAGAGGGCATGCTCGTCACATTTTTGGTTTCAGAAAACGAATTAAAACCGTCAAATTAATCTCCCCAATGCCGGCATCGTAAAGACGTAGAGGCAGGGCTTTCAGACGCTGACAGGAACTTACTTTAAAGCATGCAGACCTCTTTATTTTACCTGGCTGAGCAGTCGTATTGCAGAGTAATCATCGTTATCAACAACAAACTTCCTGTTTCTACTATATCTAATATTGTGCTAAGGCTTGCTGTGGAGGTTGGCATTTAATGTCAAAATAAATGATAATTTTGAGTCCAGAACAATGCAGAAAGTTTCTAGAATAGTAGATTCTACATGAACTGCCTAAAATAAAGAGCAAATTATATAAACAGCTCTTAATACCACTAGTTATTACATGTTTGTTTCCTATTTTATTTTTTTGTGTTCTTATGTCTTATTATTTTTAGTAGACGCTTTTATCTCACTCATCTGCTTCCACTTTCCTGTTTACTCCAAACGTATTCCCTGTACTCCTCCAATTGCGTAAGTTTTTGCATAATTTCCAAATTCCTTTTTCTGTTCCTGTTGTAAATTTCCAATGATTAAATGCAGGTTTTTTTTTGTTTTTTTTTTTGTTCACTTCTCTTCAACTTTTGAGTCCTTAACTGTTTGTCTTTTTGAACTGGCTGAGTTTTTTTTTTCTAACTATTCAATGTGTAAATTAATATTATATATTTCTTACTGTATTTTGTAACAACTTGTGCTAAATTAGTTAGTCCAAAAGTAGCTGTTCCACTGTAAAAGTGAATGTTTTATTGAAATTAACTGCTGAGTGGTAAATTGTTCAGAAAAGTACGTTTTCCAATACCCAGTCATGTTTAGAAGGACCCGAGTGGTTTATGATTTCAATAGACCCCGGAGAAATGTTGTTTCCATGGGAACACTACATATCAGTCGAGTAGCCTTCCCCTCTTGTAGCCAATATAAAAGAAAGTGAAGTCCTCCAGCTGAAGGGCAATCTCACTCATCACCGGCCATCCTGCTCTCTTTCCCAACTGTCCCTCATCTTTTCTCCGTTTTAAACTGCTGCGGGGTCGACGAGACCACGACACAAACAGGACATGATTTCACAAACAAAAGACTCGTAACTTAAAGGTGTGAAGCTCTTTTGACATTTTAGGAAAACAACCAAGAGTATATTAGCTTCACTTTAACTTCAATTCTCCCAGAAAACTAAGGATCACAAAAAGATGCATCCTCAAGGAGCCACAAATATCTTTACACTATTTCATGATAATCCATCCAGGTGGCGGGCCGACCAACAGGCTGAGAGACAGCTCTACCCCGCTGCTACCGTGGCGAAAAAAGTAGACAAATCAATGCTGAATTCAGTTCCTGTTTTTTCTTATAAAAGCACCAAATGATTTTGAAAATGTTTTAATGGAAAAATGACAACCAATTTTTCCTTTCCTGTCTACGATTTTTATTTCTACAGATTTGTCAGCAGACTGCAAAAACTGAGACATGTTTTCCTCCTTCTTTTTTTGGTCCAGCAGGTGAAATTCATTGACTGACTTTAGTTGTGTGCAACTGTCACATCAGACCCGAGTAACATAACAACACGAATGCAGATAGTTAATGAACGACTATACAAAAACCTTCCAACACAGTACTGTATGTAGCACATTAACAGCCAACCTGACTCTGTCCAACAGGAAAAAAAAAAAAAACACACCCGCTAACACCTTCTGAAGCTACAGTAACCTGCTCTATGGTGTTTGCTTAATCTTCACACAAACCAAAACATAAAAAGTATTTGGTTCAAGTATGTTGATCACCAACGTGGGAGTGGAGTTAGAAAGAAGAGGCCTCTTATCACCCACTCCTCATCTCTGCTCAAGGCTCGAAGCTACATTAACTTCCAGCACAACAGGACTGAATCAAACTGTCGTCAGTCAAGTTACAAGAAGGAAGGAAAAAAAAGATTAAAAAAAATATATCTCTGGTTAATCTGCATCAGTTTTGAGCTTTTTCTTAAACTATCTATTGTCGGTCCCACAATATAAGTTTCACTATTCTTTTAATAAACCTAGTAACAATATCAGGTCAAAACTGTGTCAAAGGACAAACAATTAAAACACCACACTCATCACTCATGATACCCAAAACATACACAGTCATAATTGTAATCATCTTGATTATCACAGCATATATCCTATCTTAAATTCACAGTTCAAACGGGCAATATCTCTGATTAAAACTACGACTTAACACAGTAAAACGTTTAAAATTCTGCCGTGAATTTTAAACGTCACTGGGCCCGATTAAAAGTAATTCAAAAGCAAAAAGCGTTGTGTTTCAAACGGTGTGAATCATGCAATAACAGTGCGAACACAGCAAACGTACCTTTTCTGTTTCAGTATCCCTGTTTAATCTAAATATACTGTGGACTATTCTCACCGTGCAACAAACAAAATGCTTCCAAGATTTTGGTGGGTTTTTTGGTGGGTTTTTTTTTAAAGAGGGGGAGTGTAAGAGTTTAGTCACTCAGTACACCTGTCAGACAAATCTTTGTCCAACCGGCTCCAGAAGAAAGACAAATGTGCAATTGCTGTCGTAAAAGAGACGACAAACTCACCCTCCACGAGCAGGTAGAATCCACTGGGGTTCTTCCTCAGGATCTTGATGGCCACCTCCACCATCTCCGTCAGTGAAGGATCCGTGTCAACGTTCCTCTCCAAGTCGTACGTCAGGTCCCCGGGTTCGAAGAGACCTGCAATAACAGGAGGCGTAATTCAAGGAGAAATAGGTTATTACACGCAGAAAAGAAGCCTAAAGCAAATGCAGACACTTGTGGCTCTTCATTTACACTTCAATGAGAGTTTCATAATAACAGTGAGACTCACCCAATAAGTAATCCACGTTGGCAGGGTTTAGGGATAAGAGCTGCTTTTTGTCCCATACATAATGGCCATTCTGTAGAAAAGGTAAAGCGCAGCACAGCGTTGCAGTCACTTTTAACTTCAAAATATGAAAATGTAATTGGGTAGATAAGGATGAAGCAAAGACACGAGAAGAGCAAAAGAAGAGGATGAGTAAAAATGTACTTTAGCCGTCATTTTGTCAATCCACTCCTGCACCAGGTTCCGTCCGTCTTTCCGTGTGCCGTTGTGCTTCGCCATATTTGGGTATTCTACATCCGGCTTGTTTTTGGGGAACATATATTTCCTTCCTCCCCCCATAACCACCTGAAAATCACATAGGTCAATCGAATATGTAAACAAGTCCTGTGTACGAAAGAGCAACGATTAAAAACATCAGCAGTAAAATCACAGCCGGCTTCTCGGGGCAGTTTCACTGTTTGGTCAGTTCATCGTCGATAGAAACGTAGATCTTCAACAAAATGTCTGTTTGGGCATCTTTTAGGTCAAAGCAAACCCAAATCACCTGAAAATCCACTGAACTTCTGAGAGCTTTTAGAGTATGAAAAATAGATGAAAATCATTTTTTTGCAAACAGTCCATCTGTTAATTGTTAGGTCCATAAAATCAACAACAACAAAAAAAAAAAAAAAAAAGAAAGGAAAAGTAATCATGCTCGTATCTAAGGTGATGTCATCAAATTGTTGTTTGTTTAACGGGACAAACACCGAACAAAAGCGGTCGCTAATTATGTGAGATTACATTTAAGCAGTGGTACTTTGAACTAAATGCTAACACGTGTGCAAATCTGGACGGTTGTATTCCCATGTAAAGACTTACTTCCATCACTCACGCTGTTTAATGAGCCATTACACAAGGCTAATTAAGATCCTGCAGCCATGCCAACAGTTTTGCGAGGCTGGGCACCGCAGCACCTCCAACTCAAAGCCAAAATTAGCACGCCAACACCGTCACAATGCTGACGTGCTCGTGTTGCCGCGTGGAGCTATAACGCTCGCCATGTTTAGCCTGTCAGCATTTCACATCGTTCTGTACAGCTTCATCGGTGCAAATGTCATTTCTTGTGCAGTTATTTGGTCACAGTACAAAAAGAGAAACTGAAAATTTGGACTTGATGACGTTATTGAAGACATTTTAGAGGACCGAGTCATGGCAGGTCATTCTGAGTAAGACATAAATGTCTGCACCAATTAACTGGGCGATATATTGCATAGTTTTTGGTTATTTTATCCATTGCAAACACTAAATGTGAACCTTAAGGTATTGCTAGACCGAGTCATGGGAACCAGGAAGTGTTTTGATTTTTGTTTTGTTTTGTTTTTTTGCTAGGAAATGTACAATGACTCACATCAATGTTGGGAATGTTTTCGAAGAGTTGCCTGGCGATGTCCTTGCAGCCGGCCTGCAGTGCTTCCGCTGGCATCTCGTTGTCGGAGTACCAGTCTCTGTCCACAGAGTGGGCGTAAGCGGCGCTGGGAGTCGCATGGTTGACGCGGGTCGTCGTCACTATTCCCACCGACTTGCCTGCAGAGTACACACAGAAGCAGCTGTCTGAATTTGGGCTAAGTTTCTGATTAATATACAGATTCAGACTCTTGATAAGTTGAACCCTTTTAAGTACAAAATCCCCCCCCCCCGCTTTGTCTTCAGCGTCTCCTTGCTGAGCTGCAGTGGAGGCACAGAAACACAAAGAGGCACTTCTACGCTAACTCAAGACTGCAGCCTTGTATCAGCCTTGGCAAGAGCTGGAATGTATTATGGAACAGCAGGGACCAAATGGATGGACCAGCGTTTTTTCCCCCTTGAACAGAGTTGTCTTCCAACAAATCACAGGGGTGTAAAAGAAAAAAAAAACATCAATGCAAAAACCAGCAGTGGCCAGCGTTAAAAAGTTCTCTTTTCCGTCTATTTGCGTTGTGCAGGAGGTCAGCCGCCACCAGGTATGTTCCCTGAAGAATGATTGGATTTCTAATCATCCGTGACCCCTGAACCCACACATCCTGATCCTCGCCCACCCTGAGCTTACCCCCACCACCGCCCTTTGAAAAACCCTGCTACTCATTCCTTTCACATCTGTCCTGTCTTCTGCGGTGCCTCTTATTGTTCGGTCTTTAGAGTGTTGGGTTACACAGGACGTGTTCAGGCAGCGTGCATACCGCCATGATGTATCCTTAAAAGGTAAAAGCGCATTTATACAGAAAATCCCATCTTTCACTGGGAACCAAAGGTAGTTATCCTTCAAGCTTTTGATCACAACTGTGTGCGCGAGAAGTGTCTTTTTGTTGCTTTCTCGCTCTATGAATACAACATTGAACTTATCATTGAACTGAAGCAACTCATAAACCAAAGGTGAAACGCTTTCATACATACTGACGGGATAACTTAAAAAAAAAAAAAAAAACTTTTAATTAAGCGGTACGGAGAAATGATGCTCAGATTAAGAATTTTGTGTAATTAGAAGTCACCTCCTGTCTCAAAAAATAACTCTTTTGGTCAAGTAAAGTTCACTTATAAATTTCCCAGAGGGTAACTTTGGTTAAAAGGATGAACAGCTGAAAAGGAGAATAAACGAAAAATAATGAGAGCATCGCTTTCAGGAACACTTCAAAGTCATTGCTTTGAGCGATCAAGCCGCGTCGGTGAGTATTCCCACCTCACATTTGCACAGCATTATCTTCAGACATAATTTGGTTACTTCAGACATGAAATGCATGAAATTCTATCATTAAAAAAAAAAAAAAAGACTTCGGCATCCAAGTAGCTTAAAAAGAAAATCTGTGAAAATGGTTTGTGTTTTGTTAAGTTTCATTAATGTCCCTCTACCTGCTTCCTTAGCCCATTTGAGGATGGAGGTGACCTCGTTGCCCACCGTGGTGTTACACTGGGAGCGGACAGCGGCTGCACTCACGCCCACTGTGCCCTCGTTGGCTTTCACCCCGCAAAGGTACGCTGTGGCTGTGCCAGCGCTATCTGGCACCTGGGCGTTAGTGTTGTACGTCTGCAGAGACACAAAGCATTGACATTAACTACACTGATGTAAAGCAACAATATGGCAAAAAATGTTTGACGGCGTTAGAAGATTGCCGACAGCACAGTCAGTAATGCATCAGTCCAACTCTCACTCTTT
The DNA here is from genome assembly GCF_029030835.1 of Brachyistius frenatus. NCBI lineage: Eukaryota > Metazoa > Chordata > Actinopteri > Embiotocidae > Brachyistius > Brachyistius frenatus. The sequence goes on from NW_027210697.1 coordinate 1,523,098, forward strand.
TCTAACTTCCGTTCACTTCATGTGGCTCTCAGCCCTTAAATGGGTCATAAAAAAAATATAATTTAATCCAAATCGATGGGTATTAATGTGCTTAGCAGATGTTACCAACAGAAAAAGAAGCAGGATATTTGTGGGGACTGTTTTCAATCATGGATCAATGGACATCTGGGCTACTTATTCCCAAATTATATTTGGTTTGGCACAAACTTTAGCTGGGACCTTTCTATGTGAAGTTTGAATGACCTCCAGGTGCCTGTGTGAGTGTTCTCCCGGTGCTCGAGCTTCCTCCCACAGTCCAAAGACGTGTGTTGGCTTAATTAGTGATTCTGAAATTGGCTGTAGATGTGAGAGTGATGGACTGGCGACCTGTCCTGGGTGTACAGGCTTCACCCTCCCCCTCCCCCTGACAGGATGATGTAGGTACTAGATGATAGATGGACAGCAGCTTTGTAGAGTGGGCAAAGTTCGTTAAATCCCTTCAGCCATTAGCAGGAATATGTGTGTTGCATCTGCAGTCTCTAGTTTTTTTTTTAACCCGTGTGTCATTTTACACACACTTTAACTACTGCAGGTACCTTCAATAATTAGGCCTATTTAAATCTGCAGACGCATTGATTTTGCATGAGCTGTGCCATACAGATTACATGTTTTTACACTGAGATCATTTGAATTGTGTGCTATTTTTTTTTACTTTGAGCAGATCTCCTATCCCTGCGTCCTTTGGATAATCCTAATAAATTCTGTTTATCAGTAGCAACATTACATTATTCTACGTTTATTTAACTGTTTCATATAAGGCCATATAAGCTGCTGACGATTTAAGAAGCACGAATAATTTAAAACTATTTTGTGTTTTGTCGACTGCCTTTTTATCAAATCTGTAAAGTCTACACATCGCAGTGTGATGTCACACACTGAATGACCTCGTTTACAGTCGCAGTCCTGGTCAGGAAGCCTTTAACGAATGCAGCTGGATCATTACATTGTGCCATACTGTATAGTTGTTAGACCTTGGCCAAAGATACAAAAGGGAACTTGTCCATCTCCAGCTGCGTCTCTTCCCCGCTCTGTCCGCTCAGCTGGCCCTTCAGTATCCGAGCGGCCGTCACCGTGGGAACACCCATCCCTAAAAAACAAAAGCAGGTTGAGTTTTAGGATTGCTTTTCTCTCAGCGGGGACAGAGAGACTTCACATTTCAAACATTAACACGTTTCATTCACTGTAATTGGTTTGCAACACACGAACATTCGTTGTTTTCACTGACATATTAGAACAAGGTGGCTGCTGTGAGATAAAACATTTTCTAAAGATACATATTACTTCAAAAAAACAGATACTAACAGATTCTTCTTTGACTAAAAGTAAAAGAAGAAATATTGAGAAAATATTGAGAAACAGTGTGCTGTACGTTTTAGGGCTTAGCAAGCAGCGATCACTTTTTAAACCTGCGACCAGCTAGACTTGAATGAATTTAATTTTTCATTAGTTTCTGTTGTTCGGTTTCCAAACATGAATGCCTGAAATTAACTGTAAGTGACAGACTACTGTCGTATTACCTCACTCTTCTTGTTGTTCATAGTAAGTTTGGCCCCAGGTGTAGTTTGATTGCTTACATTAATGTTGAAACCTGCCCTGCATGTTTCACAACAGGGCACTTAAGAGGTCTTCAGAGGAAACCGTTTATTGTGCTGCAGAGTCTTGTGACTTCACCAGAATTCTGTAATTTTCCTGGGATAAAATAGAACCATGAAACCATTTCCAGTCACACAGTCACGTTGTGTCGTTCCAACTTTTCATTTTAATTTGAAAAAGTATGTTGCCTGTTATTCTGTAACTACGCTAACATGACCGTGAAGGCAGCAGCGTGCAAGAATGTCGTGTATGTAGTACAAACAGGGGGAGAGAGAGCGAGAGAGAGTGAGAGAGAGAGAGCAGAGGCCTGATGGAGGATAAAAAATGTTGTGTGACCAATGAGTGACCCAGCACAAACAGAAGCCCAGTGATCTGGTGCGCTTGTTTAGTCTGCTGCTATTCATTCACCTCACGTTAGAAAACATCTCATTCATCTTCTGCTGCATTACAGGATCATATCATCCCAGCTTAAATGCAACAGCTCGTACTTAATCTTCGCCATTAAAGCGTTTGAGGCTCTGCACTGTCAGTTTGGGTCTCAAATCCTTTTGCGGCAACAGCTGACTTACACCTTTAGTTACACCGCATTTGTGGAGATTTCATACCTTTATGCCACAAATCAGGATGAAAAAGTAATGTTGTCGTGTCTTACCATCTCCCAGGAAGAGGATGACGTTCTTTGCTTTGTTTCTGTTGAGACTTTGCAGCGTCAAAGCGTTCTTCAGGGTCCGCTGGGCCCACATGTTCCAAAACTTTGGATCTTTCTCTTGCTCTGTATATTGCAATGAACAAGACTGGCTAGATTGAGATAGTTACAGAATCAACAGATGCAGGTTTTGGCAGTTGAAAAAGCTTGAAGTGTAATAAATGTGGAGGAAAACCATACTTATATGAGATCATACAGGGACACCGGACTGTCAAAAAATGTCCAAAAAAATAAGTGATTGCAGCTTCTCAAAAGTGAATATTTGAGGTTTCCTTACTTTCCCATGATAGTAAAGTCAGTATTCTTGTTTTTGGCACTTGTTCAGACCAAATAAGTTATTGTGTGTTAATTGTGCTGACACATGATAAATACACAAATATTTCCAACCGGTCAGCAGGTTGAATAGATTGTAAAATAGTACGTAAACTGTAAATTCTTGTTACTTCCTGAGGCGCCTCCAAATTGAACACAGCAGCAAAAAAAATATCCAGTTTTCTAAAAAACAGGAAGTCCATTCTGATAAACTTCCTTTAAAAGTTCTAAAATTTCTCCTGCAGGTTCTGGAAGTCTGCCATGTGTGCTGGACACCTCTGGTCAGGTTACATCATTTATTTTGGCCCCACAAACAAAGAACGCAGCGACTTACCAGGGAACTGTGGCTTCCCCGGACTCCCCAAGATCAGACAGGAGCAAACGATGAGCAGGGCTGTCACCTTCATGTTGTCGTCTGTGTGTGGCTGACGCGTGTCACTCTAGACAGTCATAACATGCCACTCTGAGAAGCCAGAGGAAGCCTGTCTGCAGTCGTGTCACAACTGCAAGGAAAATAAGAACACGCACTATCAATTAAGTGTGTGTCACGCGCTGACTCTGACATACTCATTTAATATTTATTT